>NC_141903.1:6969696-7272727 GCF_057802395.1 Ceratotherium simum simum
TAATTGGTCAATGTATCTCGTATCTCCCTTCCATACCCTCCCTAGCCTCTCATCTCCAACACAAGTTTGTAGGGTGTTCCCCCCTTGCCGTTTAACACTGCTGCCCACCCCCCCACTGCACTCTCTCCATATCTTTTTTGAACCCAGGACTTTTCACCCCCAACTCTCATCAGTCGTCATAGCTCAGCAGTTTGAACATTAAGGCTGGAGAAGGATTCTCTGGGTGTCACGAAATGCAGCGGTTCCCCTGAAAGGGACTCGGGAGACATGTGGAATGAAGGAAAACAAATACAGCTCCACGTGCCATAAATATTCTGGGACCATTTCATCCACATGTAACCCGAGGGTGCATGACGATTAATGACCAAAATAAATAGTAATCAATTATGATGATGGTAATTATGCTTTTGAAATTAGCCTGGGAAAGGATGACTGAGGCAATTTTTTATTTCAGCTCGGGAAAACGGAACGCCAGCTGGGGCTAATAAGAGCTTCATGAAAGCGCTGAGCTCCCTCCAGGGCTGCGAAGAAAGCCCTCTCTGTCCTGTGGCCCGACCCGGCCCTGACATGCCTTCTGCTTTTTAACAAGAACTGAAAGGTGGCGAGACAGACAGTTCTCGCCTTGGCACCAGGCGGAGTCGGCCTTTGAAAAGGCAGTGATTATTTTCAGCGGCCCAGCGCGGGGGAGGTTCGTTTCCTTTGCCCCCGTCTCCGTGCGCCTCGGTTCCAGCCCGGCGCTGAGTACCTGGAGCTGACAGGGGCGGTTGGCGGCGGCGGATGACCCAGGGCAGAGGGTCTGGGCAGGGGAGACCGGCCAGGGCAGTTGCGGAGGCCGCCTGGATTGGCAGACGGGGAGAAAAAAAGTGGTTTCTGAACAAGGGGCTGTGTGTCCTTCCCCGCACTTCAGACGCTGTGGCGATGGTCACTAATATTTACCTGCCAGCCCTTCCTCCCCAGAGGGCATATTTACCCAGGCCCAGGGCGGCCCGGTCGGCTCCTCCACTCCTGCACACCCAGGGCCCTGGGGAATGTCATGGAAGTCACTCGCTGCTGGCTCCTGCCTCAGTTTCCCTTTCTGCCCCTCTCCCTTTCACTCTCTATTTCTTGCTCTGCTTCTCTCTTGCTGTGAAGAAACTAAAGAAGGGCTCTCGCTCAGCCACCCAGTAGCACAGATGGAGAGTTGAAGGGTTAGTGGGAATAAAATTCCCTTCTCCCTCTTTAGCGTTCTGCTAGACTCACTACCCAAACCTCGGACAGAGCCTCACTACCCAAATGCGGATCAAAGCCTCAGCTTCATTCGGTGGCTCCCAGCCAGGGGTGATTTTGCCCCTCAGGGGACGTCTGTCAATGTCTAGAGACATTTTTGGCTGTCGCAGCTGAGGTGGGGAATGCTACCGGCATCTAATGGGTACGGCCCAGGGATGCTGCTAAACACACTACAATCTACGCAAGAATTTTCCCACCCAAAACGTCAACAGTGCCGAAGTTGAGAAACTCTGGCTTAATTACCAGCTAAGCAAGCATCTAATCACCCTGCAAAGGCTGGCTTCCTGGAAGACTGTGTGGGGGTGGGGTGCGGAAGTCTGACGCGACACCTTCTAAGACACAGATCTCTAGCAGAAAACAGCCAGCCGGAGGCCGAGCCGCACGCCTGCGCAGTAAGTCATCAGTGACCCCGCCTCCTGGCCACTGCGCTGGCCAATCAGATTAGCGGCTCCAGGGAAACTAAGGCAAAGGAGGAGGCTGCAAAAGCTCCCTTCCGCACGTTCTTCCTGTGTAAGCAGAGACGGGACTTGGGGAGGAGAGAAAAGAGGGTCCCTCCACAGGCCAGTTCAGGTTGTCTGATAAACTTTCAGAGTCTGATGGCCCCAGGAAGTGGTCCTGAGAGGTTCGAGTATGGCCGAGAGTTGGAAACAATCTCCCCACACGGCCCTCATCTCAACACTGATTGGCAGTTGTAAACAAGGCCTTGTGCCAGGTGCTTTGCATGCCCTGCCTGATTCCATCCGTACAACAGGGCTGCAAGAGTTTCATTCCCACTTCACAAGGGAGGAAGCCGAGGCTCAGGAAGGTTAAGTGACTTGTCCGAGGCCACAGAGCACGTCAGTGGAGGAGCTGGGGTTGGAAACCAGCGTGATCTAACACAACTTGGAGCCTCCCTGGTGTCTAAAGAGGACTAGAGACCCAGAAGGGACCAGACAACATTGGCCGGACAGACTGCAGGGAGAGTGGGCAAGGGTGAGCGCTAATAGAACCCAGACACCTTGGGCTGGAAAGATCTGGGCTGAGAGCAGAGATATATGTGGGTTGTGGAGAGAGGGACCGTGAGCTCAGTCACCAAATCCCCATACCACAAATTTAAGTTGTGCCCCTTGAATCTTTGACTAGGTCTGACAGTAATCTTGTGGAACTTGTCAACTCAAAATCAGATAATTTTACTGTCAAAAAAATGGAGTTGACTTAAACTTCACATAAGTTCTAGAGACTTGGGTGGTGGGAGCAGAGGACTATGATTTATTGAGTGCCAACTACATGCCAGGCACTCTGCTAGGCCTACACATAGATGATTTCATTGCTCCCTCCCCAGAAGCCCGTGAGATACCCTTAGCCCCATTGTTAGGGACCAAGAAACTGCCAGAGACAGAGCCTGGCACGCACTCATGCATAATGCCCTAGTGCTTGGCAAGATCCATCACTAGTAAGGGGTACTGGGCTATAATGGGGGCATAGCTCCAGTGGGGCTACTGTCAGAGAAGATCCTCAAGGGATCCCACAACATTCTGGAGAGCTTCTAGAAACAAAATCCTGAGGCACACACCCAGTGAGCCCGATTAGTAAAGCAGACGTTGGCTTCTAAAAAGCCCACACACACCAAGATGACTGGTCTCCATTTGGTGTCCTCAGAAAAAAGGCCTGCTCTTTCTTTTTTATTTTTCCGCTGCCCTGACCCATTGCAGGGTCAGGAAATTCTTCCATATAGACACCCTCAGGCTGCAGCGTAAGCCAATTTCCTCCTCTCCAGGCCAGAGTGAAGATGAAGAACAGCTGGTGGCCACCGTCTCGAAAATCTTTCATAAACCTGAAGACTCATTACATAATCAGCCTTCCCTAAGTGAAATAATCCCAGTTCTTTTAAACATTTCTCAGAGATCATCTCTTCTCCAGGTTTCCTTTGCAAAGTAGTTAACCACTTTGGAAATTCTCTTTGTTCCCCTCAAGGTGCGGAGACCACAATCAGACACGATGCTGAGTCCATCACTGCAGAACAAGTGTTCTCTAAAAAATGTTGTCAGAGGGTGATTTTCCAAGCAAAGCCAACAGGGAAGAAATGGTGACAGGGTGAAAATCTCAAAGACACCTGAGTTCAAATCTCTGCTTTTCCTCGTCCTAGCTTGTGACTTCAGGCAAATCAGCTGCACTTGCAAGACCTCCATTTCTTTATTTCCAAAGCAGAAGGAATGACTTCTCCATACAGCACTAATGAGATAATGTAAGGTAAGTTCTTGGCACTTGTAGGAACACTCTACCTGGTAGCTATTGTGACTTTACTGTTATGCTCTCCTCTCCCCACCATGAAGTGTAGCCACTTCCTTATTTACAGTTACTCTGAATCAAACAAAGACAGCAAACCAAAGACAGGAAGTTCCTCTCTGGCCCTGTCTGCCTCCTGAAGAACCAGACTGCGCGTACCTCCCAGCGGTATCGGGGAAGGAGCTTCTATTTTGGGTGGGAATGGGCTTGGTGATCTCTTAAAATTCCTTTCAACTCCAAGATTCTATTTAAAACCCAGGTCAACCCAGGCTCTCACCCCTTATCCGTTTTCCACAAAGAAACTCAACCAGATTTCCCATGGGGGAAATGTAGGAGAGATGGTACCCCGCACCCCTCACAACACACCTCCTCCATTCCTCACTACACATGCCTATCCCCGAGTTCCCATTCTCTCATGCTGCTCCTGGGTGTCTTCCTGTTCTAAACTCCCCTGCAAATGCTCCATCTCCTTTCTCTGGGAGGCAAAGCAAGGCAGCTTTGCCCTCAAACATGTGTGCCCCAGCCAGGTCAACGATAGCCAGCAAACATAATCCACCCTCCTTAGTAGGCAGTTTAGAGACCATCCACTCTTCCTGGAGCATGGCCTCTGGGGCCTTACTTCACAACCAAAAAAGACTTATCACAGAATTCCTTTCCTCTACACACACAATTTTTTCTGAGAGGAACTCCTATAATACAATTTTCTCCATTTCTTGCATACAATTTAATGACTGTCTCTAGTTCCAAGAGCTTGTATTACCTTCTTGTAAAACAAACTATGCCAACAAATATTTATATTTGTGTATTTTAAAAAGGGCTTTGCACTTTTTATCTATTGACTTGATGGTACTCTTGTCAGGACAGGTAGAGCATCTAATAGAGCTAGGCTGCAGCATCACAACCTGCCCATAGGTGACACCAGCTCACACACTTTTATAAAATGTGTGGGCGTGAAATGTAACTTAAGATAGAGGTTTCAGGTTATGTGAAATGACTTAGCTGCATACTTCTCTGCTTTGGGAAACTCAAAACTTACTGAATATCCTTCCAGTAAAAGGGAGTGGCTGAACTGGACTCCGTCTTTCGGAGGCTCCAGTTGACAGAGCACTTTCACAGTTGACTTGCCATGTGGATTTCTCGCAGAGCGATCCCTTCCCCACAGCACAAGTCAGCATTTCAGCTATTCCTGCCAGGTCATAGTCAGCAAGTGTTCCCAACATCTCTTAGGTCACACGTCAGGGAAACCTCAAAGGGCAGCGAGACCCCAGGATGCAATGATTTTGCTGTTAAGACACAGGCGTGGCTGTCTGTTGAAATGAGTTGGCCTCCTGCCCCCGGAAGGCAATGTGATTTCTTCTCAGCCGGGAGACAACTGCCTGAGCTGGACATGCCCACCAGTATCGTCCAGATAGGCAAACTCCTGGCTCCTTATAAATCCTCCCTCCCAGTTATAGTTTTTAACAGCAATTGCAAAGTGGCTTTGGGGTGAATCAAAGGAAACACATTGGACAGCATTTGAAAAACAGTCTAGGCCAACGTACTGCCTCCCCCCAGGACTGCGACGTAAGTGAAGGTGGACTTGACCAGGAGCGCTTTCTTCTCCAGCCTCTGCAGCCGGGGAGAGAAGTGGGGCTGTGAGGAGTTAGAGGGGAGGGTTAGCTGATAGCCTCCTCAGTGCGCTGTGGTCGGTGGCCTGCCTCTACAAGATGCAGTGCAGGCCCTGGCCTGTCTTGGTAGAAAATGACGTGCTACGATGTGGCTTGGTCAATGGTGGAAGCCCTCCCCTGCATATTCCCTGTCTGCACACTCCTCCCTTTCCCACTGGCACTGGCACGTGATCTTCTCATTCCTACCAAATTTGCCAATCAAACCAGAAAAGTTAATTTGTCAGAGAGGAAAGAATGTCAGAGTCTCTTTGAAAAAAACGTGCTGTTTCCTGCTTCCAGAGCATCCAGTCAGCACAAAAGCTTTGGTCTTCTGTCTATTCGTGTGAGCATACAATTAGGTGATGGCAGACAGGCTCCAGAAGGAACACAGACCTACTGAGGAGCTTTCAAGGTGCATGCTAACTTACTCAGTTACTCCCTCACTGATATACTCAGCTAATGCTATCTAGCCCCTCTTGGTTTCAGGCCCTGGTGCCATGGGCTGAGGACTCAGAGCTGGGGAGCACTCAGTCACTGTGTTTTAGTCGCCAATTGCTGTGTAGCAAAATACCCCAGCACCTAGCAGCTTAAAGCAGCCCTTTGATTATGCTACTGTATTCCTTTGGTCAGGAATTCATCCAGGGCACAGCAGGGTTAGCTCCTGGGTGTCTGGGACCTCATCTGGGGAGACTTGAAGCCCAGAGGTGACTTGCAACTGGGGAACAGCATCGTCTAAAGGTCTGGATTGGGAAGACTTGAAGACTAAGCCTGCAGACCAGAGCACGTGGCCACTCCATGTGGCTTGGCTTTCTTACAACATGGCAGCTTCAGAGCAATCATACCCTTCACGTGCTAGCACAGGGCTCAAAGTGCAAGTGCCCGACACAACAAGGAGAAATCACCTTGCCCTCTAGGATGCAGCCTTGGAAGTTACGTGGGATCAATTTGCCCTATTCTGCTGGTCAGAGCCATCACAAGCCACGTATATGTAAGGGGAGGGGAGACAGACACCACCTCTCACGGGAGGAGTGTCCAGTCACGTTGTAGAAGAGCATGTGCGATGGAATATTCGGTTACAGCCACCTTTGGAAAATAAGATTTGCCACCCACTGCCCATGGTGGATACAATAAGAAGTGCCTCTGCATGTCACATCCCCACGTGCATTACTCATCGTCATCCATTCATTCACTCACTCACGTGTATCCCAGAAGGCAGCTGCAGCCTCATCAGTTCTTGAGATCATGGTCGGATCACCTCTGATCCACAGTTCCACGGCTTTGGAAAGCCCAAGCCTCCCCGACATTTCTGCAGTCTCCGCTTCTCTGCTGAGTCAGAGCTCGGTTGTGCAAAGGCAGGTGTGAAACTCATCGTTTTATGGGGGGAGTGGGGAGAAGGGATTTACATTGCATATCTCATGCAAACAGTTTAAAAACTCATATTAGAAGTGTCTGTTCTCCATAGTCCTTTCCAACACCCTCCCACCCCCGCACACACACACGTGCACACACGCATCACCTGGGATTTCTCCCCCTTTCCTCCTGGCCGGCAGCCCCAGCCTCTATGGCTCCTTCTTACCCTCCCCTAATCCCCATACCCGAGGCTCCTCACTTCCTACCCTCTGTTTGCAGAGCGAGTTAGCACTCTGCCTAGTCTCCCAGATGTGCCTACAGAAGCTTCCCAACATGCTGAGCAGAGCCAAGGCCTTCCTAAGACTGCAGCCCACCTCCCACGAGAGCATAGAAATCCTACCACGTCCTGCTCGCCGACCACGCCTTCAACAAAGATTGGTGGGGCACCTACTGCACGCCAGGCACAGGGTGGTATAGAGGACTTAGGACTATATGCTGTGCCCCTCTGAATTCTGTTGTGTGACAGCCGCGTTCATTTGTTGTTAGAAGAATGCCTGGAAAGATTATTACTAGTGTTGTGTTTGTTGTTGTGGTTACATATTTGCCTCGACAGATCCCTTTCACCTGTGCAAGAGATTTTGTCATTTACTATGAGCTCTACTCCCCCGACTTCAGTCATCTGTAAACTGTCTTTGATATTTGCCGTAAGAGTATACCACTTGTGTTTTATTGGGTTTATATAAGTTTTAAAATTACTCACTTTCTTTATTTAACATTTAAAACAATTCTATATCACTGTAACCCCTTGCCATGAATAGAAGCCAATCCTAAAATTAAATTCAATTTTAAAACCATGCTATGAACTTTTAGCTAAAGACGAAAACTTGAGCCTGTGCCGCTCTCCTTGTCAAAGAGTGAGAACAGGCTGTATGGGACAGGTGCTAAAGACAGTCCAGCACCACACTGAGACCTACTCTGTGCTGTGATCCAGAGAGTTAAACAGGGAGGAGGATTCTCCCTGAGGGATGTAGTACGATTTCATGCCATCTCTGTGCACCATCTACAGTCATCTCAGGTACCACCAGTGATTTCCGTCTAAATCAGTCAGGATAGCCACGTTCTGCTGCAGTAACAAAAACCCTCAAATCTCAGCAGCTTAAAACACAAAGGTTGTTTCTTGCCCATATCCATCATGGGTTGGCAGGGTCCCCGCTCATTCTTGTTGCTCAGGGTTCCAGGCTCATGAAGCAACCCCCTTCTTGAACGTTGAGGGTCATTGTGCCTGGGGGAAAGGAGACAGTGACATGAAGAATGCACTGGTTTTTAATGCTTCCACCCAGCAGTGAATACTCTCCACTTCTGCTCACTCCTCAATGGCTAAGTCAAGTCACGTGGCCAGCCCTGACTTCACCTGGGCAGGAAGTACAATCCTACCATGTCCTGAAAGGAGAGAGAGCTGGCATATTTGTGAACAGCTGAATGGACCTCCATCCACTGAGAACACTGCCCCTAACAGTTGGGTCCCAGCGTCTCCAGGCTTTCTCTACACCACCCACCACACCCAGGCAAACCAGACCACTCACCACTCTACAGCCATGACCGTGCTCTGCACTTGCCTTCCTCCGCCTCTGCTCCTGGCTCCCACTGACTGGAACACCCTCTCTCTGCCTCCCATCCTACTTGTCCTCCAAGATTCTACCTGTTCCTGAGGCTTTGTCACCCCTCAAACTGAAAGTAACCTCTCTTTCTGTGGGTGTGGGTGTGGGGGGGTGTGTCTGTGTGTCTGTGTGTCTGTGTCTGTGTGCTCCTGGGGCAAGCTTATAGATTTTCAGAGCTAGAAGGGATGGACCCTCCTTTATAGCAGGGTTTCTCGGCCCCAACACTGTTGAGATTTGGGCAGGACGACTCTCTCTTGTCTTGCCCATTGTAGTGCGTTTTGCAGCAACCCTGGCCTTTACTTAGACGCCAATGGCAACTCTTCCCTCCAATTATAACAATCAAAAATGCCTCCAGACAGGGAATGTCCCTTGGGAGGGGGATCAAAATTTCCCCCAGTTGAGAACCACTGTTTTACAGGGTGGCCAAGAGGAGTTAAATACTGTGCCCACGGTGACGTGGTGGGGTAATGGCTGAAGGGGCTGGAGAAATGCAGCCTCTTGGGCCCCCATCCGGTGTTCTTGGCACTGGCGCACAGGGTCAGGCCGGGAGTATGATTGAGGCAAATGGGCTGGGCTCATAGTCTCTTGACGCATTTGATGTGCCTATTGAACACTTTCATAAAGAAATACAGTCTCTCATTTAAAAAAATAACACACAGACTTCTTGGTCTGTCTTACATTTTTTGACTTTTTTGATATAATTAAAAGGACAAGAATACTTCATTTTCCTTTAGTTCTACCATAAGAAAAGAGTAGTCTTAATCCAAGGACAACATGGCAACTGATGATGTTCAGAGAGAGACACTAGGGAGTGCTGGGGACTGTGTAAAACTGGAGAGTGTGTGCCCCATCTAAAAGGCCAAGTGTCATAGCAAGTTGTTAGGATTTTTCACAGAGATGAAATCGAATTTTAATGAGATATCACCTGATTTTTAGAGGCTGGAAACTAACTTAATTTTTTTTTTTTTTTTTTGAAATGTGCAAGCCCAAACTATAGGCCACACAAAATACCAAGTTTGGCCCTCACGCCACGCAGGTGTGCTACCTCTACATTACACAAGCGACTACATCGTGAACCCATGTAGACATGTTATAGCAGCAGCTCACAACCCTGAGTATCAGAGTTGTCTGGGGGGCTTTTAATACTACAGAGTCTCAGACCCCACTTCAGATCTCCCAACCAGAAAGCCCCCAGGGTGGGCCCCTGGGGCCTGTGTTTTTGCCAAATTTCTAGATGATTTGGATGCAACAGGTCCCTTGACAGGTTTGGAAACCACTGCATTAACTCCTCTCTCCCCTCCCCGGACTGTGAGCTCCTCGGGGTGGGGGGACGGGTGGGCATCTTATCCTCCGTGTCTTCCTAGTGCACAGAACTAGCACAGACTGGGTGCTCTGGAAACATCTGCTCAAACTGAATCGCCAGAAAGGTTGAAGTAGTAATTGCTTCCAGGCTTTTCTCTTGGATCTCATTTTTTAAAAAATCTCTGTGGTATTTGGTTGCAACATTCTTATATCAACTCCAAGGTTCCTTGGAGGAAAGATGGCTGAGGAGGGCAGGGGAAGAGACGGTGAGCAAGTCGTGTTATCACCACTTTAAATAAAAAGAGAAAGTCTGTGATGAGGCCTGAGTTCCAGGAAGGCCAGACGGACCTTCCCACCAAGGCCATGCTCCCGGACCAGTCTTCCTCTGGCTCCCTAGAGGGCAAACAAGTTGTGGCGTCTTCTTGCATGGGCCTCCCGGGGAAGAGACGCTCCTGCAGCGTCATTTATTGAATCTAGCGAATTTTAAATCCACCCACACTTCTTTCCAGCAGTTCCACATCATGGAAATTCCTTTCCAGATATGTTAGAACAAGAAACAAAGATGTAGATACAAGAATGTTGCAGCATTGTTTGAGGGAGTGAAGTTGTGGACAAGACCTCAGTGCCTATCAATGGGACACGGGGAAAATTGACTCCAGTCCATCCGTACAGTGCGAGACCAGCCAGCAAACTGGTCTCAAACTCTAGATTATAATTCTCCCAGAAAAAAGCACCATGTATGCTTTAAGCGTAGATATGTAGGGACTGATACTGAAAGATGGTCAGGATATGGCGCTGAGGGGCAGAGCAGTTCCAGAAGCACTCAGAAGTGTGCAAAGATGTGAAAGTGGTGTCGGGAGGCTGGCCAGGTACAGCGCTGGGGCGGGGGTGAGGGAACCAACAGGGGTTGTGAAGCACCCAGGGAGCAGCGACAGCAGGAAGGCACTGCCCTGCCTCGGCCTCAGGGGACAAGGGGAGGCCCGGGGTTACTGGAGTCCAGAGAGAGCTGGGCTGCGGAAGAAGGAGCCAACACAGCCTGCAGCCTCAGGGCGTCCAGCACTTGGAGACCACAGGGAGGTAGGGCAGAAGCAGGAGGGGAGCAGGAAACACCTCGGCCTCCTCCTCCCGCCCTTCCATCTCCTGCCAGTGTCCCCCACTCGCCAACCCGCCAGGAAGCCAGAGCCACGGGAGCCAGGGCACTGCCATTGCAGGGGCCGCCTCCCAGACAGAGAGCAGGGCAGAGGAGGGGAGAGGAGAGTCGTAGGCCTGGGGGAGGGGAGGCAAATGGAGAAAAGCCACCAGAAGCATGGTTAGATCCCATTTGTGTAAATTATATCTATATCTTTTCACATGCATAAAAACATCTGAGGACACGCAGCAAACCGCCCAGTGGCTTTTTCTGGGAGTGGAATTTGGGGGTGGAGGAGATGTTTGAGGGAAAGGAGAGTGTGAGTCTGCATTTTTGTACTCTGGGAATCTAACAATGAGCAGGAGGTATCTTTAGAATGAAAAGTGTCATCATTGACTCTGCAGTGCTGGACACCAGAAATGCCAGGGAGAGAAAATCTTCCCTGACTCCAGAGACCAGGCGGGGCCCTCTGAGACGCTCCCAGGGATCCTGGTGGGGGACACCGCAGAGGCCAAGGCAGGCGGGCTGGAAAGCCGTTGGGGCATCGGGAACGGCCAGCAGACCATTGTGGCTGTGCCGTGAGTGTGAAGGCAGGCCAGGGTCTGCATGCAGCCAGATAGGTAGATCAGTACATGACCCGAAGGGCCTTGAATGCCAGGAGGAGGGGGCTCTTTCTGCTTGGAGGTCCTGTGCTTCCAGGGCCTTATGTCCAGCTCTGTCACTTGGCTGTGGACCCCTGGGCAATCTACATGCCTTCTCTGAGCCTCAGCCTCCTCCTCAGGAAGAACAGACTAGTAACCCTCCCTCGTCTTGCACGGTTGCTACAAGGATTAACTGAGATGTTTGTATGGTACCTGGAACCTAATAACACCTCAGTTAGTCACTGGTATTATTATTGTCATTGTGGTTAGCATAGGCCAGGCTCACGGCAGATGCTAACCTGAGGTCCGTCTCTCAGCTGGGATCCGGGGCAAGCAAGGTAAAGGCCCCAGGGTCCTCCCATTGGAGGCAGTCGATGTTATGCATTCTGTGGTCACACAGTGTCCCCCTCACCCCAGCCAGCTGTCTGACAGCCTGTAAACAGATGGCGGGCGGGGTGGCCAGTGAGATAGTGCAGATGGCACTGAGCAAGTCCAGCCGCACTTTTGGGAAAACAAGTCAGAGGTGATGGGGGCCCCCGTGGACATCTTTGTCTGTGACAGACAGCACACCCAGGGAGGCCTCCAAGGGAAATTATGAGATGTACCAGACCCTGGCGCGCCTCGCCAAGAACTATCTCCACCCTCCATTTCCATGGCCCATTGCCACGGAGACATTGCAGACTGTCAGAGGTCACCCTGGCAGGGCTTGCAGCACAGACTATGTAGGCCTTCAAAGGTCTGGTATCTCAAAGAGCATTGTCTTCTCGGCTCCCTCCCCCGAAGCCTTGCCTGGCTTCTGGCTCCTTCCTGCTTCATTCACCTGTGTGCTCCTCCCCTCCAAGGTCCTTGGGGCAGAAACACAGCCAGGGATGCGTGGCTGTTTGCACACAGAACTGCCCACGTGGCATGGTGGGAAGGGGGGAGGATGGGGCCAACCATGGCAGAGTGCCCGGGGAGCCTTGGGGTGGGAAGTCAGACCCCGTCTTGGGCTGGAGTCAGGAGAGGGCCCACCTTTGCTGCCATGTGTCCTGCCCCCACTCCTGCTCCCTGCCTCTGCTCCCTCTGAACTCGTTCCTTGAACAAGGCAAGCTCTGCCAAGACTCTGTGCCTCTGCATTTCTCTTTCTTCTTTACCTGGCTGACTTCTCCCCATCTGCCAAGAGCTAATGCAGATGTCACAGCCTCTGAAAGCCTTCTCGACTCCTTAACAGAGTTAATAATTCCCTCCTTTGTGCCCTCAACAGCACTTGGTGCACACCTGCTCTACAGCGCTATCATATCCTTCTGCCATGTTTGAAACTACCCACAACTCCACAATACACACACACACACCCCCCAACACACCAGCTTTCTTCACCCACCCTTCTAAGTTTCTCTAAAGCTTTAACTAAGGAGATGGGTGCTCTTCATTTTCACCATCCTTGGCAAGGCCATTCAAAAGAAACCAAGGTTTACACTAATCCTCTGCCAACAGAGACACACACATTAATACCACTCATTACTACTACCAGTCACAGCGAGAGTGAACATTTATATCCCGGCGGGGAGCACTGTGCTTATTATGTTGCATGCATTATCTCTAATCCTGGGGATAATCCCATTGGGTAACTGCTATTATCCTTATTTCACAGGTAAGAAACCTGCAGCCCAGAGAGGAAAGGTGACTTTCTCAGTCACCCAGCTAGTAAATGGCTGACCCTGCTCTCAAATCCAGTTGTGGCTCCAAAAGATGACGTCACCTCCCAAGCACCCTGCTCTCAAGCTTTCTTTCTAAGTAACAGGCCACCTTCCCATGCCCTGTCACGCGCACACCTTAGCTGTTGAGCTTGTACAAAGCCAGTGCTCCCCAACTTGTGTGATGGAGCAACAGTTTCTCTGGGGATTCTGTTTCCCATCCATAGAAGCTTCCTCGGTCTTCCTTCTTTTGCTGCCCACTTCCGTTGCTCTCAATGCTTATTACAACGTGTTGTCACTAGAAAGCTTTTGTTCTCCTCGTCTTCTGTGGTCATCCAGGCCTTCAGTGCAAATATGCCCAGCAATGTCACAAATCTTCTTGGGGCCTCCCTCAGCAACCAGTCAGGCCCACACTGACCCCTGCTTCCCTTCCTACTGCACCCAGTAGGTGTGAGTGCTGAAGGCCAAGGAGCCAGTTGGGCCTGAGATTTGGAGCAGTCACGCTGAAGTCCAGCTGCCTTGGCCAGGGCCAGCTCTGTCACTTGCTACCCCTGGAACCTTGGGCAAGTATGTCCTGCCTCTGAGTCTTATGTCGCTCCTCTATTAGTTAGGAATCATACAATGACTTATTTTCTAGGGTTGTTTTGATGAAAAAAAGGAGATGGTCACTACAAAGAGTTTAGCACAGGCCCTGTCACATAGTAAGTACTCATTATATGCTAATTTACAGTATTAAAAACGTGTTTCTGTGCCAGGCAGTTTTCACAGTAGGTTGGAGGAGGGAGGCCAAGACCCACAGACAGATCATTTGACATGATGCGTCAGGGCTGGCATGGAGAGGGTTTTGGAATGGCATTCTCCCATCGTGGCTTCAGATGAGGCTCTCCAACTGACGGTAAAGGGTGGCACACGCCTCTTCACATTTGTTCTGACTGTTTGGGGTTATTCTGAAATTGCTTCTTACTTGAATTTATTTTGTCTCTTCCAACCTGAAGTCTCGAAGTCTTCTCAACTAAAACCATGTCTTATTTCTTTGCTTTCTCACTGCATCCCCCTCTTGGGTCTCACATTGCATCACTGATAGCTGTAGTCCCATAAAGATCTGGTTCTTTCCTAATATTTAGAAAAGGAAGAAGAAAGAAGAGAGCAAACTTTTGAGGAACACCTTCTACAATGCCAGGCATCTCACCTGTATTATCAGATTTAATCCACACAGTAGTTCTTTGAGATAACCGTGCTATTACTCCCATTTTTTAAGAAGAAAAACTAAGGGTCAAAGAGGAAATTTACAACTTGACATAATTATAGATGACATGGTCGGAATCTGTTCCCACATTGATCTTAGGCTTCCCGAAGCCTCCCCAAAATGCCAAAACCACTATTTCCACATTGTTGTGACATTGAAAAAGAAGAAGAACCTCATGATATATCACAGAAGGAAATTAGATTGGGCCCACAGTGGTTTCTGCAGTCATTGTCATCTAACTCAGTCCCCTGTCATCTCTCTGATCACCTCTGATGTCAATAATCAACACATTAACAGAGCCCCTTTCCTTGAGCTGAGCGGCCATTATGTTTGCTTTTCTAAGTCCCATTCAAGAAGCTGAAATCCATTTACCTCCCTTTATTTCTCCCCCCTCAACTCCTCTCTGGCCTGAATGGAGCGCCTTCGTGCTGGAAATCATACCACATTTCTTGGCAGCGTTTCCACCTTGGCCTCCACAAGGTCCTTCTCACCCACCACCTGCCAAACCAGGGATATGCACCCAAAGGGGCAAAACTGACAGGTCAGCCCCACCAGACCCAAGTCAATATAACTCACAGCCCAAGACTTAATTTAGAACCCCCCTCCCTGCCACCATGTACCTTGGCGCCTATGTCTGTGGCTATCTTTCTGGCAGAGGGATTTCTGCCAAGGTTATTTTAATACTGACTGACACCTCTGTCTATTCTGGGAGAATATCTCTGGAGAGAAGCAGCTCGTGCCCAGGTCCCAAGACCTCTGGAATGTAATATTCGACTGTCCACAGCACATTGGTTTCCTGGCTGGGAGACTGTACTGTGCACTCTACGGAGACCTGGAGAGATTTTCCCTCCTCTCACATGTCAGAGTGACTTAAATGCTCCTAGCCTCTGCTGACCCACCCGCATTTATAATCAATCAATCTATCAAAACAACCCATAAGAAGGACTGAAGTACTGATACATGCTACCACATGGATGAACCTTGAACATGCAAAATGGAAGGAGCCAGACACAAACGGTCACATATTTTATGATTCCATTTATAAAAAATCTCCAGAATAGGCAAATTCATAGAGACAGGAAGCAGATTGGTGGTTGCCAGGGGCTGGAGGGAGGGGGTATGAGGAGTGACTGCTTAAAGGGTATGGAGTTTTCTTTGCGAGTGATGAAAATGTTTTGAAACTAGATTGAGGTGATGGTTGCACAACACTGTGAATGAACTCAATGCCACTGAACTGTATAATTTAAAATGATCCCTTATGTGTTATACAGATTTCACCTCAATTAAAAAAAATACCCAAATCACTATAGAAAGGATTTGATGTGGCTGACAGTGTTGCATACATGCATCGGGACACAAAATGAATACAATAAGAAATCGGGACAAGAGGATAATGGGGGTGGAAAGGAAAATGAATCCTGGGTGTGGTTAACAGGAAATCTGCAAGCTTTCAGTTATCATTTGATTATAAGAGCTGACTACAAATTCAACTTGATCTTCCCAGTAAATGCTGCAAAATGGAAGATATGAGTTCTTCCAAAATTTGCAGAGTTCAACGAATGGAATGAGTCAGGTGTTCAGAAAATGCTCTATTGATGGTTGGAAGAATTTAGGAGACCCTAAAGGGACCACTTTAGAGATGAACTCCCATTGGTGATGGGGTCTTCTGCAGTGTTCCTCTCTCTAGCTGTTCACACACCAAGGCTCAAAACCAGCCCTTTCCTGTAAGCAGTATGCTTGGCAAACCTCCCAGCCCATCCCTCCCAGGCCCATGAAGAAAACAGTCCTATTCAGAAAAGTGTGGGACCCATGGACCCCCCCCCAAAATAAACCAGAGATGTTGTCTAGACAGTACATCCTTCAACAGTCGGTTCACCCAATTTTTGATGGGCAGCTACGCTTGTGCCCGGCACTGCTTAAAAGGTCAGCAGAGCAAACCACATGAAGTTTGCCTTCTAGAATGGGAGATAGACAACATTTTTCAAAAATCACGTTAAATATATCATTGCTAATAGTATTTACTATGAAGAAAAAGGAAAGGAAACAATGTGAGTGGATAAGAGCAGAGGGACTAGTGGTGGTGGCATTTAGAGGAAGGCTTCTCTTAAGGTGGGGACATTTGAGATGAGATCTGAGGGACAGTTAGACCAGCAGAGAGAAGGAAGAGCTTCCAGACAGAGAAAAGAACACGAGCAAAGGCCCTGAGGTGGGCGGGAGGAGCCCCGAGGGTGCCAGGAAGTGACAGAGGGTCAGTGTCAGTAAGGCCAAGAGTGACAGAGAGAGCGGAGGGAGAAGATGCAAAGAGAGACAGAGGCCAGGTCATAGCGGATTGAGGAGGAAGAGAAGAATGTGCAGGTCCAGCTGCACTGCTGCCCACTCTGGGGTGTGGAGGGTCAGAAAGATGGCCACCAGGATAGGGAAAGTAGCTGGTTTCGAGGACTGAGGGATGTTGGGATATTGTTTCATGCATTAGTCCCCAGCTGCAGGAGGGAAGATTCCAGAATGAACCAGGACCTCGTCCTACTAGTAATATTGGGCTGGAGAGTTCATACTCTCACCTGGGGAGCCTTTCCTGGCTATACCTCTGTGTATCATTGGTGTGTGTACCCAAAGTGCTGTTAATTCTTCTTCAGTGTTTACCTCCAATATCTGCAGGATCTTTCCTCACATCCCAGAAGCCTGGAGAATGCTGTTGGCTTCCATAGCAACCGTTTATTGAGCCTTTGTTACCTGTTAGACCCTTCAGACATCACAAGCGCTGTGTGAGACAGGCATTATTAGCTACATTTTAAAGATGACAAACCTGAGACTGAGAGCTGTTGGAGTGTTTGCTTACGTGACTCAGGTAGTAAGTGGAAAATCCGGATTTGAGCTCACGTCTTCCTGATTCCTCAAACTGCTGCCTTTCCAACCACAGTTTACTGACTGTCTGATGACCCTTGAGGTCCCCCAAGGTGTGCCTTCAAGGGCTTTCAATCTTTAGGTCTCATTTCTGCCTCCAACCAGCTGGTAGAGCTTAAGAAAGGCACTGGATTATCCTTTCCTTTTAAAATAAAGGAATTTCTGATTTAGGGTTTCCAAAATGCATTCCTCAACATTCTAGTCCCTCAACACTCTCCATGAGAAAGCTATCCCATAGTCAAATCCACTGGAGAAAGCTTGCATACTCAATCTCCTTCTTGGTGATTCACAATGTGGTTAAGGATTTGAGAAATCTCATCCAGTCTGGCATTCTCTATACCTATTTGACCATGGAATTCTTTTGGTGTACAATACCTAAATCATCCTAGGAAACTGGTGTTCCAAAACACACACTTTAAGAAGCACTAGGATTGATCACTCAAGCACGGATTGCTGTTTTCCACATACCCTTCTGGGCTCTGGAAAAAATGTAAATGGTGAAGATAAATGGATCCTGCCCTCAAAGAAATCCTACTCTGGCGTGTGACATAAACATGTCTACAATGAATTGTACTGTCATGTGCTAAGTTCCTAGCCTGTTGCCAAGGGACAGGCGCTTGTTGGACGAGGGAGGACTGGAAGAGATGTCAGGGTAGAGTACTGAGATGACCTAGCAGAAGGAGCAGTGCATCCTGTGTGGGTGGGGAGGCACGGGGGTGGGCAGGAGGACCTGACAGAAGAGGTCACCAAGTGGCGCCTGGAAAGATAAGCCAAAAAGGGGAGTGGAAGAAGAGATGATGAGAACTTTACAGCCAAGGAGATGGATCAGCCAAGGCACAGAATGTTCAGGAAATGGTGAGTAATTTGACAAAGCTGATGGAAACCCAGCAAGGGGTGTGGGGGGAACGGGGTGGGGGTGGGAGTATCAGGGTGCTCTCTGAGAGAACATCCTCCTCTGAAAGGCTATGAGTTTATGCCCCAGGGAATCTCACTGCCTTTCTTGTCTGTGACACAGCTAGAATTTCTGATCTAGATTTTCTGACCACACCCTGCTGCTCTCCAAGGGTTCAACCAAAAGGGCTCAGCCAAGCTCTAACCACAAAGAGTGGAGATACCATGGTCAGAGTGTACAATCCTCCAGTTTTCTGTATCTGGATTTCCAAGGTTAGCTGGAGCTCTGCTTATCAGTTAGGAATACTTTAGGCTGCAAGGAACAGATAATTCAACTAAAGTGACTTAATTTTTTTCCCTGTGGAATGGGACAGGTCAAGGTGAGGTGGGAATGCTGGTATCTGGGGGTTGCCTCTCACCCCACAGTACCCTTCCTTCAAATATCTGTCCTAGAGCAGTTCAGTCATCTGGTCGACCTACATCCTACCACAGCCCTGTCCCTCACCAGGAGCGAGTTTGTGTTTCTCACGTGATACAGCCGGAGGTAGAATATACTGGCTATAATACAGCAGCTCAATGATGTCAGGACCACTGTCTCTGCCATTCTCTTCACCTTTCCATCTTGTTTTGAAGATCTCAGCTATAGGCTCCACCCATCATGTCTGTGCTCAAGGTAGAGATAGGGGAGAAGGGAGAAAGTACACACCTTCCAAAGAGCTCCCAAAGCTCTTCCGTGTGCACATGTTCATTGTGCAGACATGTTACATGACTGCCCCTAGTTGCAAGGACATCTGGGAAAGTAAGTATGTCACTGGGAACCAAGTTCACTGCTGCTCCGAACAAAATCAGGGTGTGTCAGCAGGTAAGGGGGACATGGATACTGTGTCAGTCATCAACAGTGTCTACCATCCATGGACAATATCATTCTGCTCCCCTCTTGGGTGGAATTCTTAGTGTGGGCCCAACGACACAGTTCACCCCCCATAAAATGATTGCTTCTTGGATATTTCTGCAAACCACTCAGTTCCCTTAAGCTTAATTCAAAAAGAATTTTACTGTTTAGATGATTTAAATGGACTCTGTGGGAATTCAAGGATTTCTTTAAAAGGCCTCAGGAAGAAGGCATGACTAATTATGTGCCTTAAACATAACACACAGCACTCTGCCCAGGGCACTTAACGTACAGGACAGCCCGTGCTCTTGGGGACGTAATGCCCTGCCTTTCTCAGCAGAAGCTGGACATGGGCAGCATCTTTCGAATCTCCCCCATTTCCCTTGCAGTGGGGTGGGGGTGGGACTTCCTGCTTCATCTGAGAAAAGGTTAGAAAGATTTAAAAGGAAGGTTCAAAATAGATACAAAGAGAATGAAAGACAGAAAGGCTGGGGAGGTCTCTGGGTGTAACATTATAATTGTGTCTTTCTTTGATTTTTGCTTTTCTGTTTCCTAAAATATTTTCGTAATGAAGGCTCAGTTCCCTGCTCTTATTCTGCCTGTCACCTGGAGCCTTTGGAGTAGGATAATGATGGCTCCCCTTTACTGAATGCTTATTATACACCAGATCCAATGCTAAGTGCTTTATACGCTCCATCCTCTTGGGCCTCACAACTGCCCTGAAGAGTAAGAACTATCAACATCCCATTCTGCAGATGAGGAAACTGAGGCTCAGAGAAGCAAATTAACACTCCTAGGGCTATGGGATATCAGGTCCAAGCTCCTAAGCATCATACCATTCAGCTCCTGCAGGCGGTTGTTTAAGCCTAAGAAAACTAAAACTGCTCTTCAATTCAGAGCAGTGTTGAAGGCCTGGGTGGCGGCCCCTGCCTCGGGGCAGCCAGCCCCTGAGCCTAACACAGGGACTTGCAGGAACCCCCACTGGGCCCCTCCACCAGCTCCGACCTGCAGTCCCCACAGCCATGGTCTGCTTACCTTTTCTCTTCACACCAGAGGTGGGAATGGGGCGTGGGAACTAATGCGCATGGAGCTGAAGCCAGGCCTTGAGTAACATTTGATTTGAGTAACATTTGATCCTCATGACAGTTCAAAAGAAAATCTAGGAGACTGTTGATTGTAATGGTTAGCCCTGCAGTCCAGCAGATTTGAATCCTGCCAGCCGTGTGACCTCAGGCAAGCTTCCTAACCTCTCTGAGCCTCATTTCCTCTTCTGTAAAAGGGTGCCTATCATGGGAATCTTATGAACACTAAAATAATCCATGGAAATAGCTTAGCACAGCGCCTCATATAATGTAAGCTCTTGATCAATAACAGCTACTATCTGACTGCTACTCTAGGGGGGAGGTTCTATTAGCCTTATTTTAAGGGTGAGGAAACCAAGGTGGCTGGCCCAGGTCACATAGCTGGAAAGTGGCAGAGGCAGGATTAAAACCCAGGCCTGAGTTGGCTCTATTCACAGGCCGTGATGCTTCTTTCAATGGGCAGTGACCAGGGAGTGTCTACTGGACCCATAGCATAGTCAGAGGGAAGCAGCGTGTGCTGCCAGGGGAGGATTTGCTCTTTCCTTTGAAGGCCAAAACCTCGAGGAATGGGGTCTGGGCAGGGCCAGACCCTGGGCAAAGGTGACTCTTAACAGACTCCCTTTTCGCCCTCAGCAGCAAGGACATGGGGAGCCTGCGTTCTGGGGGCTGCAGAGGGGAAAGTCATAAACCCGCACCCTCTAGTGATGGCACCCGGCTCGGGGTACTATCTCCTGGAGGTGTCAGCATGTCATAAAGCATTCCTGCTGGGCCCAGGGCAGCTGCTCCTGATTTTCTCCAAGGTTCAGAAACAACAAGACACGTGGGCCTGCCACCGACTGTTCCTGTTCAAGTCTATGGAATTTCAGCTTCCAAGGCCTCCATCGGAAAACATTCGGAGACATTTTCCCAGGCCAGCACAGACATGCTGCCAGGAGACTTCTCCCAAGTGCTCCTGCCTTCTTCAAATAGGCCAAGAGGTTTTCTCCCCTTTGGGCACCAGAGAAGTACAGCACGTATTGTACATAAATGCAAACAGTGGGTACGAGGTGGCCAGGATGGTTTGGTTGTGACTTTTTCGTTAGAGCATTGAAATAGATGACCAGGGCACTGCCTTCTGGGGTGGCTGCCAGAGTCTGCTGGGCAAGAGGCACGGCGGCCGGACGTGGTCGGCGTAGCTCTTTGGTGCTGTGCACGCTGACACTCCAGCACACAGAGAGCGGGTTTAGCCAGGCTTTGTGGTGAGTTTATAAATCCCCATCCTTGTGCACAAAGAGGAGAATTCTCTGCCTCTGGGCCTGCCCACCTGTGATGCACACCATCAGCATGAGGTGTCACCTTCCTGAAAATCAGATGCCAGAAGTGCCAGTCAGGGGCCCAAGGGGGCAGCCTGGTCCCACCCAGGAGATGGAGGAAAAGCAATGGGCTGTGGCAGAAAGAGCAGCAGGTTTGGAAAAAAAGACCTGAATCCAAATCCTGGTTTTCTCACTTACCTCCTTTGTGGCCTCAAGCAAGTCCCCTGCCCTCCTCTGGAGAACAGGATTCATGATGCCTTATCTGCTGTCTCATAGAGTTGGTCAAATGAGGAGATGTGTGTATGGGCTCTTCTTATCTGTAAAGGGCCCAGCACACAGTGCCCACTTAGTGTTTTTGAAGGAACAAGTGAATTGATGACTTGGTACACTTATAGGGGAACCTGAGGGGCACTTAGGATGTTCATGGTTAAAGGCTGGGCCCATTGAAAGCACTGGGTAGATATCCTCTATGATTTGCTGAACAAGTGCAGGAAGCCAGGACACATCATCTTAAAGCCAACCCCGGGCCCCAGCACCCTGCTGTTTAAAACCTTCCAACAGGTCCCCACTGCACTGAGAATAAGCACCCAAATCCTGGCCATGGACTTTAAAATATGGCTGCAAATTGACAGTCCCCCAGATATAGTGAATCAGAACCTCTGAGATGAGACCCAACAATCTGTTTTTACCAAGCCCTCCAGGGGATTCTGATGCATGGTTGAAAATCATTTCTCCAGGTCCCAGTGCCAGCCCCTTATGGCCAGTGTAAAAATCTCTGTGTGGACTTTTAAGGCTGTGGAGCATTCATTGTGATGTCATTAGTTGCAGGCTCCAGCTGAGAGATTCTCCATTGAAGCTAGACCTGCTGAGAAGTTGTGGCTCAAATTGGTAGATCATCAGGAACTTCCACCAATTCTTGATAAGGGAAGGGACATGACTGAGGTCTTGTTGCAGAAAGAGAATTCTGCTACCATGTATAGGATGGATTTTAAAGGGATGGAGGCAGACGAATGGTGTTCTAGTCCGGGTACCCTGTGTATCACTTGGAATACTTTCAGCTGCAAGTAATGGATTATTAAGTGAAGGGTGGCTGAAACAATATAGACCCTTACTATGTCACTTTGCAAGAAGCCCGGAGGCAGGGCTGGTCAGTGAGGTCTCAGGTCTTCCCATCTGGTGGCAGGTCGTCCTTCCTATTCACAAGATGGCTGCTGCAGCCTCAAACACCATATGCTCACATGACAGCATCCTAAGCATGAAGGAAACAAGTAGGACAATGAGGCCTTGACTCTATCTTTTTATTAGGGAGGAAAAATGTTTCCAGAAGTGTCCTAGCAGACTTTCATTTACATCTCCTTGGTCAGACTCTGGGAGCATGCCCATCTCCGGGCCAGGCACTGACAAAGAAGGGGAGTGCCACAATTGGCTTTGATGCGTCATGAACAAAATCAAGGCTCTTAACGGAGGGGAAGGCAGGGAGAGAATGAGGGCAGTGAATCTGCTAACAACTAGGAGGATATTTCTTCAGAAAGGAATGAGCTCAGAGTCAGAAGTGCCAAGTTTAGATGCCAATGGAAGATGCCCTTGTACATCATTGAAGATCCTGTACACAGAGGTGGGAGCGTCAGAGGGGAAGGTGTTAGGGTGAGAGTTAAACCCACATTAGAAAATAAACTCTGGGGAAGCACAGGCAGAGGGAAAAGGGCAGAAGGAGCAGGTTTGGGCCTGAGAAGATTTCCCTGTTTTGTAGGAACCATTAGATGGACAGAGGAAGACAGCATGGTGCTGTGGACACCCAGGCCATACATGGGTGGGGGTCCCTTCCCCACCTGAAATCTTTTGGGGATCTGAGCTAGGGGTGTGGGCAATTACTAGAGGCAGCTCAGCTCTTCAGGAGCTCTCAAATGCCCAGCCGGGCATGTGCCCATTTGGGGGCAACCCCACCTCAGGGTCCTCGGGTCCTGATCTAACACTGGTCTTTAGGAGCCAACAGAAAATGGCCGGCAAGGAGTTAGTGTAGGGGGTGTGTAGGGAAAACCAGGGTTCCGGACTCGCCAAGAGCTTCCTTTCCAGTGTGATTCTGTGTGGGTGAGCTCTATTTCCTGTGGAGAGGCAGGGAGGATTTCTACCCCTGCATCCCAGGGCGGGCACACACCAAGGCTAGGGTGATCTGCCAGGCAAGTGGTCAGTCCTCGGGGCCCAGGAAGAGGGAGCCCAGCCTGAGGTGGGTTAGGACGTCTCCTGGTCAGGCTCCTAGACACCCCCACGTCCACCACTCCACCCCAGGCTCCATCCAAGAGGAAACTGATTCCGAGGATGCAGGGGGTGGAAGGAGGGAGAGTAAAGGGCCTCCTTCTGAGGCAACGGCCCTGGGAGTCAGCATCGGGGGGAGGGTGGTGACCACGTATGGGCTCTGTGGTGAGAGAGCTGGGACAAGACTGTTCCATAGGGCAGTCCTCTCCCTTCCCTGTCCACCACCTGGCACTGGAGTGATGGCGGCGTCTGCCAGGGTGAAGAGAGGAGAGGATTTTTAGCAAGCTGCAAACAGAACAAGTTCTGTATAACTCTCTGTGAACTAGAGCTCGATTTCACTGGAAGCCTTTCTCCCCAAGCATCCCGTGCTTGGAGGATTTACTGTTCTGGGGTTCTGTGTCAGCTCCGCCACCTGCTGCACTCCCCAGGCCCTGGAATGGCCCCGGGTCAACAGCTGCTTGCAGGCCTCCCCGGTCCCTCCTGGGGCCCCTTCCCTGCAGCAGCTCAGTGGACAGGCAGCTCGCCCAGCCTCTGAGCGCTCCTGGAGGCGCCTCTCTCTTCCTGCGGCCCCAAGGCTCAGCCACACCTGCCGTCCTACCTTCCCCAGGGGCTGCTGGCGCTCCGGACTGGCCTGTCATCGTTGCTTACAGAGAAGGCCTCCAGCCCTGACCCCGGGACACCTGGCCTCCCCACCTAGAAATCACAAGTCTCTTCTAAAGCTTCACCGTCCCTTCCTCCTGAGTGTCACCACCCCATTGGTCACTAGGAAGAGAGAGGAAGTCATCGGTCCTGTTCCCAGTGTCATTTCCATAATGGATCATGCCTCTACTTCTGTTCACCCTTTACGCTGAACAAAATTTTTTTTCTCTTAGTAAATTTCACTTTAAATTTTACAAAAGTAACATGTTTCCACCCTACTCAGTGATACAGCAGGCATGTGTAGAAAGAAAAACACTCATCACCCTTCCCCATCCCTTTTCATCTGCCCTTCTCATACCTAAAACAGATTGGGGAGGAAACTTCCCCTTCTCCTGCTCACATAAATATATGCAGATGTGTGCACAGGTAGCCTTTTGGCTTGGGGCTGGTAGTTTTTGCAAAACTGGATCCTATAATACTCATCCGCGGCTTGCCTTTCTCTCTTAACGAGGCATCATAGCTTTCCTCATCAATAGATAAAACCAAACACATTTTGGTAGGTAGTTGTGTAATATTTCCATAGATCTGATGTGCCACAATTCATTTGTTCAAGTTTCCTTCGCTTGTGGCTCTTTGTCAGTGTGAGCAAAGCCACAATAACCAGTCCCTCCACGGGGCAAACTCTGAGCTCAGGGCTCATCCTGGGTGCCACTTCTCCACCTCTCTTGCATTCTTTCCCCCTCCCTTCCTATCTCCTCTCCATTTCTTGTCTATAATTTCTGTCATTGCACTTAATAACCAGGTCTGATGTTCCTTGTCATTTTCCTCTTTATTATCTGTAAGGATTCTGGACCCAATTCCAATGTGTGTGGCGGTTCCCCACACCACCAAGCAATTCTCCAAAACCAGCTGGGTGTCCTACAATTCAACTCAATTCTGACACTCTCTACCTGGAGATAGCATCAGATCCACAGGTTAAGGGCTCAGTCCCACAAGACTGCTCCCACTTCAGAGGTCAATCACAAGTCCAGGTTGTCACTTGTGCTTCTGACCAACTGGCTGTAAATCAGAGGTTCCCATGACCCTCTCTTTGGGTTTGATTAATTTGCTAGAGTGGCCCACAGAACTCAGGAAACCAGTTTACTCACTAGATTACTGGTTTATTACAAAGGATATCAAAGGCTTTGAATCAACAGCAAGATGAAGAGATACATAGGGCGAGGTCCTGAACAAAGGAGTTTGAGGCCTGGCATGGTGGTACGTGGAAAGGTTCTGGTTCAATGACCTGGAAGCTCTCCAAACTCCCTCCTTTGGGGTTTTTATGGAGGTTTCATTATATAAGCATGATTGATTAAATCACTGGCCGTTGGCAATAGATTCGACCTCCAGCCCCTTTCCCCAACCTGGAGGTCAGGGGGTGGGACTGAAAGTTCCAACCCTCTAATCAATCATGGTTGGTTCTCCTGGCAAGCAGCCCCCATCCTTAGGTGTGGTCCGAAAGTCACCTCATTAATATAACAAGAGACACCTTTGTCACTCATCACTTAGGGTCACCCTCATCCAAGGGTTTTAGGAGCTCGGTGTCATAAACTGGGTCAAAGAGCCAATGTATATTTCTTATTATAAGTCACAATATCATTATCTGTATCTCCAGAGAGTCAGAAACTACTCAGGGCAAGATGAGAACATCACACTCATTTTTATTACCTGTAGAGGGCCTGGAACCCAGTGGGTATCAATAACTGACTATTACAGAATGAATACATGAACCAACCCTGTGGGAAGGAGTGCCTTGTGCCTCTAAATCATTGCAGATGTGATGGTTAAGAACATGATTTTAGAAGCAGGTAAAACCCAGGTTTACATCATTAGTCTAATGATTTATGAGCTGAGTGTGCTTAGACGAGCTATTTAATGCATTTGAGCCTCAGTTTCATTCTTTGTGAAACAGGGAAGGTAATACGCACCTTTTAGGGTTCTTGTAGTGCAGTGCTATATAGTAACCATCCAGTCAATGGTACCTTCTAGAAGTGGTAATAACAATAGTGATGATAGTAATAAAACTCAATTAAATTAAAAATTAATCTAAACTCACAGATATTTTCATAATGAGAAAGAAACTTTACTGTAAATCTTTGTAAGTGGTCTATGGTATGAAAGAGAAGGTCAGGAGGAAGTGAACTGAGGCCAGGGAAATAGAGGCGATAAATGATGGCAAGGCCTAGAGACCCGAGAAGCAGTGTTTCCCAAACTTGCCCAATCTTAATCATCATAGAGCAGTTAGCGTACAGATTCCTAGGCCTTTCTCTTGGAGATTTTGGCTCAGTGGGTCTCGAGTGAGGCTGAGGGATCTGCATTTTAATAATCTCCCTGGGGGCTTCTGATACACAGCCTGGTCTGGGGAGCATGCATGGAAATGGGTAGACCCAGCTGAGTTCTGGTCTCCTGTGTTTTCCTCAAGAAGTTTCATAGTTTCAGGTTTCACATTGAGATATATGGTCCATTTTTACTTAACTTTTGCATATGAGGCAAAGTGTGGATCAAAAGTGATTTTTTTACATTTGCATATCCACCTGTTCTAGCACCATTTGTTGAAAAGACCATTTTTTCTCCGCTCAGTTTCCTTTGCATCTTTGTTGAAAATCCATTGGCCCTATGTGTGTGCATCCTTATGGATGCTATCCTGTTCCATTGATCTATTCGCTTGTCTTCATGCTAATACCACTCTATCTCAATTACTGTAGCTTTATAGTAAGTCTTAAAGTCAGATAATGTAAATCTTCCAACTTTGTTCTTCTTTTTCAAAGATGTTCTGGCTACTTAGGTCATTTGCATTTCCATATGAACTTTAGAATCAGCTTATCAATTTCTGCCAAAAGCCCTGCAGGATTTTGAATTGAATTGTGTTGAATCAATTTGGAGAGAAGAGACATCTTAACAATATTGAGTCTCTGATCCATAAACACAGCATATCTCTCCACAATTTAGCAATTTAGCAATATTTTGAAGTTTTCAGTGTACAAGTCTTGCACATATTTTGTCAGATTAGGGATGTCAGATTTATCCCTAAGTAGTTCAAATTTTTGAAGGTTTTGTAAATGGTACTGATATTTAAACTTCAATTTCCTATTTTTTATTGCTGGTATATAGAAATATAATTGATTTTTGTGTATTGATCTTATATCTTGCAAACTTGCTAAACTCACTAAGTCAAGGTTTGTTTTGTTTTATTGGTAGATTCCAAAGGATATTCTGCAAAGATGGTAATGTTGTCTTCAAGTAAAGACAATTTCACTTCTTGCTTTCTGATCTGTATGCCTTTTATTTCTTTTTCTTGCCTTACTACGCTGGCTAAAACCTTCAGCACAGTCCTGAAGATAAATGGTGAGAGTGAACATTCTTGCCTTGCTCCTGATCTTAGGGAGAAAGCATTTAGTCTCTCATCATTAAGGATGATATTAGCTGTGGGTTTTTCAGTGATTCCGTCTATCAGGTTGAGGAAGTTCCCTTCTTTTCTGAGTTTTCTGAGAGTTTTAAGTGAAAATGAATGTTAGATTTAGTGAAATGCTTTTTCTGCATGTATTGAGATGAACATATGGTTTTCCTTTTTAAGTCTGTTAATATGCTGAATTACATTGATTGATTTCCAAATGTTAAACCAAACTTGCATTCCTGAGCTGATCCCACTTGGTCATGATGTTCTATCTAGCTAGCTAGCTAGCCTGCTATCTGGCTATTTAGATTGGATTTGCTAAAATTTTAAGAATTTTTGCATCTATGTTCATAAGGGTTTTTGCTCTGAAGTTGTTGTTCTTGTTGTCGTTTTTCCCAGTGTCTTTCTCTGGTTTTGCTATCAGAGTAATGCTTCCATCATAGAATGAATTGGGAAGTATTTTCTTATCTTCAATTTTCTCTATAAATTGTGTAGAACTGGTATAATTTCTTAAAATTTGGTAAAATTCACCAATGAAGCCATCTGAGTATAAATTTTTCTTTGTGGGAAAATTTTCAACTACAAATTAAATTTCTTTAATACACATAGGGCTATTCAGGTTATCAATTTCATCTTTTTTATTTATTTTTTTTTATTTTTTTCCCCCAAAGCTCCAGTAGATAGTTGTATGTCATAGTTGCACATCCTTCTAGTTGCTGTATGTGGGACGTGGCCTCAGCATGGCCAGAGAAGCGGTGCGTCAGTGCGCGCCCGGGATCCGAACCTGGGCCGCCAGCAGCGAAGCGCGTGCACTTAACCGCTAAGCCACGGGGCCGGCCCTCAACTTCATCTTGAGTGAACATCTTTGTGTCCTTCATGGAATTTGTCCATTTAAGTTGTTGAATTTTTTGGCATAAAGTTGTTCATAATATCTCCTTATTATCCTTTTGAAATCTGTGGAATCAGTAGTTCTCACTTCTCTCATTCCTGATATTAGTAATTTGAATCTTCTCTCTTTTTTTCCTGATAAGTTGGTCAAGAGATTTATAAATTTTATGCATCTTCTCAAATAACTATCTTTGGTTTCATTGATTACCTTTAATATTTTCTGTTTTCTACTCCATCGATTTCTATTCTGATCATTATTTCCCGTCTTCTGTTTTTTGGGTTTCATTTGCTCTTTTTTTTGACCAGTTTCTCAAGGTGGAAACAAAGGTCATTGATTTGCAACTTTTCTTATTTTCTAAGATGGGCACTTAGTGCTATAAATTTTCCTCTAAATACTGCTTTAGCTGCTTCCCCCAAATTTTCATACACTGTCTTTTATTTTTCACTCATGTCAGGAGGAGGGAGTGGTCAAGTGGATCAAATGCTGCTCATGGACTGACAGGTGAGGACTGAGCATTGACCTGTGTAGTTAGCAACATAGAGGTTACTGGTGAACTTGCTGAACTATTTTGGTGGCATGGTGAGGGACAAAAGCCTGACTGGAGGGACTCGAGAGAGAAAGAGATTGGGAGTATAAATCTTCTTTGACTTTTGTTCTATAAAGGAGCAGTGAAATGGGACAGGAGCTAAATGGGAAATGAAAGGTCAAGAGTAATGTGCTTTAAGAAGGGAGAAAAGTAGCATGTTTTCATGCTGATAAGAATTATTTTGACTGTTTCTATTTAAAATTATTTAGCTCATTGCCTCTACTACTCCAGAATATATGCTTAGTCCTTTTTTCTTACTTTAATAACTCTAGATAATATCTCTTGACTCTAATATAAAAGATAAATGTATGGCTCAACTCTACTCCCTCCTTGCTATCCCTCTCTGCCTTCCAAAGTTTAATTGTGTGTGTATGTTTTATCCATTGATTACTTTTACAACTTGAAATAACCTACCTAAACCTCTATTTCTTGTTTCATCACTTTTCGTAGGTATCTCAACCACTCATTTTGTAAGTTGAGGTTATCAACACTCTTCCTGTCCCCAATCTTCTCTTTCTCTCTTCCCATTCCAACTTTGATTAGCAATAATTGTTTGTAGATTGAATCAAATTGATTAAAAATAAAGCATTAACATGTCTATAGTAATATTATTCATGTTGGGCCAAGTAGTATGCTAAAATTAAATTGTCTTCTCCAGGAGTCACTTATTCATTTATTTATTTTTTCATTCGTTCATTCAACAATTATTTACTGAGTGCCTGCTACCTGCCAGGCACTGTTCTCACCACTAGAGATAGCATGATGAAGAAGACAGATGAAATCCTTGCCCTATGGAGCTGACATTCCAGTAGAGAGGCAGGCAGTAAACAAGTGAACCAATAATATAACTCCAGGTGGGGATAAGTGCTACAATGGAAAATAAAGTGGAGTAAGAATGTAGAAAGTAACAGCTGAGGGATAATTTAGATTGAGTGGTCAGTTTCTCAACAGAGACCTGTGTGGAGTGAAGGAACAAGTCATCCAATAGCTGTTGATTGGACCACCTTACGTCACAACACTTGGAACAGCAGAAGGAAAATGCCAAATGCCACAAACATCATAGTCAAGTGGATTTTCTTTTCTTACATTCACCTTTTCTTTCTTTTTTTTTTTTTTTTTTGCTGTACATTTGAACTGTGATATGGCATTTTAGATGTTCCTATGTCCCTCCAACTCAGAATTGTGACATCCCTTTATTTGCAAAGGCAAGTTGCCAATGGCAAAACACAAGACAATTTAAATGTCAAGAACTTTGGTTGCCAATCACCAAATTTGATTGATAAACATTTAAATGGTAATTCTAAGAAGATCTAATCTTCATCAAATCTTTTTTTTTGCCACGGTCAAAAAATAAAGGTCAAGGGGAACCCCTCTCCCTTTGAACATGGTCAAGAAACAAGAAGATATTTCCATTTGAAAGACAAGTTCAAGATAATCCATCCTTCAAAAGGACTCTTCTGTATTACTTTGACAAGTTTAATTTAGTTCTGGTAGTTTGTGATCACATCCTGGGCAAAGCAGCACACTCAGTAAGAGCAAGGAGACTTTGATGAATCAAGACCCCCAGCAGCCTGTGGTAATGGAATCAGCATGTAGCAGTGAGGCAGAACTGCTGGGATTCTGATAGAATGATTGGGTCTGCAGATTACCATAGGGAGAACAACTCCAGGTCTTCTGGTACATTTTTCACTTCCAGAGAACTTTTCAAACTTTTTCTATCTCAGTCTATCTGCAAGGAAGATGAGATAAACTGGAGCATGGAATGCCACTGAATCAATCTAGTACTCCATCTACAAGATCCCCAGCCCCCTGTGATGTAGTGCCTGACATGAGAAATGGACATTCCAGAGGTCCCTTCTTCCCTGGCTGAAGGAAATGGTGTCTGAGCATTCACTGTTTAGGAGAACAGAAGCATCATGTAATAAGTGGACAGCAAGGCAGTGAAGGGAACAGAGGACAATTTCCCTCTTATACACCAAGTTCATTGAATAGCCAATGGCCTTAAGAGGCAGAGGGAACCTTTAAATTGTCACTTCTACAATTCAGTGATAGAAAAAGGTTTCAAGGATGTCAGCATAATGACTTTTGGGCAGTAAGATGTGGGGGACAAGTAGGGGAAAGAGCTTTTACTTTTAATTTTATATACTTCTATTTGTTTAAATGTTTTTACAATGATTCTGTATTCCTTTGGTTATTTAAAAACTTTATAAACTAGTTTAGCTTTTATTATTAAAGCTAGTTCTAAGATCAGAAATCTGTCTTTCTCATGATAAAACTCCATTAGAACATTCACTGGTCTGGAACTGTATCTCTCTCAAGGCCCCATACAATGTTTATACTCTGGAAATATTTTTAAAGGGCAAAATGATTATAACAAATAGCTAAAGCAAAAAGGGGTGACCTGGTGTGTCCTCTTTGCTCACATTTGAAGTATTTGTGAGCATTGTAAGCTCTAATTGTGACTATCATGGGCTTTGCAAATCAACATGACCCCAGAGTTGAGCAGTAATCCAGATAGTCCAAAAAATCAAAACATACAAGTGGAGACTTCCACTTCTGGCCATGATGGAGTAACGGGGACCAGATTTACCCTCCTGCCTGAAACAACTACAGAACTGGACAAAAATATATGAAACAATGGTTTTCAACACATTGGACGCCATGCAACAAAAGATAGTGACCCCAGCAAGACTGGAAACGAATGAGGTGAGCCCTATTATTGTCCTGACTTACTGCCCTGAGGGCATTTGCAGGCTGTGGCATAGGGAGCAGGAACCAAGCAGAGCCTGGAGGCCTCTCTGAGTTTAGGAGTAAAGCTAAGAGTACAGGGAGACCAGGGCAGCTCCAGTTTGCAGGGCACAATAGCAGAGAGGAGAGAGCTGCACAGAGAGAATCCCAGAAATCTGCAGAGTGTCCTTGAGTATTCAGCAGAGTAGTGATCAGTGTATGTTTGTGAAGAAACTACACAAGGCTGTAGAAAGAACCACCCACAAGGACTGGAGGGAAGAGTGCCTGTTACAATCAGCCAGACTGGAAAACCTCATACTTCAAGGTGTATTGGGTAGAGCAATAAGAATGGTCTTACTTAAGTAGCAGAGAATAATTAGCCCTGGACAAAATGCTGCTCTGGTCCAGCTTAAAAGAAATTTAAAAGCAAGACCTGCCAAGATTAAATTGTGTCCAAGTAACTTAACCTCATTCCAGAATAAAGCTCAAAAATATTTTAGGAATACGAAAATATCCAGCAACCGAGAAAGTAAAGTTCATAATGTCTGACATCCAATCAAAAATTACCAGGTGTTCAAATGAGCAGGAAAATATGGCCCAGAGGGAGTATAGAAATCTATTGAAACTGACTCAGAAATGTCACAGGTGTTAGAATTAGCCGATAAGAACATGTCAACAGTTATTATAACTGTATTCCATATGTTCAAAAGCTAAAGGAAACATTGAACACGTTAAGTAAACACATGGAAGACAAAGAAAAAGATAATAAATCAACATCTAGAGATGAAAACTACAACATCTGAGATAAAAATACACCGTATGGCATTAATGACAGATTAGACATTGCAGAAAAAATTAGTGAACTTGAAAACACAGCAATAGGAAATATGTAAAGTAAAACACAGAAAAAAATACACTAAAAAATGAACAGAGCATTTTTGAGTTGTGTGACAACTTCAAGCAGCCTAATATATGTGTAATTTGAACCTCAAAGGAGGGAAATGAGGACAGAAAAAATATTTGAGGAAATAATGGTAAAATATTTTCCAAATTTGGTGAAAAATAAAAACCTCAACTAACTAAAAAGCTCAACAAACTCCAAGAATAAGAAATACAAGGAATACTACTTCAAAATACATCAGAATCCAATTGCGCAAAACCAGTGATAAAGAAAACATCTCAAAAGCAACCAAAAGATAAAAGATACATTATTTACAGAGGAACAAACATGAGCCTGACAGTACATTTCTCATCAGAAATCACGCAAGCTAGAATGTAGGAGAACAATATCTCTGAAGTACTGAGAGAAAAAAGCCTGTCAACCTAAAATTCTATACCTAGTGAAAATATCTTTCAAAAATCAAGGAAAAATAAAGACTTCATTCAAAAACTGAAAGAATTTATCACCAGAAGATCTGCACTACAAGAAAAGTTAAAGGAATTCTTTCAGATAACAGATGGGAAGATGGATCTATACAAAAAAATAAAAAACACTGAAAAATGTAAGTATGTGGGTAAATATAGAGTTTTTTCTTAATACTTAAATGTCTTTTAATTGATTGTTTAAACAGAAATAATAACTTTGTATTGGTGGGTTTATAATATATGTACAAGTAAAATGTATGATGACAATAACATAAAGGCTGGAGAGGAGAAATGGAAATATACTATCGGGAGATTCTTCTACTACACATGAAGCAATATAATATTGCTTGAAGATAGACTGTGATGAGATAGAGATGAATACTATAAAGCCTAACGCAACCACTAAAATAACAACAACAACAAAAATTATAGCTAATAGCAAACAAAGAAGATAAAATGGATAATAAAAAATAATTAATCCAAAAGAAATCAGAAAAAGAGGAACAAAGAGAACATGGGAGACAAGAAAACGAATAGCAAGATGGTAGATTTAAACCTAACTATAATAATAATCACACTAAATGGAAATGATAAAATATCCCCATTAAAAGGCAGGAATTATCAGATAGGATTTTTTAAAAAGCAAGAAAACTATATGCTGTCCACAAGAAACCCACTTTAAATATAAAGACACAAATAGGTTAATAGTAAATGGATGGAAAACGTTATACCATGCTAAAATTAATCAAAAACGCTAGAGGGGCTATATTAATATCAGACAAATAGAATAATACCAGGGACAATAAAGCTCATTTCATAACGATAATGTGGTCAGTTCATTAAAAGGACATAACAATCCTAAACATTTATGCATCTAATAACAGAGTTTCAAAATACATGAAGCAAAAACTGATAAAACTGAAAGAAGGAATAGTCAAATACATAATTATAGTTGGAGATTTCTATACTTTTTCTCATAATTGAGAAAACAAGTATATAGAAAATCAGTAAGGAGATGGAAGACTTGATCAACACTATCAACTAATCTGACCTAATAGACATTTAAAGGACACTTTATCCAACAACAGTGGAATACACATTCTTTTCAACTGCACAGAGAACATTTTCCAAGATAGACCATTTCTTGGCCATGAATCAAGACTTAATAAATTTAAAAGAATTCAAGTCATACAAAGTATGTTCTCTGACAGCAATGAGATTAAATTAGAAATCAATAATAGAAAGATAAACAAATACTTGAAAACAAAATGATATATTCCTAAATAACCCATGAGCTAAAAAGTAAATCAATCAGGAAATTATAAAGCATTTGAACTAAATAAAACAATGAAAATACAATATATCACAATTTGTAGAATGCAGGTAAAGAAGGACTTAGAGTGAAATTTATAGCACCAAATGTCTAAGAAGAAATGTTTCAAATCAATGACACCAGTTTCCATCTTAAGAAACTAGAAAACAAAAAAGAGGAAATAAAACCCAAAGTAAATCGTAGAAAGAAAATAATGAAGACCAGTACCTAAACAAATGAAATCAAAAACAGGAAAAACAATGGAATAAAATCAATGAAACCAACAAACTTCTTGGTTCTTTGAGAAAATAAAAATAATAATAAACATCTAGCTGACTCTTCAGGAAAAAAGAGAGAAGATACAAATTACCAATATTAGAAATAAGAGGGGCGTCATCAGTACAGATTCTGCAGATATTAAAAAGACAATAAAAGAATATTTTGAACAACATCATGCCAATACTTTCTACAACTTAGAGGAAATGGACAAACTCATTGAAAGACACAAACTACTAAAACTTATTTAACCATAAATAGATACCCTACAAATGGGACTACATCAAACTAAAAAGCTTCTGCACAGCAAAGGAAACCATCAACAAAACGAAAAGACAACCTAACAATTGGGAGAAGATATTTGCAAACCATACATCTGATAAGGGCTTAATCTCCAAAATATATAAAGAACTCATGCATCTCAACAACATACAAACTACCAACCCAATTAAAAAATGGGCAAAAGACCTGAACAGACATTTCTTCAAAGAAAATATACAGATGGGCAACAGACACATGAAAAGATGTTCAAAATCATTAACTATCAGGGAAATGCAAATCAAAACTACAATGAGATATCACCTCACACCCGTCAGAATGGCTATAATTAACAAGACAGGAAACAACATATGTTGGAGAGGATGTGGAGAGAAGGGAACTCTCACACACTGCCGGTGGGAGTGCAAACTGGTGCAGCCACTATGGAAAACAGTATGAAGATTCCTCAAAAAATCAAGGATAGAACTACCATATGATCCAGCTATTCCACTGCTGCGTATTTATCCAAAGAACTTGAAAACACCAATGCGTAAAGATACATGAACCCCTATGTTCATTGCAGCGTTATTTGCAATAGCCAAGACTTGGAAGCAACCTAAGTGCCCATCAAGGGACAAATGGAAAAAGAAGATGTGGTATATATACACAATGGAATACTACTCAGCCATAAGAAACGATGAAATCCAGCCATTTGTGACAACATGGATGGACATTGAGGGTATAATGCAAAGTGAAATAAGTCAGAGGGAGAAGGTCAAATACCGTATGATTTCCTTCATTAAGTAGTAGATAATAACAACAATAAACAAACACATAGAGACAGAGATTGGATTGGTGGTTACCAGAGGGGAAGGGGGGAGGGAGGAGGGTGAAAGGGATAATTCAGCACGTGTGTGGTGATGGGTTGTAATTAGTATTTGGGTGGTGAACATGATGTAATCTATGCAGAAATAGAAGTATAATGATGTACACCTGAAATTTTTACAATGTTATAAACCAATGTTACTGCAATAAACAAAAAATTTAAAAAAAAGAATAAATAGATACCCTGATAGCCCTATATCTAACAAAGAAATTGAATTTGTGGTTTAAAACCTTCACACAAGCAAGCTCCAGTCCAGATGGCTTCATTAGCAAGTTCTGCCAACATTTAAGGAAGAATTAATACTAATTCTACACAATCTCTTCGAAACAACTGAAGATAAGGAAATACTTCCCAACTCATTCTATGAGGCCAGCATTACCTTGATACCAAAACCAGACAGAGACAATACAAGAAAAGAAAACTAAAGACCAATATCTCTCATGAGTATAGATAAAATAATCCTCAATAAAATATTAGCAAATTGAATCTAGCATAATGTATATGAATAGGATCAATGTAATTCACCATAGTAGCAAAATAAGAAATAAAATCCGTATGATCATCTCAATAGATGCAGAAACAGCATTTGAAAAAATCCAACCAAGATCCATTCCTAACAAATTCTCATAAAGCAAAGAATAGAAGAGACCTTCCTCAACTTGATAACAGGCATCTATGAAAACCCTCCAGCTAATGTCAAACAATGGTGAAAGACTGAATGCATTCCCCTTAAGATCAAAAACAAATCAGGAATGTTTACTCTCACAATTTCTATTCAGTTTTGCACTAGAGGTTCTATCTAGTGCAATAATTAAGAAAAAAATACATAAAGCATCCATTCCAGAAAGGAAGAAGTAAAACTGTCTTTATTTGCAGATATGATCATCTATCCAGAGAATCTGATGGGACCTACCAAAGAAAAGGTACTAGAACTTATAATTGAGTTTAGCCAAGTTGCAAGATACAAGATCAATATACAAAAAATAACTGTATTTTGATATACTAGCAATGAACCATCAGAAATTAAAATTTTTAAAATATACTTACAATAGCATAAAAATATTAACTATTTGGAGCTAAGTCTGACAAAAGATATGCAAGACTTTTATGTTGAAAATTAAAAATCACTAGTGAGAGAAATATAATGTTTATGAGTCAGAAGACTCAATGTTGTTAAAGTGCCAATTTTCCCCCAAATTGTTTTATAGATTCATTGAAATCCCAGCAATCCTTCTTATAGACATTAACAAGCTGATTTTAAAATTAATATTTAAATGTGAGTGATTTAGAATAGCCAAAACCACTTTCAAAAAGAAGAATAAGTTTGGAGGACTAACGCTACCTGATTTCAGAACTTATGAAGCTACAGTAATCAAGGCAGTGTGCTTTGCCATAAAGACTAATAAACAGATCAGTGGAACAGAGTCTAGAAAAGACCCATGTATATGAAAATGGACAACTGATTTTCAACAGAGGTGCAAAAGCAACTGAGTGTATAAGTCTTTGTGACCTTGGGTTAGGCAAAACCTTCTTAGATACACAAGAAAAGCATGATCCATAAATGAAAAAAATTGATAAGCTGGGTTTCACTATAATTTCAAACTTTTGCTCTTCAAAAGCCACAGTTAAGAGAATGAAAAGATAAGCCACCAACTGGGAGAAAATCATTGCAGATCCTACATCTAATATAAGACTGGTATCCAGAACATATGAAGAATGCTCAAAACTTAATAATAAGAAAACAAAAACTCAATAAACAACCTAATAAAAAGTGGGCAAAAGATTTGACTAGACACTTACCAAAGAAGATATACAGATGACTAATCATAATTAATCATAAAAATATGCCCAACGTCAGTAGTCGTTAGGGAAATACAAATTAAAACCATAATGAGATACCACTACTCACATGTTAGAGTGGCCAAAGCTAAAAAGACTGACAATACCAAGCATTGACAAGGATTCAGAGCAACTGGAATGCCACACAGTGCTGAGGGGAATGTAAAATGGTACAACCACTGTGGGAAACAGTTTGACAGTTCTCAAAAATCTAAACCGACATGCAACATATGACCCAGACAGACTCCTTAGGGATTATTCCAAAAGAAATGAAAGCTTATGCCCATACAATGATTACACGTGAATGTTTATGGCAGCTTTATTTGTAATAGCCAAAAACTGGAAACAACCCAAATGTCCATCAACAGGTAAATGAATAAACAATTGCAGTATACCCATAAAATGGAATTCTACTCAGAAATAAAAAGGAATGCACTATTGCTACATGCAACATATGGATGATTCTCAAGACAATTATGCTGAGGAAAAGAAACTGTACAAAATAGGGTACATTCTGTAGGATTCCATTTATATAAAACTCTAGAAAATGCAAGCTAATCTATGGTGTCAGAAAGCAGATTAGTGGTTGCCTGAGGATGGGCAGTGCAGGTGTGGAGGGGTGGCCAGGGGTGGGAAGGTGGAATCCAAAGTGTACAAGGAAACTTTTAGGGGTAGTGGATATGGTCTTTATCTTGATTGTGGTGATAGTTTCATGGGTGTATACATATGTCCAAGTTTATCAAATATACACTTAAAATTTGTGCAGTTTATTGTAAGTCAATTATACCTCAATAAAACTGTTAAAATATGCAAGGTTTTTCCTTTTCTCTAATTTTTTTTCTTTAATCATCAAAAGCATTTTAGCTCTTTAAATGCAACTCTACACAATTACCTACACAAACACAGCTCCAGCCTCGAGGATACATGATCTAACACATGCACGACTGACACATATACATGTGTAGACAAAACACCTTCATCCACAAATCATTTCACTTTGAGATACATTATGATAGTAACTCTCAAACTCTTTGACTAGGTGTATCCCTTTTTAATGCCAAACCATTTGAAGTCTTCACCCAACGTGATCATTATTGTGTGTTAGAATGCATTAATTGAGAAGATACATGATGACAATAAGCCCCTAGGACCTTAATGAGCACTTACATGTGAAAATGCATTTTCTTAATCTTAAAGTACTAACACAGGTTTGTAAAATGGTAGCCCATATATTTTTTCTTGATCTTTCCTCTCCCCCTGATCCTTCTCTCTGCTTAGGCACTAGATCTACCAGCCTTCTTTGTACCTGGGTAGCATTGACCTAGCAGTGGAGAAGCTAATTCTTAGCTTATGAGTTTCAGAGGGAATTCAGAGCCTTCAAGGGAAAAGGGCTGCAGAAAAGACTCAGGACATGAAGAGCAGATTCAGAAAAACGTGTAATGATGGAAGCGCATAGCAGAGGAATAAATATAAAATATAAAATAAAAATAAAATATAATAAAATTGAGTGAGAATCCTGGTCCAGTACAAGAGGGCAGGAACCTAGAGAAAAGGCTCTCCCCCTGCCATGTGTACCCCAGTATCTCCTTCTGCCTCACCAATCCAGACTCTTCCCGCCTAGAGCAGCACTGTCCAGGTAGAAACATAATGTAGGCTCCATATTTTCACTAGTTAAGTAACAAAGTCTAAAGAAATAAGTGAAATAATTTTATAACATATTTTGTTTAATCCAATATATTATCATTCCAACATGTACTCAATATAAAAAAATAGTAATGAGATATTTTACTTTTTTGGACGAAGTCTTTGAAACCCGGTGTGTATTTTACGCTCACGGTGCATCTCAGTTTGGACGAGCATATTCCAAGTGCTCCACTCAAGTGCTCCTGCACTGCATAGCGCACCTGTACAGCTGGTTCACTCCATCCCTGGCCAACAGAGTCCTCACCCCATGTCCAACCAAGTCCTGCCCCCCTTCAGAATCTTAGATTCTAAGTTCTTTGATATGAGAGGCTCACTCCCTGGATTCCTAAAAATACCAGAGGCCAGGGGAGGGGAGAAGCCCGATTCCTCAAGGGAACCGAGGGCACCTGAATTGGTGGTCTGCCTGCGACAGGTATTCCCAGTATCAGAGCTGCTGGAGGGAGGGGACACGGGTCCCATACACAGAAACACGCTCTCCAGAGCCCAAGATGCTGCTCCAGCTCTCACTTACAGAACTTTCTGTTCTTTAGCCTGGAGGCTGGTAGCTCGGGAAGGTGCAATTACTGATCTCCAGCACTGTGCACTGCCGCTGACATTCGTCTCCTAAGGTGTGGGTGAGCTGCACCAGATCATTGTGGAGACAAGATGAGAACTTGGCCCTCGGTGTGTCTGCCTCTCTCTCTCCTTCACTCTTTCTCCCTCTCTTTTGACAAGGGTCAGGATGGTAGACTTCCTGCCCTAAGCATTAGGTGTTGGGGTGCTCAAAATATTTATTTTCCTCTCCCTCCTGAAAAATCCAGCTAAGACTGCTCAGAGCAAGCCGGAGTTGCCTCAAGTTAGAGGTTTTCTGACCCTACCTCTTCCTTGTGTGGACAAAACCAGCACAGCTTAATCAACTGGCCCAAGTTAAATCAGATGTAACCAGAGGCTGGCAACAGAGAGAATGAGATGCTCTTACCTGGAGAGATACCGCCTTACTCGTTAAGCAATGGGGTCTGGATAAAGAAAGAGTATTAGGGAGATAGTCCAAAGTGGGGAGCAACCTTGGTGGGTGACCAGTCCTTATCTCAGCTTCCTGGAAGGACTGGACTACAGCAACCCTGAGTGGACACCAGTTGTCGGCTGTTCATCCATTTCTCCTTCATGGTAAAAGAGCCCCACATTTACTTGAGGAAACCACCCTTCCTACATGCAGTTTGGGTGAGGTCAATCCCACTCTCAGCCCCAGCAAGTCAAGGAAGCTATAATAGGCTATAGTGATGAGTTAGGGAGGGGGAGATGATCCAGTATAGACAAATTAGACATAAAATGTTTTTGCTGGAATTTCTGAGGTGGGGGAAGTTTCCTCGCTACAAAGAAGGATGCTTCTCACAACTTGGACGTAATAAGACAGCACACAGGTCTCAGAAATCATCGTGCAACCAAGAGGGGAGACAGTTTTAGTTACAGGACAGTTACTGAGGGATGAACTCTGTTGTACTAAATAAATAAACTGGATCATTAGTTTGAGATGCTGGATCAAGCCATACCTGAAGCTTATAAGACCTACCTCTGGACTGATGAGTAATATGAGCCAATAAATTCCTTTTATTGTTTAAGCCAATTTGAGTTAAAGTTTCTATCAATTGTTACTGAAATATTCACAACAGATATGCATCCAAGAAAGACACTTTTCTGCTAACATCTTTACAAGTAACCCTAAAATCAATCTTTAATAATATGGGACAATGTGGGCAATCAAAGTCAGGGATTCAGCTTCAGGTATAATCCTCCCACTTATCCTGAGCTCAGCAATAATGACAATGACGATAACGACTACGATTGACTTCTCATTAACCATGCTGTACATATAGCATTGTAATCTTTACAAAGAGGAAGACAGAGAGTACATTTCTTATTTTACTGATAAAGAAAACTGAGGCTTATGGAGGTAAAAATAACTTGCTTAAGATCACAGAGTTAAGAAGCTGGTTACTGGGGCTGGCCCCATGGCTTAGCAGTTAAGTGCGCGCGCTCCACTACTGGCGGCCCAGGTTTGGATCCCGGGCGCGCACCGACGCACCGCTTCTCTGGCCATGCTGAGGCCACGTCCCACATACAGCAACTGAAAGGATGTGCAACTATGACATACAACTATCTACTGGGGCTTTGGGGGGAAAAAAAGGAGGGGGATTGGCAATAGGTGTTAGCTCAGAGCCGGTCTTCCTCAGCAAAAAGAGGAGGATTAGCACGGATGTTAGCTCAGGGCTGATCTTCCTCACAAAAAAAGAAGAAGCTGGTTACTTGTCTTTGTAGCCCAGATATGACGTGACTTATTTCGTTGTTTATTTTAGATCTCCTGCACTGACATGAAAGAGCCGTGAGAGTAGAGCCTTTGTCTTCTTCCCCGCTGGATCCCGGAAGCCTAGAACAGCTGCTGGCACAGAGTATGCCCTCAGGAAAGATTGGCTGAGTACTAAATGAACAAGAGTCAAACCCAGGTCTGGCTCCTAAGCCAGCTATTTTCACAGCTCCAGACTCTCTCATGATCCCCTTGGGTGATAACAGGGGCCTCTCGCTGCTTCCTCTGACTTGGCGGCTTATCTTGAATGGCTTTGGCCTTCCTTCATGGGCCCTGTCCTGTCACCCCTGATCACCCTGGATCTGCTTTACGCTGTCTGCACCATGCATAAACAGAGCTCTAACAGAGACCTGCCTGGTGGCAGACACTGAGCTGGGTTCTTTACAGACATCTCCTCTTTCGGTGGCACATACTCTGGTAAGGTGGAGCATCACCCCTATTTGGCAAATCGGAGCACTGAGGCCTAGAGAGGTTCCATGCTTTTAAAGTCACAAGCAGATTGAGGACTGTCTGCCTCCAAAGTTTTTTACATATTTCTTTAAAAGCCACACACTATAAACAATTTAATTATCCTTATGAATATCACGAAACCTAGAGCTAGATTTGGGGTTTTGTTAGAATATGTCAAAACAATGCAAAATGGACATTGCTCATTCATTATCATTTCAACATGCACTTTTGAGCATCTGCTATGTGCCAGGCCCATGTGAGCACTGGGAACCGAGTGCTGAATGAAATAGTCCCTGTCCCTCCTCTCAGGCTCGATCCAGTGTCCGCTGAGACGCCCCTATCTTGGGGTGGGACCGCTGGACACTTGGTGCGTTAGTTCAAGTAGGCCAGAGTGCAGCAACAGACAGACCTTGCCTTAGTCAGGGCAGGCTAACTGCATTGGGAACAACTTCAAATATCAGGGGCTAAAAGTAATAAAGATGGATTTATCTCAAAGGCAAAGTCTGATGGTCACGTTCCTGGGTGGCTCTTCTCCAGGTGCTCATCAGGGGCCTAGACTCCTTTCACTGTGGCTCTGCCATCTGTGGCTTCAGCGGTGCCCTGGAGTCAGCTAGCTGGAGACCAGATGGCTTCACACGGGAGCTGTTTACGGCCTAGGCCGGCAAGCAGCATGTCCTTTTTCCCACAGTCCATTGGACGGAGCTGAACCACATGACCATCCTGCCTGTGAGGAAGGCTGGGAAATGTAGAGGAACTCATGGAATTTAGTGCCCACCAAGAGTCTCTTTCACAGACTCCAAAAAGTCTATGGAACTTTTAAAAGAATTCCACAACTCCAAACATTCCAAGTTTCTAAAGTGGTATACGAAGTTGAATCCTTTCCGTGTAAGGATCCAGGGTGGGGATCCGGGTCAGCAACAACTCCACTCCATACAATCATTCGGGCCCCAGGGTGGTGGTGGTTCTGCCATATTAAAAAGTCCTCAAAAGAGGTTTTAAGGGACGGTCCTGGACGTTGCACTCAACTCTTCCATCACGTCCCACAGGCCAGAACTCGGTCGTGTGATCGTGTATAACTGCAAGGGAAGGTAGGAAAGGCACTCTGCACGCCAGGCGGACAGGATGGGTGGATTTTTCTGGATAGCTAGGGGATTCCACCCCACCTGGATTGTTTCACTGGCCCTGCCAAATACCAGTCGCCCCTCATCTCTCCCACTGACGTCCTTCACTAGTCCCTGCCTTCTGTGGCTTGACAGCTGTGTGTCTAGCTGTGCCTCCAACTTGACATCTCAGACAGTTTCCTAATTCTGGCCTTTAAGTACGAGTCCTTCCTTTCAAAAAGGAGGTAATTTGAGAAATTACTGAATGTGCTCTCAATAGAAAACCCCATGTTCTTTTGCAATTCATTCATTTGGTGATAATTCACTTAGACTTTATTCTTCACTAGAGGAGGGCAAGGACCTGTTCAATACTCTATTCCCAGTGTCTAGAACAGTATGCCCGGTACACTGTAGGCCACCCAATAAATATTTCTTGAATGAATGTATGAATTTTCCTTCAGTCATACAATCTCAGGAAGTTCATACTTGATGTTGCAAAAATCTTCCCTGACCCATTATGTATGATCCCAACGCCCAGTGCCCGGGGACATCCCTGACCACAGCCACACCTCTTCCTAACGCCCACTAGCTCACTCAGCTCCCACTTCTCTTCACTCATGGCAAACTTGGAAGAAACCATATGCATCGTAAGGCCCTTTTTCCTCTTTTTTGGTACTGCTGATCTACGTGGAACCTGGAGCAAAGGCAACTTCAGAGTCTGCCTCACCCTCATTTGCCAATTTTTCTCGTCCTTGGCTGTCAGTATGGAATCCGCCACGGCTGAGATATGTGCTGGTGTGGAATGGACCCTGAACTGAGCAGAAAGAGACTTGTTTGTGTTCCAGCTGAGCCACTTAATAGCCGTGCGATTTCTGTAAATCACCTCAAGGCTCTGAGCTTCAGTTTCCTCTTGGTGAGCAGATAACAACATCTACCCTGTCATGTTCACAGGATTGTTGTAAAAATGTATTTCATCCACTCATTCCATAACTATTTATTGGTGGCCTATTACATGCCAGACATTGACCTAGGTTCTGGAGATCCATCTGTGAATAAAACAAACTTCCTGTGTCTTAGAGCTGATGGTGGAGGGAAGCAGACTGATAAATAAATCAACAAATGAATATATAATACATCAGGTGGTGATGAGGGCTGTGGAGAAAAATGGCACAGGGTAAAGGAGATGAGAGCTCCAAGAAGGGGACATTGGAACAGGCCTGAAGGAAGGAAGTGAGTGAGCTACACAAAGATATGCGAGAAGAGGAGGTAGAGCACGTGCAAAGGCCCTGGGGTGACAGTATGCTTGGTATTTATGAGGAATAGCAGGGAGGCTAGTTTGGCTGGAGCAGAGTTAATGAGGGCAGGGTGGTAGATGGTGAGGTCAGAAAGGTAACATGGAGCTAGATCAATCAGAGCTCTACAGGCCATGGTAAATATTTGGCTTTTACTCTGAGTAAGACAGAAAGCCATTTTTGTCTTGAACATAGAAGTGATGTGATGCTTTGTAAAGATCATTCCAGCAGCTATGTACAAAGGCTTCATGGAAGCTAGATTGGAAGCAAGGAGACCAGTTAGGAGGCTATTGCAATAAAGCAGGTGAGAGCTGACAGAGGCTTGGACCAAGCTGATAGCAGAGGAGGTGGTGAAAAGTGGTCAGCTTATGTATATATTTTGAAGGTTGCATCAACAAGCCTTCCTGATGGATTGGATGACAATAGAGAGGAGTCCAGAATGACCCCAAGTTTTTTGGCCTAAGAAGTGAGAAAATGGGGCCGGCCCTGTGGCTTAGCGGTTGGGTGCTCGCGCTCCGCTGCTGGCGGCCCGGGTTCGGATCCCGGGCGCACACCGACGCACCGCTTCTCCAGCTATGCTGAGGCCGCGTCCCACGTACAGCAACTAGAAGGATGTGCAGCTGTGACATACAACTGTCTACTGGGGCTTTGGGGGGAAAAAAATAAATAAATAAATCTTTAAAAAAAAAAAAAAAGAAGTGAGAAAATGGAGTTACTTATCGTGAGAAAGGGAGCTTATAGTGAGAAGTTGAACTTATAGTGGAGAAATGGAGCTTATAGAAATGGAGTTACTTCTAGTGAGAAATGAAGCTACTTACTGAGATGAGGAAGACTGCAGAAAGAAAATACAGAAAGTCTAGGATCTGAGTTTTGAAAACGTTAGTCATGAGAAGTTAGACACTATTAGACATCTAAATGGTGACGTATGACACTGGATATACGTATCTGGAGTTCAGGGAAGAGGGCCAAGGGGAGCTATAAATTTGGGAGTTGGCAGCCCATATAAAGCCTTGAGAATTGGTAAGGTGACCTAAGGAGTAGAGAAGAAATGACTGAGGACTGAGCAAGAGGAAACTCGAATCATTAGAAGTCTGGGAAAAGAGAGAGGCACAGCAAAGAAGAACTAAGCTAAGAGGCAGTCAGTGAGGCAGGAAGAGGAACGAGAGAGAGCAGGGAAGGAAGCGGGTTAGGAGGGAGGGCTAACTACCATTTCCATTTATGATCCAGTAGCTTGGCCAAGGAGCATGACGGTAGACGTAAACCCAAATATATCAGTAATGACATTAAATGTAAGTGGATTAAGTAGTTCAACTAAAAGTCCACAATCACCAAACTAAATTAAAAAACAAAATCCAATTATATGCTGCTTACTAGAGATACACCTTAAATATAGGACACAGAGTAACTAAAAATTAAAGTTGATAAAAAATATCCCATGCAAACACCATCCAAAAGAAAGCTGGTACGGCTACACAGTAGCCAAGTAGACTCAAGGCAAGAAGCCTAATAAAGATAAAGATAAAAGTTTCATAATGATAAGAAGATTAATCCTCCAAGAATTCTCTATGTGTACATGAAAAACATAGCTACAAAATACATGAAACAAAAATTGACAGAGTTATAAGAAAATATAGACAAATCCACACTCATAACAGGAAGTCTGAACACAATTCTCTCAATAAAAGATACAAGAAGCAGGAAAAAATCAGTAAGGACATATAAGATCTGAACAACACAATTAACAAGCTTGATATATTGGCATGTACAGAACACTGTGCCCAAAAGAATGTATGTTCTTTTCAAGCATACATGGAACATTTATGCTGGCCATAAAAGAAGTTTCAACAAGTTTCAAAGGATTTAAATCATTCAGAATCTGTTCTCTGACCACAGAAGAATTAAGCTGGAAATCAATAAAAAAATAAGTAGAAATTCCTCAAATGCTTGGAAAGTTAGCAATATACTTTTAAATAGGTCAAAGAAAAAAATTTCAATGGAAATTGGAACATATCTTTAACTAAATGATAATGAAAATACAACATATCAAAACATGGGGGATGTGATTAAACCTCTGCTAATAGAAAAATTATAGCCTTAAATGCATATATTTAAAAAGAAGAAAAGATGAAAATCAATAATCTAGTTATCCATCTCAAAAAGAAGAAAGAGAACAGCAAATTACACCTAAAGAAATACGAAGAAAGGAAATAATAAAAACTGAAAGTAGAAATTAATTAACTATAAAACATTCAAGAGAGAAAATCAACATGCCCAAAAGTTGGCACTTGTAAAAGCATAATAAAAATGTTAGGTTTCTGGGAAGTCTGATAAGAAAGAAATAGAGAAGGCACAAATTACCAATTTGAATCAAAAAGAAGACATCAGTCCATATCCTACAGATATTTAAAAGACAATTCTAATATATTATGAACAATTTAATATTAATAAATTTAAAATTTTAGATAAAATGGAAAATCCTTAGAAAAACAAAACTAACGAAAACTGACACAAATAAATTAGAAACCTAGAATAGTCCTTATCCATTAAAGATATTGAAGCTGCAGTTAACAATATCTATACAGGAAAACTCCAGGCCTAGGTGGCTTTCCTGCAAACATTTATGGAAGAATCTTTTATAAAGAGTTGAATAGACTAGGAAAAATAAAATATTTCCTAACTTGTTTAATGAGTCCATTTGTAACCTTGACACCAAAAACTGACCAGGACATGAAGAAAAATTACAGGTCAATGAGAACAGAGATGCAAAAATACCAAACTAGCAAATTGGATTCCATGAAAGATAAAATGATAGTAAACCATGACCAAATTGGATTTGTTCCAGAAATGACAGGAGACCTGCATATTCAAAATAAATTGCTATACTCACCACATTAGCAAAATAAGGGAGAAACTCATATGAGCAGTAGCTGCAACTGATGCAGAAGTAGATGCAGTAGATGCAGAAATAGCTTTTGATGAATTTCAACACCCGTTTATGACTGCCAAAAAAAAAATCTTTGCAAACAGGAATAGAAGGGAACCTCTTTAACCCAATAAAGACTGTTTCTAAAAAAAAACCTATGGCAAGTCATACTTAGTGAGACTACTGAAAGCTTTCTGCCTGAGAATGAGAATGAGCAAGGATGCCTGTTTTCACCACTTCTATTAAATATTAAACTGGAGGATCTAGTCAGCGCAAAAGGGCAAGAAAAAGAAAAGGCAAATAATTTGGAACAGAAAAAAAAATCATTATTTGCAAAAAAAATATGATTTTTTACATAATAGATACAAAAGGGTCTACAGACAAACTATGAACATTAATAAATGAATTTAGAAAGGTCATTATTAATCGAGGTCACTGGATAGAAGGCCAACTGTATGTACAAGTCAACTGCATTTCTATATAACAGCAAAAGGTATACAGCAAATAAAACTTCAAAAGAATACTGTTTATATTAGCATAAAAATATCAAATATTAATTATAGAAATTAATAAGGACCTAAATAAATGCAGGGAACATACCATACTCATGGATTGGAAGACTCAATATTGTAAAGATCTCAATTTAACTCCAAATTTTACTATAGATTCAATGCAATTCAAATCAAATTTCTAAAAAGTTTTTTGTGGAATTTGATGAGTCTATTGTTAAATTTATATGGAAATGCAAAGGGCAAAAAAGCCAAGACAATCTTGAAGAAAAAGAACAAAGCTAAGGGTCTTCAACTATCAAATAACAAGACCTATTATAAAGACAGTACGTTGGCTATTATCAAAGACAAGAGATAAGTGCTGGTAAGCATGCGGAGAAAAGGGAACCCTGTGCACTGTCAGTGGGAATGTAAATTGGTGCAGCCACTGTGGAAAACAGTATGGAGGTTTCTCAAAGAAATTAAAAATAGAAATACCATACCATCCAGCAATTCCACTTCTGGGTATTTATCCGAAGAAAATGAAAACACTAACTCGAAACGATATCTGCACCCCATGTTCATTGCAGCATTATTTACAGTAGCCAAGATATGGAAGCAACCTAAGTGTCCATCGACAGACGAAAGGATAAAGAAAATGTGGTGTATACATATACAGTGAAATATTATTCTGCCAAAAAAAACAAGGAAATCCTGCCATTTGCAACAACATGGATGAGACTTAAGGCCATTATGCCAAGTGAAATAAGTCGGAAAAAGACAAATACCATAGGACCACACATATATGTGGAATCTAAAAAAACTAAATAAACTGAACTTATAGATACAGAGAACAAATTGTTGGTAGCCAGAGGCAGGGGATAAGGGGTGGGCGAAATGGGTGAAGAGGGTCAAAGGCACAAAATTCTGGTTATAAAACAAGTAAGTCCTGAAGACGTAATGTACAGCATGGTGACTATATATACTGTATATTGAAAATTGCTAAAAGAGTAGATGTTAAAAGTTCTCATCACAAGAATAAAAAACAGTGTGTTATTAGCCCAAGAATATAAAAATAAACGCATGAAATAAAATACAGAGGCCAGAAACAGACCCACACTATGCAGTCACATGGTTTATGACAAAGGCGACACGACCATGACGATCTTTTTAATAAACGGTACTTGATCAATTAGAAAAAATGAATTTTGATCACTACTGCACACCACACAATTCCAGATGGATTGTAGATCTAACTGTGAAAAGTAAAATAAAATAAAATTATGAAGCTCCTAGAAGAAAATATAGAAGATCTTTACAAACGTGGAGTGCTCAAAGATAACCCCCCCCAAAAAAAAAGAAACACACTAAACACGTTAACCATACAAGAAATGATTGATAAATTGGATCTATTAAAATTAATAGATATATTAATTTTATCAAAAATACCATTCAGAGACTGAAAAGATAGTCCACAGAGTGAAAAAAGATTGTGATACATACATTAGCTGAAGGACTCATATATAAAATATATAATAATTCCTGCAATTCAATAAGAAAAATCCAAATGAACCAAGAGAAATATTAACAAAAGACTTGAATAAGCACTTCTCAAAAGAAGATACCCAAATGGCCAATATGGAAAGGTACTCAATCTCATTAGTTATCACAGAAATACAACTTAAAACCACAGTGAAAATACCAATCCCAACACACACTCATCAGGACGGCTATAATAAAAAATCTTGATAGCCAGTAACGGTGGGGATATGGTGCACCTGGAGCTACAGTAGGCATGTTGCTGGCACAACCACTTTGAGAAACCGTTGATACCTACTAACGCTGAACGCATAGTCTATGATACAGAAATTCCATTCTAAGGGGTGTGTGTGTGTGTGTGTATACCTGAAAGCCATGTACAAAAGAGCACTATTCATACGAGCTAAAAACTATTGGTGTGAAAATTATATTAGCATAAAAATATAAAACATCTAAGAATAAGTCTGACAAATGATGTACAAGATCCCTACATACACAAACATTGAATGAGAGAAACTAATTAATACCTAAATCAATAGAAGGACAGACCTAGGAGTAAATCTAACTAATAATGCCCATCCAGGGTAGAATGGATCAGCTGTGATATGCTCAAATATGTGAATAATATACGGCAATAAGAAGGTACAAATTACAACTTCACACAACATCAGCAGTGAAGTTCACAAACTAATGTTGAGCAAAAGAAATCACACACAAAAGTGCTCATATTGGATGATTCTATTTACAGAAAGTTCAAAAACAGAACTAATTTTGGGTGGTAGAACTCAAGAGAGTGGCGGCTCTTGCAAGGGCAATGACTGGGAAGGGCATAGAGGGCTTCGGGGGTGTCTATTTTTTAATCTAAGTTCTAGTTACAAGCTCAGTGTGGAAAATTCATTGAAGCATACCTTTATGGTTGATATGCTTTTATATGTGTATACTATACTTCCAGAAAGAGTTTACTAAAAAATAAAAGGGAAACATTAATGCCATCACATGCTGATGCTTAAGACCTCAACGTCCTAAGGCCTTTGGCTTTTGAAGTAACTAGTAAGTAAATAGTAAGTAACTATTTATTTATGCATTCATTTATTCAACAAATATGCATTAAGCACCTACAAGGGTGAGCAAATCAACAACACTCCTGACCTAGCAGAACTTCTTTTTTTTTTTTTTAAAGATTTTATTTATTTTATTTTTTCCCCCCAAAGCCCCAGTGGATAGTTGTATGTCGTAGCTGCACATCCTTCTAGTTGCTGTATGTGGGACTCGGCCTCAGGGTGAACGGAGAAGCGGTGCCTTGATGCGCACCCGGGATCCGAACCCGGGCCACCAGCATCGCAGCGCGCGCACTTAACCACCAAGCCGCAGGGCCGGCCCCCTAGCAGAACTTCTATTTCAGTGTGAGGAGACTGACAGTGGACTGGGATAGACCATGTCATGGGCTCCAACTTCTGGAGGATTGGGCCAATGGGAGAACTGGCAGAAGAGTCAGAGCTGGGGAAGGAAGGGAGGTTGCTACATGTATTCCCTCCAGCTCGCCCCCCTGCAGGATTCCCACAGGCAGACTGCGTCCCCTGATGGAAGGCCCCAGGTCCCGCCAGGCAGCCCTCTCCCTCCAGCTCCCTTCTCCAGGCACTGACAACTGCCGCCTCCACTAGCCCCTTCAAGCCCAGGTGTGGTGTCAGCTCCCAGGGGAGGCCAGCACCAGGATCCTACTGGCATCTGTATTGTTTCCCTAAATTCTGACCCCACCTTCATAAATAGTCCCTTATTAAACTCCTCAAATTACCTATTTTGACCACCCCGTTTCCTATCAGCACCCTTACTGATGCACACAATGAATTTCAGCCAAGGAGAAAAGAATGAAGGAAAATAAAGCAAGATGGAAAGCAACTGGTGGGAGGGGGTTACTTTGCATAGGGTGGTCAGAGAAGGCTCCATTGGGAATGGAGACATTTGAATTGGGAGCTGAGCAACAACGGAGATTGTCATGAGAAGAGCCAATTAACTGTCTCTCTCTGTCCTTTGATATCCTCCTGATCATACCCCTGTGTTAAACAGTTTCCTTTACTGCAGGACTTCTCAGAGCCTTGAATGTGCAAGCCCTATAATTCTCCAGGAAGGGGTAACTAAGTAGCACTTCTCAAACGACACTTTTGACCCAGAACCTTTTGCTCTAGAGCAGTGCTGTCCAAAGGAAACCTTATGCAAGCCACGTATGTCATTTTAAAACTTTTGGTGGCCACATTAAAAAAAACAAAAAGAAACAGGTGAAAATAATTTTGATAACATTTTATTTAATACAATACATCCAAATATTGTCAATTCAACACATAATAAATATAAAATTATTAATGAGATATTTTACATTCCTTTTTGAAGACTAGTACGAAAGCTTTAACCTCTGGTGTGTTCTGTATGCTTCCAGCACATCTCCGTTCAGTCCAGCCACATTTCAAGCGCTCAGTAGCCACAAATGGCTACCATATTGGACAGCGCACTCTTCAGGAAAGCCTGCCCCAAAAAGGGACCCATGGCTAGAACCTCTCCCAGGGCGAAGAGCTAGGACACAACAGAGTCAATAGAACAAGTTGTAAAAGGTGGCATCAGAAAATCGTGAGGATTTGGGGAAACATCTCAACCTGCGGAAGAATAAAAAATACATAAAAGATAGAACATGGAGTCAAATCTTTCTTTTTGTACAGTGCCACTTGAGCTATCTTTTGCTGTATAATAAATCATCCCCAAATTTGATGGCTTAAAAGAACAATCATTCATTTGCTCAGGATTTTGCAGTTGGGCAGGGCTTGGTGGGGACAGTCCACCTCTGCTCCATGTGGCATCAGCCGGGGCAGTTGGCTGGAGCTGGAAGATGCATTTTCAAGATGATTCACTCACGTGGTCGGCAAGTTGGTGCTGGCTGTCAGCGGGGAGTTCAGCTGGGCTCTCAACATGTGAAGGAGAATCACGGGCTTCTCCACGTGGCTGCTCGGGCTGCCTCACAGCCTGGCAGCTGGGTTCCAGATGGGGGAACGCAGAAGCAGCCAGTCTTGTCAAGGCTGGGCCTTACATGGCACCACATCATTTGTGCCCCCATTCCAGGGTGTGGGAAACAGAGCCCATCTCTTGGTGTGGGGAGAGACAAAGAATGTGTCACAGAGTCTCTGATCCACCACAGACGCTGTCACACTTTCACATCCGTATTGTCAGTTGATCCTCTCAGCAACACTTTTTCAGCTTTAATAATTCATTTATTTAATAAACTTGAAATAAATATGACAAATCTTAACAATTATTTATGTATGTGTAGAACACAGATGTTTACTATAATCTTCTCTGTATACTTTTACTATTCTCTTTAAATTTTTTAAATTAATAGGCTTTATTTTTTAGAACAGTTTTAGATTTACAGAAAAATTGCAAAGATCCTACAGAGCTCCCATATACTCCTCCATCCCCCACACACAATTCTCTATTATTAGCATCTTACATCACTATGGTACATTTGTCACAATTAATGAACCAATACTGATACTTTATTATTAATTAGATTTCATCATTTATTCAGATTTCCTTGGTTTTAAGCTACTGTCCTTGTTCAGTTCCAGGATCCCATCCAGGATGCCATATTACATTTAGCTGTCACGTCCCCTTAGGTTCCTCTTGGCTGTGACAGTTTCTCAGACTTTCCTTGTTTTGGATGACCTTGACAGTTGTAAGGAGCACTGGTCAGGTATAGCGCAGGATGCCCTCCTAATGAGATCTGTCTGGTCTTTTTCTCATGATTAGATTGAGGTTATGGGTTTGGGGGAGGACGATCACAGAAGTGAAGTGCTATTTTCATCGCAACATATCAAGGGCACATGCTGTCAACATGATTCATGACGTTGACGTTGACCTTGACCACCTGATGGAGCTGGTGTTTGTCAGCGCTCTCCACTGGAAAGTTCCTCGTTTTTTCCCCTTGGCGTAGTGTCTTCTTCGGAAGGAAGTTGCTCTGTGCAGCCCACAACTGAGGAGTGGGGAGTTGTGCTCCCTTCCTTTAGGACGAAGAATCTACATAAATTATTTGGAATTCGTCTGCACGGGAGACTTGTCTCTTCTGCCCCATTTAGTAATTTATCGATCACTTGTTTACATCCGTATGGACTCACGGATATTTATTTTATACTTTGCGTTATAATGCAATACTACTTTATTTATTTGTTGTTCAAATTGTTCCAGCTTTGGCCACCGGGAGCTCTTTCATTTACTCAGCACATTTTGATTCAGATACTATCATCACCATGAGAAAGATGAGAAAAAGGCAATTCATCCAAGCGACAAGACAGCCCACCTCTGACGTCCGGGTCTCCATTGCACACACTGAGCCCTTTGGTGCTGCCACAGGACTGGCTAGGATCACCAGGCAGCTCCAGTTAGAAAGCCAAACAGGTCAGCGCTGGTGGTAGGAGGTCCTTGTGTGTGTGGCCTCTCCGTATTCTGAGAGCTCATAGCCAAGGAGAGGGTAATTATACACCTAAACGGAGAAGCAAAAACCACCTGAACAGCACGGGGTCATAATGAAGCCGTTCAAGCCTCCATAAATGCTACCTGGTCCTCAACCATCTCAGAAACAAATCAAAGCTTGCCTCGGAGCCGGGCATGAAGCCCCTGCCGGCCCCACCCCTGTGCTCCCCGGGACTCTACAGGAGTCCCATCGATGACCGGCGGACCGAGATCTGGGCTCACCTACACAACTCCAATGGGCAGGGGGTGAGCATGCCCCTCTTGAGACACACAGCTGTTCTGGAACCTCACGAACAATCTCCACATTGGCTACAGACCCCAAGGAACGAGTGTCCTGACCAAGGCCAATGATCGCACAAATACTTCTCTTTGTATTCAGCAGGGAACGATCGAGAAATAAACTGGCTTGGGATGGAAAGAATACAAAATGCCCCCACAAAGAAGGCCCCATTTGAAGACACTTTCACACAGGGCCAAAGCCTTCAAGGGTCCACTTTGTGTCAGTGGGTTAGACATGTGGCTCCGTTTGGAGGAAAATGCTATTTCGGCCTTGAGCTCCATGACGTGCTCAGGTGGTCAGTCATTCAAATGCATGTTTCAATACCTAAATTCTCATTTATACACGGCAAATTCTGTATGGACCGCTATCAACGACTTTCTTAACACAGCAAACTCTTATTTTTTTTTTTCCTCTTGAAGTCCACACCTCTCTTCGCAAAGTATTTTTAAAACAAAGCTTTATTATAAGATTTTTAAACATATAGGCAAGTCTCGAGAATATTAGCACACACCTTGTAACCTCTAACCAATTTTACCAAGTCTTAATTATGCCATATTTGCCACAGATCTTTTTTGTGTGTGTGTGAGGAAGATCAGCCCTGAGCCAACATCCATGCCAATCCTCCTCTTTTTGCTGAGGAAGACTGGCCCTGGGCTAACATCTGTGCCCATCTTCCTCTACTTTATATGGGACGCCACCACCGGTTCCGGACCGGGACCTGACCCCAGGCCACCAGCAGCGGAGGACGCGCACTTAACCGCTACGACACGGGGCCGGCCCCCACAGATCTTTTTTTTTCTTTTCAAGAAAGACAACACCGCAGAATCCCTTGCAGCCTCTGCGTACATCCTCATTTCTCGTCCCACGGCCCCCTGGCCTGCTGACGCTCACACCGGCCTGGCGCCTCCCTCTCCCAGCCTCTGGCAGCTTCGCACAGTGCAGCACGAGGGGCCGCACCAGGCCGCGCGGGGCAGGCCCGCCTGACGGCACCGCCCAGCCAGGGAACAGCCCTGAGCGCCCCGCAGCAGGAGGAGATGGGCCTGGGGAGAGGACGGACGGAAGCTGCGGGGTAGGACTCGGGCACAGTTCACCCTTCAGAGGACAAGATATGCTGCGTCAGATACTACCATCTGTTTTGCCTAAAATTGCTTTTGTTTTTCTTAAGTCGCTGTGAAAATGATTTCACATGCCAACATTAAAAAATCGTATGTTCTCTGTTCTCTTAAGGAACTGGGGGACGGGAGGAGACCTCGGCGCTGGAGGAGCAGAGGATGGCCCAGCATCGGGACACGTGGCTCAGCCCCTGTGGATTTGGCTGCATAATACTGTTAAGGTCCAGTGATGTATTAAGCGTTATCAGATTTGTAAAAAATCTTTTGATAAGCTCGGGAACGTTTTGGCAGGCTAGTGGGCTCCAAAAATCTGCTTCTGCAAGATTTCTGCTGACTAAAGTAATGCTGTATGGATAGGTTCTTCAGGGACATCAACTGAATCAAGTCATAAACAAACAAAAAAAGGCAAGGAGGACCCAAAACCACTCATTTGCTAAATTTCCAACCAAACTAAACATAAATTTTGTTATTGCACCCGGAACTGAACCCAGTCCAAGCATTTTCAAAATACCACTTGCCAGATTGGTTCAAACTGGAAGCCCATGCCTGTTTCCAACACTATAGACACAGACCCAAGTCCGGTCTCTGAATTGCTATCACTTGAAGAGAAGGAAACTATGGAGGGTATGCTTTGTGCCAGGCACCACTGCAGATGTTTCACTTTCTATAGTTTATTTCATCCTCACAAAACCCTCTGAAGGATGGCATTAACCCCATTTGATAGATGAGGACATCAGGACACAGAGAGGTTAAGCAACCTGCACAGGGTAACATAGCCAGGAAGTAGTGTATATGGGCGGGCCTTGGATTAAACACAGCCATATGTGAGCTCCTATTTTTCTATGGTGGTCTCACTTGTGTTTGTGTGTTGGTCGGGCTGTTTCAGATTGCAAGGAACAGAGGTGCCCAGGTTCTCTTGGGAAATGAGAATGAATTATAGAATCCAGATGAAGTAAAGGAGACCAGGAAACAATGCAATCACAGTAGCCAGACTCAGGCTTCTTGTAGAATATAGCAGAGACCTGTCCCCTCAGAGAGGGCAGTGTGGCTGCTGATTCTGGTGAGAAGGTAACAGAGACCTGACCTCTCAGAGGGGTGATGTGGCTGCTGATTCTGGTGACACTGCCCTTCTCAACATATCCTTCCTCCCTCTCTCTCCCTCTCTCTCTCTCCTGCTCTGCTTATCACGGTTTCTGCTTCATGGATCTGTATCTCAGTTCCCACCAACCCCCTACTCAGTGTGTGTGTCTCCCTTTTGCAAAGGACACACTGGTAAGAAGCCCTCCAATCTAGAGTGGCCAGGCACCTCATGAGTGGACATCCTCACATGTCCAGCCAACCAATCCTTGGTCCAATCTTGTGTGACCAGGGTAGCAAGGTCACATGACACAAATGTAATTTGTGACCTTCTGTTAATTATGCAGAAGATAACACTTTTCCTCAGAAAGGAAGTGTGGGTGTGTCAGGCCCTTGGTGTCTCAGGGGTTTCCATATTAGTTTCCAGTGGCTGCCATAACGAATTATCACAAATTGAGTGGCTTAAAAACAGTAGATATTTATTCTCCCACACAGTTCAGGAGGCTGGAAGTCTGAAATCAAGGTGTCCGCAGGGCTGCGCTCCCTCCACACCAGGAGAGATTCCTTCCTTGCTTCTTCCAGCTTCTGGTGGCATTCCTTGGCTTGTGGCTGCTTCACTCCCATCTCTGCCTCTGTCTCCACATCACCGCCTTCTCCCTGTGTGTCTCTGTATCCTCTCCTCTTATTATAAGGACACCAATCATTGGATTTAGAGCCCATCCTAAATCCAGGATGATTTCGTCTCAAGATCCTTAACTAATTACATCTGCAAAGACCCTATTTCCAGATAAAGTCACATTCTGGGTTTTTAGGTGGATATGAATTTTGGGGGTACACCATGTAAACCATCATAGCTTCTCTTCAGCACAGTGTGGTGTCACACACACACACCCCATGGGCTCCAAGAGAGCAAAGGTCATGCTTTTGTTACTTCTTTCGGGTCTGCCTCAGCATGGTGGCAGGTACTAATTAGATGCCTACTGACTGACCCAGAATATACCAGAAAAACAATTCCAAAAAATCAACTGATACATTACTTTATTAAAGTCCCTACCTTTTGTATGTTGCTGTACCCTTCTTTGGCACCCTGCATTCATCATGGCTGCCTGGTAGTAATTTTCTGGGTGGACACCACACAGCACCATCCACAGAGACGTTGGTGTGCGACTTTGCTTTGTCTTCTAGACAGAGGTCTGCCACCGTAGCTTCTCCCTCCTGGAGTCGACCTTGTGCCATCTCTGCAGACCTAACCCTGCCTTCTAGTGTTTTAAGGCAACTGAGTCTAAAATCCACGCCGAGGTTCTCTTCGTGTTCCCTCTCCGTCGCTTGAAGAGATAGACGAGTCCTGTTCTAACTCAGCCTTGTTCCCTAAATGTTCTCTGGTGGGAAAACAAACCAAACCAAACCAAACTCCAGAACTCTGGTTTGGTTCTCAGTGATATAAAAAATATTTGGATTTGGTTCGAGGTTGAGCAAACTAGTGCAGTTTGTTCCGGTTTTTGGTTCACAGTTCAGGCCAAGTCCCCGCTCCAGACAGAAAGAATGTCCCTGGAATGCCTCTTCCAACTAGGGCTCAACAGCTGAATGGGCTGGGTGTCCAGACGGAGGCCTCCTGCTCAGCAGACATCCAGGGACTTCCCTGCAGCTCCCAAAGCAGGCCTGTGAGGCCTCGGGGACAGAGCCTGGCAGCGCGTCTGGCCCAGTTCACCTGAGCCTAGCCTGGAAGACCACACTACCTTCCGTGGACTAGAAGTAGAATGCCATTGTCCCATGGGCCAGGCAGCAGTGCAGCCGAGCACACCGTCAGCCCAAAGGACCCAGGAGAGGAGTGGGGGCAAATGGGTGGTGGGTGTCGCTGTGCACATCTGCCACAGTCTCCACAGGAGCACAGCTCCAGTGATCTCAATCGGCGGGGGCCCAGCACAGAACCCAAATAACTAAGTAAACGTTTGGCTGAGGGGTTGACAATAGGGAATGGTGGGTACTGGGGGAACTGGCCAGAGGCATTCAAATTCAAACCGTTTTTAGCCTGGGGCTCCTTCTGTGTGGCTGGCTGGGCTGAGAGGCCCTCAGAGCAACACCCTGTGCCTTCCTTCCGCAGGCGTGGACTCAGAGCAGAGTTTCTGGGGGCCGTGCAGCTCTTCCCTCCCCAGCCAGGAAGCAATGCAGGGCCAAGGACCAGGCATCAGGAGTGCTCATCCCCAGGGAGTGACTTCAGGGGACAGAGCAGCTGGGGGCATTGGGGACACCTGGCAGTGAATCATCAATGAGGAATTTTGAAAGGAAAACACATATTTCCACTCTAGTCTCCCTCCCACGCTGACCCACACATCAAAGGGATCCTGGGACGCAGGGAACTAGTCAGCTGGGCTGATCAGCCTCGCCCTGAATGCTGGAACCCCAAGGGCTGGGACCAAAAGGCACATCCCTGAGGGACTGCCCCAATTGTGCGATATAGGGAGAGACACACCTCAGGCCACCACGCAGGGAGCTGACAAACACTGTCAGCGGAATGGAAGTAAAGCCCCGAGAAGAGCTCTAGTCTGAACACCTCTATTTCTCACAATTATTTTTCCTCTCCTGACCCTTTTCATAATAAACCAAAGAACAATCTTATCCAAGGCAACTCAGGTGTTCCCTGATTTAGCTCGAAGCCACTTTTATTCTGCCTTGGCTACAGGGATAGCAAACGCCGCCTGAGACACGATCCAGAAATATTTCCGAGTGCCGGCCGCCCCGACAGGATCAGGCCGCCAGCACATGCGAGTTCAGCTGGGTGTGCTGCGTGTTCAACTATGCTGGCTACGTGCTGGATCCAATTATAGGTTTTCTTGCACTTACATCTTCATTAGCTCTACGTTGCTGAGTAGATGGAATGTGCTGTCAGCTTAAAAAAACGTGTTATTTTTTTTTTCAAGGATTCAACACTGTCCAGTCCCATTAAAAAAAGAAAGGGAAAAAAAATCTTGGCTCAAGCCTACGCTGCTAATGGGCATGGAATTGATTCACAAGTCCCCAACTCTAGTTATATAAAAGTAATTACTGCAACCTAGAGTAACTGGTTCCATATTCAATATTCACAGAAGGCGGCACATGTTTTATATATATATATATATATATATATATATATTGAATTGGGAGAGAAAAAATATAAATGAAAAAAAAGAACTATCAGAGAACATTTAAACTACCCTGATATATATATATACCTCTTGAAAAGAATCTTTGGCTGTGATAAAGATCTTGAAAGAAAAAAACAAAGCAGAGCCCAAAGAGACCAGAGCCCTGAAGACCTCAGCATTCCAAGACTGGGGAGGGGGCAGCCTGGGCACAGGAAGTCATGAGGAACAGGGTCCATGGCAGCCTCGAAGGCCCACTCCATAGCTAGCAACTCTCCTGCTCAGCGGCAGAGCCTGCCCAAAGCCCTGACCCCGTCTGTGGAGTTTCACATCCTATTTGCGGCTCTGGGGCTCCAGTTCCCAGTCTGTCCCCCAAGCGGGTCCCACAGGGCTGGAAAGTACTGGCACAAGAGGACACAGCACGGGGTCGGATGGAACATTCCCACACAGCTCCAGAAACCACTTCAGGGAGGAAAGAGATGCATGGGGAAGGACTGTGGACCTGAAGGAAGCTTTACGGGCAAACAGAGAGACATTCCAAGTTGGAAGCTCAGGAAGGGAGTTAAAGGCAAGCCTTCCCCATGACATCGAGATGACAGACTTGCATTCACGGATCTACACGTGAGACTTACGTCGTTGTCTGTTACACTTCAAGTTTGGTTGGAGCCTAAGATCTCCTGGAGCTTTTTTCTGTCATCCATAGAATTGTCTCTCTTTCCTGGCTTTGTTTCATCTGCAAATGTGATAAGCCTACCTCACATGTCTTTATTGAGGCCATTAATGAAAATGCTGGATAAGGAAAGCCCTCACCCACCCAAGGACCTCCACGCAGATAAGCCCCACCCATTCATCCAGAAGTGTTCTTCAACCAGGTGCATGTTCACCTACCTGCTCCACCTTCCATCACACAGTCCCCATCACACCTACAAGGATAACACCCGATCTGGGGGATCGAGAGGAAGGTACAACTTGGCAATCAGGTTGCTAATGGTGTCTTCTCGTCGTTTGGGTTCACGAGGAGTTAGGAAACATGGTGTGCTAGAACGGCCTGGTGAAGCATGCATGCAATTCTGTGGACCCTGGCCCAGGCTACTACTGCAAATTCCACACAGCGACTGGAGAGACTCCTGGCTTCTCCTCAGTGTTATCTCTGGCCAGCCTCTGTGGATTCTCAGCCTGACAAGAGAGGCTCGTTTTACAAATTCTGGCAGCTCTGTGGGGTCTGTCATATGCTGCCTTTGACTTGGGGTCTTGATTTAAGTTCAAATCATGTAATTTTCATTGGATTCTGTTCGTGCAGGTTCCTTCTCACCTGGGATTTGGTTCACCAAAGTCAGTCTTCCAGAAGGGTGTCAGGGCTCAACAGTCCTCAGGGGTGTTTCTTTGACATACAATCCATAAGGAGTGCCAGGAGAAGCAGAAACACTCTCATTCCTCTATCAAGAGGTTCAGCCCAAGGACATGAGACATATTAAATAAGAGGACGAAAAAAGTTAAATGTTTGAGGCAAATAACTGGAAATCCAGTTAACACAATAAAAATGCATTTATTCATTTGAGAAAAGACCTTGTGGGCTTTGGGATGTTCCGGAGGTATAAAAGCGTTTAAATTCAGAACAGCTGGACTCAGTAGAGCCCCATCAGTGTTCCAGGGACCCGGCCCGAGGTGGACCTGAGGGTGACAGCCGTGCTTCTCCCCGGCGGGGCAGGGCTGTCCGCTCTCCCCGTGGAAGAGTGGAGCTGCCACGTGTTCCCGTTTTACAAACTGACTGCAGTTATGATTAGAAAGGGTTCTTCTGCCAATTTGAGAATATATAGACCAGCAGGACTAGAGAATGAATTTCAGCTCCTCGTCCAGCTGGCTGAGAGGCAGCTGCTCATGGGGAATGTAAACGGAAGGTACGGTCTGAAAAATCTGCCCTCAGTCTTTCAGGGGATGGTGAAAGGGCTGTCCAAAGGTAAATTCTTTCAGATTTCTGGCCTCAGTTTCCCTCCTTTTAAAATGCCAGAAGGCTCGGGCAATTGTGAGGATTTAGTAAGATAATAATGCAAGTGGGAACGCTATTGGGAGAGAGGGGAGGAGAGAGAAAAAGAAAGACAGGAGAGAGAGAAGAAGATTTTGCCTCTTCAACCACGGATCTGTACTGCCTGAGGCCAAACCAACCCACAGAAAGGCAGAGTTGAGATAATTTTGTTCATTCAAAAAATATTTATTGTTCTGGATACTGTTCTAAGTGCCTAGGTTACATCAGTGAATAAAGCAGATGAAAATGCCTGCCCTCATGGAAAGAAGTGAGAGAAGTAGTGCTGAAGCCTGATCAAACTGTGCCTGAAGCCTTACAATTCCCAGACATTTGAGCCAATAAATTCCCATAGCATTTAAGCCAGTTTGAGTTGGGCTTTTTTGTTACTTGCAAAGCAAAGTATCCTAACTGCTACTGCCATCCTCTAGACATGGTGGCACCTGACCAAATCCTAGGTCTGGTCACATTTCACTCCACATTCAAATTAAGGAGGGACACAAAAGACAAATGCTCATGTCTCTGTCTGAAAAAGCAGCCACCTCTGGGTGGCACACAGCTCTTATAAATAGCCAGGAAGCAGATTCAGGCTGGAAAAGGAATTTTAACAATTTCAAGAAAGAAAAGATAAAAAGAAAAGAAAAAAAGGGAAGAATTCCACAGGAAATTGAAGGGGAATTTGGGAGATAGAATGCAGCAAGCTTCATTGGACCATGGCCAGAACAACTGGCCAGAACAAGCCTCCCCTTATTAACAGCACCAGGAGAGCCTGAGTGTCCAAGAGTACCAGGACCTTCCCAGAGTCTCTCACTGGAGAGGTAGTTCTGGGTACAATTTATATATGTTCATAAGCATCTTTTGTTCATTTTGTCCCCTGAAGCTCACTTGGGAAAGATAATGCTCTGAATTTTAAGGATCTCCAAATCCTTTGTTTTTCTTTACAAAATCAGTGTTTTGTTCTCCACTTTCATAGGGTTCATGAAATAAATCCCAGTTGTCTTAAAGTCTAATGGAATATGCCCCCCTAACCGAGGAGCAGGGCTAAGGAAAATGATACAACACACATAGTCCTTCCCTTCTACTAGGAAGTAATCTAATAGCTAATAAACTCTTCCAACGTTGTAAATTGCCATGGACGTTCTGCTATTTCTGCCTCACCAGCATCTCCTCCTCCATCTTCTGTTAACAACACCCTACTTTCCCTGGGGAGCCAACCTTCCTCCACTTTCAGGCCTTGTGGGTCAGTTAGGTCTGACCCCATGCTGTGGCTGCAGGGAGGGACAAGAGACCCAGACCCAGCCATCAGAGCACCACACCCTCCTGGACACATGGGAATTGGTTTAAGGATGGTCACGTGGCCCAAACCAAGCCAACAGGGATCAGTCCAACAACTGGAGTTGAAATTATTGGGAAAGACACTGTCCTTTTCCACTGAGCCTGCTTAGCTGATAGGATGCAAGTCCAGAGTTCCCACAGTGCTAACGGGAAGGGAGCAGAACTGAGAGATAGGGAGAGATGAATCTTGATTTCTCCTTGGGCCTCCAGATCCAGCTCTGCCTGAAGGCAGGTTCTATCTATGGACTCTTTAAGACATTTAAGCCAAAATGTTCCCTTTTTTGCTTAAACCAGTTTAAGTTATGTCTCTATCATTTTCAACCAAACTTCCTGGCTAACTCATAAGTAAAGGCTGCCTGGGTATTCCCTACCTAGCTTATCCCTGCAAATAACACACTCAATCACGGCAGTTTAGAAATAGCTTGGGCCCCACTCCTCAGGCATCTTCCAAATGCTGCTTCTCTTTAAAAAGATGTTCACAGTGTTCACAACGCTGCCCTCTCTTTATTCTCTCCACTCGCTAGGACCTCCAGTTGTTCTTGAAGCCATGTTTGCAGACCCCACCCACCTCCACTGACCCCATGGACCTTTAAATCCAGCGCAATTGCTGCGGTCCAAGATCTTTTTTTGGAGGAACCCAAACTCCAGTTGGTGCACATAATGTTCTTGTGGTGGCAGACAAGGGACACTCACCGGCGTCCTGGTCAACGTGAACGTACGTCGGGGTTTAGACTAATGTTCAGCTTGGCTTCAGAGAAGTTAGGAAGCTCTCACGGAAAAAGCAGCTATAGCACCATGGAGAGAAAATCAACAGGCCCTCTGTCACAGGCATCTTTGAACTCTTTCCAGGCAGCTCGCTGAAACCCAGCTCCCCGAGTCCTGAGTCCTACCATAATTACTGAGTGCTTTCTACAAAATTTCATGATCACATTTCTATGTTCTTTTCAGGAAGGGCCATGGAGGACCCCATTACCCAGCTACACGTGGCCCTCAAATCGGGTGGTGTTCACACATACACAGGGAAAGGCTGGCCTCAGGCCCCGATTACTATCCACACCCTTCCAGAGAGAGCTGTGGGCCAGGGTTCTGCCGAAGCTCAAAGGGCATTGGCAACCTCCTGTTCCAGGGGAGATGCAGTCGGCTGAATAATGGCTCCCAAACATGTCCCCGTCGTAATTCCTAGAACCTGTGAACATGACCTTACCTGGAAAAAGTGGCTCTGCAGATGTGATGAAGTTAAGGATCTTGAGATGGGAGATTATCCTGCATTATCCAGGTGGCTCAATGTAATCACAAGGATCCTTATAAGAGGGGCGCAGCGTGGGTGAGAGTCAGAGGAGAAGGCCGAATGAAGCTGGAAGCAGAGGTTGGAGTGACGCGCTTTGAAGACGGAGCAAGGGGCCACGAGCCAAGGAATGCGGATGGCCTCTGGAAGGTGAAGAAGGCAGGGAAGCGGCTTCTCCTCTAAGGCCTCCAGGCCTCCTTGCCTGATTTCTGACTTCTGGCCTCCAGAACTGTAAGAGAAACAACCTGTGCTGTGCTAAACCACTACATTTGTGGTACTAGGAAACTAATTCAGGTCACACGGGTCAAGATGCCAGCAGCTGCTCCCTGTGCTCAGCCCAAGCCAGGCTCTCCTTGTGGCGGAGAAGAAGGTACAAGTGCATGATTGTCTCCCCATCCCACAGCGCCCAGGACACCTTGGATCTTCTCCTCTCCTGGAGGGGACCCCTGAGCTCAGACTCAGAGCCCAGCTGTCAGACAGAACCACTGGAGAGCCTCTGCGGAGCAGGGCACTCGACCTTCCTCCACCAGGCACTGACTCGGCTGTAACTGGAGAGGGTGTGGCATCTCCCACGGACACTTCCCTACAGAAGCACCGTACAGGGAAAGGATGCCCGACACCTCACAGAAGACGCGCATCAAAGATATGTTGATCGAATGAAGGAAAACCAGGTGTACCAGTTTCCTGTGGCTGCTGTAACAAATTACCATGACCTTAGTGGCTGAAAAAAAACAGAAATTCATTCTCTTACAGTTCCAGAGGCCAGGAGTCCAAAAACAGTCTCACTGGCTAAAGTCGAGATGTCTGTCAGCAGAGCTGGATCCTTTTGGGGACCGTTGAGGGGAGCATCAAATACAGAAACTAGAAAATGTGGTTATTGCAAAATCAATGAAAATAACTGGAAGTTAAATCAAAACCCACCAAAGAGAGGAGAGTAATCTATTTTCAGTGGGGAGTTCTCTCTGGGAGAAGCCAAGCTAGTTTCTTTGGGCCATTTCTGTCCTTTGTGCTAACGCTGTATTGACGAGAATTCTAGTGATCTGCACTCAAGGTAGTGTGCTCATGTGCCCCCTTTCCTCCACTGGACCCTCAGCTGAGACTCAGTGAATTCTGACTGTGCTTCAGGCCCGGGAGCCAGGTGGGAGAGCAGCTTCTACTGGATGTGATCCGATGGACTGTAGCCAGTCCTCACTGGCTTTCACCCAATCTAGAAAGCAGCCAAGTGCCAGAGCTGCCCTCCACTCCCACAGTCTTGCCTTATGACCAACAGAACAGAATGTTCCCTGTTCCCACAGACCAAACAAAGGCAGGGGAAAATGGTGGCTAGAGCATGGGCGTTAATATGCCAACAGACCATGCCCTCCTTGAAGATGCTCTCATGGGCAAAAACTCTAACACAAAACCTCAAGATAGAACTCCTCTTTCTCCCTAAATTAACACCAACACCTGAAGAAAGACTCTGCCTGCAGTCCTTCCAGCAGCAGCATCCTATGAGCTACCGTTTATTCAGCACTTACACATGCCACTCTGCACACAATGTCTCATTCAGTCCTTTCAACAAGCCTTCAGGTTGTGTTATTTGTAGTCCCATTATATAGATGAGGAAACTATAGATGAGGAAACTCTGACGTTCAGAGAGATGAAGTCATTCAGCCAAGTTCATTTACTCAATTCAATCCTTATGTTCTTTCCAACAACTGCTGTCCGTATATATAGTTGCTACATCCATGTATGGTGGATATTTCTTCAAAAATATTAACTAATAAGCGTTTTGGTTAGTCGGTTTTGTTTTGTTCTCGCTATTTCCCATTACCCCATGATGACTCCCCCATTCATGCAGCTGCCAGGGTGCTCTGTATTCTCCACCCCAAGGAAGAGATGGCTCTGCACAAGAATATTTTCCTGCCTTGAGTTTCAAAAGTTCCTTTGAAGCCAGTAAAGGGCCTATTTGCAAAGACAACACAATAGACGTAGGAGAAGCTGTGGTTAGGAAGAGCAAAGCTTCCCACCATCTCCATCCCATCCCGTATCCAGGTCAAGCCTCCCCAGACTCCGCGGGGGCCAGGGGTGGGCCGGGGAGATGGAGGTAAAGCAAGGGATGAGATAGGTGGACCCTGTCTCTTGCCCCTGGACTTGACCCAAAGAGGATGGAGAGGATGACAGAGGCCCCAAACTTCAGTTTTTTCCCCAAACTTCAGTCATTCGTGTGTCAACACCCTGTATTTTTGCTGTGACTTCTTACTGGTAGCAGCATCTACTTACTATTCTTCTTTAAATGGACTTTAAAATAACTCTTTTTAAAACTTAGCTTCCTCCTAAGCAATAATATTCTTAAAATCATAGACTTGATGTGCTAATTATATTTTTCTAGTACCCATGAAAATAAATACAAAACAATCAACTTTTTTTTTAAGTGCTTGTGTTATCACCTAAATGTTTGCCCCCCCACCACTGGGGAAAAGCTGTGCTAATGTTGCCTCTCCCAGGTAACGTGGTTACACTTTCAGAGCTGAGCCTGGGGAATAGGGTGCATGATCAGGACGGAGGATCTTCTGGAATGTCCTGTGCGACCACAAGGAAACTATAGGCCAGGGTGGGGTATATGCTGAAAATACCAAGAAAAAAGCTGACAACCCAGACACAGCCACAGCATTCACCAGAGCATCACACTCTGTACGATGTTTTGTGACGAGCCGGCAAATAAATCCCTTCCAAATACCCCTAGGCACACGTGTGAGTTGACTGTCAGGAGAACACCCTGAACTTTGAATCTCATAGATCAAAAATGACCTGAGTTGTGGCTCCCTTCGGAAAATAATAATAATACGCCCCTACTGAGCTATTTGGTTTTGCTCTGTCTACAAATCCACATGCACACAGCGGCCAGACAGTCAGTGAGTGAAGTGGGTCTGGTGTCAGAAAAGCCACAACGCAAGCAGGATGAGAAATGGCCACTGACACTCAGCCTCAGGAAGGGGAAGGCAAGAGGGAATGGTGAGGACTGTGGAGAACTGGGGAGCAGGAGGTTTGCCTCAGTGCCAGCCAACTGCTTTATGCCCAAACAGGGGCAGCTGTTCAGATCTTTTAAGGCAAGCTGGAAAAAGATATTGTTGTGTACAGGCTCTTAATTTTTAAGTGTTGACACTCCAAATTAAAAGAACAAAACTCTCTAGCAAACACCATGTGGACCAAATTTAGTACAGAGGCATCCAGTTGTGGCCTCTGTGTTTGGACCATGAAAAAAGGGACCACAGCTTATTTCTCTGGAGATAAAACTTTACATGTCAGACCTCAGAGTCCCAATAGCACCTGTAAGGGGGGCCTAGTTATCCCCATGTTGCAGATGCAGCAATGTAGCATTGCGGTTAGGCGAGCAGGCCCTAGGGCCTGGGTTCCTCAGCTGTGTGACCTTGGGCAAGTTAGTTCATCTCTCTGTGCCTCAGTTTCCTCATCTATAAAGCAAGGTTGAAAATAACGGTAGGGTGTTGGGAGGGGGAGTTAAATAAGATTATATGTGTCCCCCATTGGGCATGTATTCAAAAAATATTGGTTCTTCATAAGTGACTTGCCTGAGGTCACACAGCTCAGATATGAAGAGTCCAGGTCAGCTGACTCTAAAACCAATGCTCTTTCCACCAGACTACATGTCTCCCTGTCACATGAGCAGCAAATGATGTCATTACGTATGCAAACCCCCAGCCAGTTTAACGTTGTGCCCAAATCAAACTTCCCAGAAACTTACTCTGACACATATTTAGTGGTATGCATTGTCACTGTTTCACAGCCTGGGAATTCCGCTCAGGTGAGAGCTCTGTGGGGCCACAGGAAGAGCTCAGCACATGGAGCCAAGCAGGCCTGGATCCAGACCCAAGCTGCAAGACCTCCCCTCTCTGAGCCTCAGTATCCCCACCTGAGAAATAGGTACAGTAGTTATAATCATTACCCCACCTAGCTGCAGTGAGGTCTCAATGAAATAACATGGAGGCAAGCTCTTCTGAAACTGAGAAGTGCCTCACTACTGCTAGCGTGGCAGCTGAGGTCTACAATTATTTAACTCCCTCATGGTAACAGAGTCAGCATTTCTGGGTTTGGCCACACAGGCCAGGCTGCAGCAAAGGGGCTCTGGAAGTGGCCCTGGGCCTCCTTCACCAAGGGTTGGAGGGGAGAGAACAGGGGAAGGGTCTGCATCCATTGCCAGGATGCTGAGAGATCAGATTGGATGGGGACCAGGATGGGGCAACAATGACTTCTCCTCACTGAAGAATAAAGGAGCCCCCCAGGCCTCCGCCTTCCAAATAAGGAATACAGAGGAGTCACTTGGCTGTTATTACCTAATTAACTAACTGTTAAGTAAGCAAGTGTGGGGATACGCAACTAAAATAGAAGTGATATTCAAAAAATTAATGTCTAGGGGCCGGCCCCATGGCCTAGTGGTAAAGTTCAGCGCACTCCACTTCCATGGCCCAGGGTTCAGTTCACGGGCACAGACCCACACTACACATCAGCAGCCATGCTGTGGTGGCGACTCACATACAAAATAGAGGAAGATTGGCACAGATGTTAGCTCAGGGCAAATCTTCCTCAGCAAAAAAAAAAAAAGAAAAAAAATTAATGTCTACAAATAGTACACATAGGATGTGTGCATTTTATTGTATGTTCAAAAAAAACCATAAGCAAATAGTGAGCTTTAGTTAACAATACACATGCTGAAGTATACTGGGGGTGTGTACTAAAGCCTGCAACTTACTCTGAATGCACCCCAAAAGTTATAGATGGATTGATATAGCAAGGAAGGGCTAGGTGGAGAGATATATGATAAAACCAAGTAGAGTCAAATATTAATGCATGTGGACTCTAAGCGGTAGGTATGCAAGGGCTCCCTATAAAGTTCCTTCACCTTTCCTGCATTGTTTGAAAATTTTGTATAAAACAATGTGGAAAAAGTTGATGCCTACAAAATAATTTTAATGACAAGAAAAAATACATAAAATGATAAGCAGAAAAAGCAAACTATGATCTCAATTATATAAAGGCTCCTCCACCACCACAATGGGTTTTAGAAAAGACTCTCATTTGAAAAAAAAAAAGAAAAAAAACAAATCTCTGCTGAAATATTATCATTAGAGATTTATTCATCTGCACCTCGAAGGCTTCTGACCTTACAGAATCCTCCTTTATGTTTAGGGTGTCCTTAAAGAAAATACCCCTCAATTTATTATCAGCATACATGTAAGAGGGGAAGAAACTGGAAACTAGCTGAGAGTAAAAAAGATTTGGGGAGCAACAAGAGGGGAGAGGCGACCTCTAGGATATGGGAGGGAATGGGGTCGGATGAGGACAAACCCCTCTTCTGAACATGGTCTCCTATTGGCTGCATCGGAACATTTGCCATATTGTGTCATACAAATAGGGAAACTGAGGCATGAAGGTGTAAAGAGACCTTGGGGTGGGGTCATGGTTGGACGGGGAGGGACAACTGTTCTCTGAGTAGGTCCAACACTCAGTGAGATGACCAGGGCCCTGCCACATGAGCCCCTGAAGACGCTCCGATGACAAGTCAGCTTGGAGACCTCGATTCCTGAAAATGCTAGTCAAACAGCCTCTTAACTTGGATAGTCACTCAAGCATAGAATTACTCAGAACATCTTTGCCATTAAACTGCCCTTTTATTTTCCTTATAAAAGCTGGCTGTTCTTCCCAAAATGTTTTGACTGGAAATTTTTTAAATGTCTTAAATATATTTATATGCAGTTCTTTGAAACAAGGAGCATTTCAACCACGGCCTCACTCAGAGAGCTCGCCCTGCTCCACACTGCAACGGGGAGCGAAGGCTGCAGTCAGATAGCCACAGGTCATAAAGCTGCAACTACAGTAATGCCATCCTGAGGCCAGACACACAGAGCAAGTACGTCCCTCTCCTCAGACCAATGGCAGTGCCCTCCAAGACTGGGTCCAATCCGAGAAAATAAACACGGAGGCAGAAGAGGTGAAATGAATGGCATTTCAGGGTAACTAAGAGCACATTTGATGAAAGTTCAGGATCATTCCATTGACAAACACTTACTGAGCATCTACTACGTATGGAGGTGCCAGCAGAGAGCAGTAGAAGGTGTGTGTAATCAGAGCACGCAGGCTGGGAGAGACCATGACCGTGTGGAGACGGGAGCCTGCGGTGGGGGCTGGAGAGCTCACGCAGGCAGCGGAAAGGAGGTCACTAGGGCTGCAGTTAGCGACCAGGACAAACCTCTTTTGCAGCCCAGTTCACAAGCCTCCCTTCCCGGGTTTTGGGACCTCACAGTGGTGACATGACAGCTTCCCAAAAGAGGGGAATTCAGGATGTTGCTGACATGAGAAGCTGGGGGAAGGGGGAAGGGCAGAAAACGCAGAGTCCCTGGGCCTTCCATCTTGCTCACTTGAGGTTATCACCCCACTGAGAAACTTCTGTCCTAACCGCTCAGAGACACTAAGTAAGCTCCCACACTCTTCACTCAGCAAACACCACTTCTGGTTCCTCCCAAGAATCCTGCCAGTTTGCCAGCTGCATGAAGAACTGTGGGACCAACCCTGTTAGAAAAGATGCCCCCAAACATCCTGACGATGAAACTATGTCAGATTGGCCCGCTCTTCTCCACAGAGCAGGGAGGAGGTCAGCTTGCACGAGGCGGTTCCGCTCAGCCCAGCCTCTCTACCACCTAGGACATGAACTGTGATTCTCCGCAGTCTGGGAAGGATGTATTGGGACTCCTTGGAAGACAGAAGGCTCCCTGGCTTCTTGAACTTAATGAGGAGTGAGACACTTTGCTTTGATCTCTGCCCCAAGCCATGGACGATCAAAATACTCTGGATTTGCATTTACGTAGGTAGCTCCATTTTTAGGCAAAATTGCACTGAGCAACTTAGCCAGGGTTGGCACCTCCCAGGTGTAGCATCCCTCGGCTGCCCATACCCAGCCTCGTAAGTCTGTGCCCTGGCTCATCAGCCCCAAAGCAGGACATTAAAGGCATACTGAGCTAAATCTTTAATAATATTAAAAAAATGTTTAAGAACCACCATAAAAATCTGTTGGATGGCATTTTTTTCCACTTTGGCAAAACTAGAGTCATAGTCTATGTTATTACAAACTCAACCACAAGAGAAGAAAGTTGGCCAGTCACAATTTAGAAAATCACATTCCAATAGCACTGGAAGGGTATATTAGCCGAGCAGAGATGGGTCCAGTCACATCTGTCTTTTTCCACAGACGCTGCTCCCCCAGGCCACTATTGAGCAACCTGTCCTCTTTCCAAGCAGCTCTGCATGCTCGAGACTGACCTGAAGAGAGTCTCTGTTTTTTCAGACCTACAGACAGAGAGGCCTTGCACTTGATATAATTTGAGAAGCCACAGAGGAAGATCCCTTGACACACCCCCCCACCCTACTCTGCCAATTTAGAAATTCATTGAAGGGAATATTAACTCTAAAAGGTCCCTTATAAATGTAAGCTGCTCTTGGGAGGGCTAATGTATAAACCACATAGCCATTCATACTTTAGTATGAAGTAGCCTGACAATAGCTACCATTTATTAAGCATCTACTCTGGGTCAGGCATTGAAGCAGGCACTTTAGACAGTCACTTAATCAGACTGTGAAGGAATTAGACACTGTAAAATTTTGATGAGACAAAGTCTGGACATGTCTGATTAGCAAGGAGTTAGGATGGGGATGGTAGGCATATGGACAAGATTGATATCACGAAGAGGGATAGAAGGCCAAGGGGGAAGTAATTAACTCTAATGGGGAACTCAAGATAGGCTTCACAGAGGTAACGTTGCAGTGGAATTTTGAAGGATGAAGAGCAGTTCAACAGGTACCCACAGAGAAGAAGAGAATTCTTGGTAGGAGAAAAAATATGGAAAGAGGTACAGGTATGTAAAATAATATAGTGTATATATCAGTCTGAGTTCCAGCAGGAATACTCAAATTAAGAGATTTCAAGAAGGGTTTATAAACAGACTATTGACAAAGAGGTGGGCAAAATATAGGGAAGCTACAAGAGACAGCGCAGGACTCCAGGGGCTGTAACCCCGGACTCAAAAGGAGGAAGGGAGGCAGCAGTTACCTGAACGCAGAAAGAGAAAATTACGTAGAGAGGGCCATCTTGAGAGGATCTGATACTTCTAAGACACACAGCCAACCTGAGATGACCCCTCAGGGAGGGGGTCCCTCCACCTCTCTCTCCCCTCCCTCCTCAAATCTCCTGTGGGGCTCGCCATCCGTCAAGCCCAACGGGAAGCCAGTGGGCAGGGTAAGGGAGCCTGGGTGACACACCCATAGTTATCTGACTCCTGGGGCTCAGAGCTGGACAGAGCAGAGTAGAGGAGGCATGTGGGGTAGTGGCAACTGGGAAATATCCAAGTATATGAGACGTGGCTGGTATATGGGTTGGACAGGTGACAGAGGGACACAGAACAGGGACGTGATCACAAAGGAGCCTGTCTGTGAGGCTAAGAGTGAGTGGGAACCACTGACCTGACGTGGTCATAGAGACACTGGCCACTGCTGGCTTTGCTGAGGGCCCTGGGAACAGGCGTCCATCAAAAGGTGCCTGGCAGGCAGCCAATAACTCCTGAGCTGAGCCTACACCTCCCCAAGCTTCCCAAGCTGCACTCTGGAAGCCGACCCCAGCCGCCCTTGTCTTCTGGAGCCCCTGACGCTGCAGCCGAGAGCCTGGGAGAACAGAGGGATGGTGTCTGCCGGTGGCTATTGAAGGAGCCCAACCTAGAACATCTTGAACCAGTTAAAGCCAATCTATCTCTTTTATTTATATTCCATTTCACCTTTTTTTCCCTCCTCACATGGAAAGAGAGCCCTGTGATGAGGGGCTCCGCAGAAGCAGGTTTCCCGGAAAGATGAAAAATGTCTGTTCGCTTCCCCCGAGGGACAGCTCCAGGCGGCCGGCCGGGAAGCCAAGGCAGTCTTGCCCTGTAAGGCCTCAGATCAAGACCAGCGCCAGCCCCTCACGTCTGGGAAACATTAACAGCAATCTCTGAAGTGATTCATTAAAAGTCCTCCAGTGGCAGAAGACCATCACCCAGATGCGAAAATAAACACAGGAGGAAATTCCAGCATCAGAACAGTTTCAATTCTGTAAACAAATGCATGGCTATTTCAGGGAAGGGAAGAGTCTTTTAACTGTCTTTCCAAGCCCCCAGATCCAAGTCAGACTTTCTCCATCCAGCAGGCAGGCAGATTCCTACGATGCCAGACTCAGAAAACTGTGAAAACACTCACTCGACTCGCTGGAGCCCTTCTCACCTGCACTTCTCGGTGGCCCACCAGCCAAGGCCAGTCACCCAAGCTTACCAAGCTTCTGGTGGGGCAGCCTCCAGCTCAGCCTCGGTAAAGCACCAGAAATTAAAGCAGAAGCAGTTGTTCCATTCTGCTCTGAAAAAATTGGCATAGAAAACAAATGGAGCATGAATCAATATCAAGCAAAACAGAGGGTGTGTATACACCCATGAAAACACAGTAAAAATGGGAGAAAACGGGAGTACATTTGCACACAGATCCCATATTGCCATGTACAGTAGCTGGCAGAGTAAATGGCACATAGTAGGCATTTGATAAATATGTCAGGAAGGAAGGAAGGAGATTCTCAGCCCAGGAGACAGTTGTCCAGGAATCCAGGAGTTACTGAAGGACCTGCTTTACTTGGAGGAACCCAGTTTCCACCCACTAATGGTAAGGATTGGAAAAAAGTCAGTTCCTTGAAGCCAAATTCAAATCTTTCCCATCAGAAAATATTAAACTGCTCCTACACAGCTGGAATTTCTTTTTTTTTTAATGTGGTAAAACACATATTACATAAAATTTATGTATCTGAACCATTTTTAAGTGTACAGTTCAGAGGCATTAAGCACATTGTTGTGTTACCATCACCACCATCTGTCTCCCGAACTCTTTTCATCTTGAAAAACTGAAAGTGTGTACACATTAAACAACAACTCCCTATTTCTGCCCCCCATCCCAACCCCTGGCAACCACCATTCTACCTTCCATCTCCATGAATCTGACTACTGGAGGTACCTCATGTAGGTGAAACCATAGTCTCTGTCCTTTTGTGACTGGCTTGTGTCACTTAGCATAACGTCCTCATTTCATCCGTGCTGTAGATGTGTCACAAGTTCCTTCCTTTTTAAGATTAAATGATATTCTATTGTACGTTTACACCACATTTTCTTTATCCATTCATCCATCGATGGACACTTGGTTGCTTCCACCTTTTGGCTATTGCGAATAATGCTGCTATGAACACGGTGTGCAAATATCTCTTGGAATCCCAGCTTTCAATTCCATGGGGAACATGCCACTGGGATTTCTTTTGAGCAATGAAATTTCCCCCGAAGGGTGTGCATGGCAGGGGGAGAACCCAGCATTCTCTGAGACTGAGCACATCATCTAGGTGTCAGACGGCAGAGAACACAGCAATTGGGAACTGACTCATACTCAGGTTAGACTGCTAACCCTACACTGTACACACAGAGTTATGAACCTGAGAGAAACCCACTCCTTGTCACAGCCAGCCACACATTCCCAGTGAAGATCAGTGCAAAGGGCAGGGTTTGGAGGCCTGAGAGACCCAGGTTCAAATCTCAGAGGAGCCCTTACTGCTACCTGACTTGGGCAAGCCAGAGAACCAACAAGATCCTCAGTCTCCTCACCTGAGAAATGGACGTGATAAAATGCTCTTCACAAAGTTGAAGTGAAGACTATCGAGAAAGAATACAAGGTGCTGGTGTGTTGTTAGCACTCAACAAACACCGCCTTTCCTCCATTCTAAGATACCTTCCCTTTTTCCTCAATTTCACATTTCTGTAATCACCTTTACGAATTCAGGGTGTGCATTACCAGATACTAGCTTTATCATTACCTGTGAATTGAGTGAACTCAGCCAAACTGCTCTGAAGAGATCATAGAATCTTCCCAAGAAGAAGCTGGGGTAAAGACCCCAAGCAGCACTCGAGACCGGCACATTCACCTGTCAAATGTCCCCGTTCACCTCAGATGAAGAAGGATTTCCCAAGAGTGATTCTTGGCCCAGTGCTGTGTAGCAACACTGTTAATAATGTGGCTGAGGAACAGACCCAACAGTGGAGCATAGGGGTTGAGGGTGCTGGTTCCAGAATTAGCAGTCTTGGGTGTGACGGTAAGAAAGTCACTTCATTTCTCCAAACCTCAGCTTCCTCATCTGTGAAATGGAACCAACAATAGTACTGCCTCCTAGGGTGGCTGTGAGGACTAAGAGATGGACAGTGTTGTAACGTGCTTGGCGCAGAACCCACACCGGGTCAGCCGTGGAATTCAGATGAGGTGAGCCAGGTCGCCTCTCCCCTCAACCCTCAGGCACTTCTACAGGGAAGGGGATCTAATGGGAAGGCTGCACCGTGCTCTGCCCCTTCCCCAAGCTGTACCATCAGCTCCTTCCACATTTTCTTTCATCACCCTCAAGGCCTTGATCATAAAGTTTAGGAGAAATAAAAAGTAGCTGATCCACCCATTTATTTATCCATCCATCCATCCATGTACCCACCCAACATTCATTGAGTGCCTACCCTATCCCGAGCCTGACAGAGCCACTGGGAGCCAAGAGATGAACAGAATAGACCTCTTCTCCACAGGAAGTCCCAGTAAAAGTGGATGAGGAACAAAAGTAAGGACGAGAATAGCAAACACTGATTAGGGCTATGTACAGGCATGGCTTCAAGTGCCTTTGCATAATTCATTTAATTCTCCCAGCAGTCCTATGAGACAGCACTGTTACCATCCCCATTTTACAGATGTAGAAACGGGCGTATGGACGGTAACTTGCCCAAGGCCAGAAAGCTGGCAAGCAGTGGAGCTGGGATTTGAGCTCCAGCCCCTGGCTCCAGAGTCCATGCTTTCAGCTAGACTGAGAGTCAAGAAATTTTAACATCTGGTATCATATAGGCACCAACCCATTAGGACAAATGCGGGTGATTTTGCCACGCTCTTATATGCCAGCCAAAAACCAACCAGCCATGCATGAACCACTTTTAACCTCCAGACTGTAGGCACCTAACGCTAATGGGAGTCCTGGGGCAGACGTCAGGGCATCTGGCTTGGGAGCACGAAGGAGCGTGTCCAACAGCTCCCCAGAATCAGCAGGCAGCCAACTGCTTATGGGACTTCAACACCCTGAAGGTGGGCAAGCGGTGGGCGTATAAATTACCCTCCTCGGCACAGTCCCTTACCATTCACGGAGAGCTGCTCTCACATAGGACAGCTCGTTTACCCTTCGAGAGAGCCCTGTGGAGGGCATCTAATTGCTGTCCCCACTTCCCCAAGGAGCAGCCTGAGGTTCAGTGGGGGAAGTGTCACAGGAAACTCCAAGCCGAGGATGCCCAGCGCACCCATCTGTCAAAGGCCACTGTTCAGCTCAGATGAAAGAGTTATTTCCAAAGAAAACATCTTTAGCCCCATTCTCCATGCTCATCAAAACCAATGGAGCTGGACCTGCATACAGTCTCTTTGTCTCCCACCAACGACCAGCCCAGATATCAGGGTCCCTTCCTCTATTCTCTGCCCTGGTGTCCCCTCCGCAAGGTGGCCACACTGACTGCACTACCTAAAACCGTAACTGCGGGCCCTCCAGGACCAGTTCAACTGACCCCACCTCTTATCAATAGAGTGATTAAGAATTGCTGTTCAGAAAATCTGCAAAGTCATGTAGCCAGGGCATGCACAAAAGAAGAAATCGTGACCTGAAACAACCACAGAGCCAAAGATCCTCCTTCTATGGAACCCAAGGACCGGGACACGACCAGAACTTGAAAGTCAGACTCTTATCAGAAGTGAGCTTTCCCTCATTCAGGAAGATCCGGTGTTAAAATTCCTTCTCACCTCATCAAGAATGTTTAGAACCCTGTCATAAATGTTTAAAACCTTACCATAAGTGCTTGAAGCCCACCAATCAAAAGCTGCCCACCAGCATTTCTGCATGCCAGCCTCTTCTCTCTAACCTCTTAATTTTTGCCCCAAATCCTGAACTGGGGAGATGGATCTGAGGGGACACACCCCCTGTTCTCCCCGCAGATCCATTTCCCAGAATAAAGCTCATCTCTTTTCCCAAAGGCTGATGCCATAATTAATTAGCTTGTTTATGTGCATCCAGCAAGGGAACCCCAATTTTGTGCAGTAACAAAACAACACCCCACTGCTCACCACTGGCTTTCCCTGCTCCATTTTTCTTCAGGACACTGTGGTTCTCCGGCATCATAGATTTATTTGTTTGGAGTCTGTTTCTCTCCAATTAGACTGTAAGCTCCATGAGGGCAGGAAATGTATCCATTCTGTTCTTCACTGCATCCCACACCTGAAACAGGTCTGGGTGCATCGTAGGTGGTTAGTGTGGTTCAGTTCAACAAAAGAATAAATCAATGAATGGAAGATGGGTTAGGGAATTACCCCTTGTCTAAGAAGCTGGAAACAAGGAAAGGAACTCACCTGGGCTCCTCCCCCCAACAAATCTAAGGTACCCTCTGGCTTGGCCTCAGGGCTAATAGTAACCCTTGACCTCTTGCCTTCCCTTTCCCAGTGCCCTTCCCTTTCAAGGACACTCTCCTAGGTGTCATACCCATAAGAGACCCCTCATTTCAAGGACCCTTTGGGATGGCATTCCATAGCCTCACTCCAGATCTTTCTTGCTTACTTCTGACCTCACACAACACATGTATACTCCCCTATTTCCACCCCATAGCAGCATCAGGCCCAGTCTATCTCCTCAGGTACCTTGTAATCCTGTAAACTCATTCATGCAAAGGTATTGATGAATGATAATAGGTAATAGATGTGATTTTTAAAGAGGTCTTCTAGTGACCATATAGGGACATGCTAGAATGGTTAATTGTAGGAGTTTCAGGGATCCTGGAAACTTAACATGCCTCATCATACACAGAATATTACCCGGGGATGCCACTCATTCCTTCATTTCTTCATTTGGTATCTGAGGAGACATTTACTGAGTGCCTTCCGCCTGCCAGGAAATGTCCTGTGTGCTGAGGACACAAGAGCGAGCAAGACACCCAAGGTCCCTGCTCTCAGAAAACCCACTGTCTAGCTGAGCAGAGAGAGCAGCAGCAAAGACCTTGCCAAGGAGTTTTAATTCTCATTCTTAGTTACTACAATAGAGGGTGGGAACCCGTGCGGGGACCAGAGGCAGCTACCCAAGGAACGGGCATTCAGGAAGGCCCGCTGGAGAAACTGCAGTCTGCGCTGGCTGCTGGCGGCCGACAGGGAGTTCGGCAGGGAGCTGGGGAGACACGGGCGTTTCAGTAGCCAAGGTCTGAAAATGGTGCCAAGGTCTGAAAAGGCACAAGCAAGGCTGGCCTTGGGCCCACCTGATTCATGGGACCCTCAAAAGTGGCTGAAGCTCAGCACAGCCAAGGCATTTGTGCCAGGCGGGGGGAAAAAGCAACAGGGCAGGGTGTCCTTGGGACTGAGGAGATGCCAGCAGTTCTTCCCTCCCTTTGGAATGCTAGAAATTGAGTCTGTGTTCCTGGGGTTCTTTGTTCCCTATAAAGTTGCCCAAGTTCGTGATCATAACAACACAAGAGGCAAATCAGCTGTCTCTGCACACAATCTGCAGTGCCTCCTCAACCCTGGCATGTCCGAGGAGTTGTTTCAACATCCTGCTGCCCTTTCCCCTGCATGTCAAGGGAAAGAAAGCCTTTGGCATTAGCCACAGCAATTATGGGCGACCTGAGCGTTTTCTTTGACCTGCCAACTCAGGTAAGTGCCTTTTTGCAAAGACACCCAAGACTTGGCCTTTAATTCAGCTTGAACCCAAGTTTCCCTCCCAGGCACCATCTCCAACACGCTCAGTTGCCCAGTGGAAAGAATCAGAGCCCTTTCCTTTCCTGGCTTTCTCCGATACAACAAGTTTCCAGCAACCGTCAGAAAAGAAGGCAAGTAACATCCGTGGTGGAGACAAGCCTATGAAATTATTTCAAACATACAGCAAGGCACTGTACTCACTGCAGAGACACACGCTGTTCCATGGACATGGGCCCATTCGTGAGTCACCAAGCATAATGGGGCATTGTTGAGAGTGTTGGGAACATGAGAATTTCCTCACTGCCCAGCCTGGGTAATGCTGGAGTACGTTTGCCTCCAGAAATGAAGTCAGACAGACTTGGCCCAACTTCCATTCGCCAGGCCCAAAGACCATGGGGCCACCATGTTTTATGCTGACTTTTGTTAATTGGAGTCACCCCCAAGTTATGTTTAAGGGTTGACCTCTCCCCAGCATGTGCAAGAGAAGTGAGTGCTTTGACAAAGGACATGAACAGAACTCTGACCAGTGGATCCTAGGCCACCTGAAAGGCTGTTTTAAAGACCTTCACACCAAGGTTCTGCACTACCAGAGAGACTGGTGGGAAGAGGAAAAACTTGCCCATGATTTGGTGTGAGGAAGGGATGTGGCAGGCATGCAGGCAACAATCCATCTAGAACACATAACAGCTCTCATTTCTTGAGTATCTATTATGGGTCAGGCACTGTTCAGGGCTTTATATGCACAACTTCGTTTCTTTCTCACATCCCTGAGATACAGGCAGACCATGCCACCTCATTTACAGAAGGAAGCTAGACTCTGAGAAGTGACAGAACACGCCTATGTCGTAGAGCTAGTGATTTGCACATCCAGGATTTGAACTCAGGTCTGAAGGTGGTGCCCTCTCTTAGCCACTACACTATGCCACATGATGGAATCTGGAAGGAGGATATTTGGTTGCCAAGTGGTATTTATTGCTGGAGAGAGGCATCTCCTTAGCCCTGGATAAAGGGCAGCACAAGGACCCAGTTGCACAATCCCAGACCCTGACCTCCTCTCTCCCATGATCCTTTGTGCCTGTCTATCACAGCTCTTGTCCCATAACTCAACACCAAGACGGCTTGTTAGAACACTGTCTCCCCCAGCAGATCCTGAGTCCACTGGAACAGGCACTCCCATGGTATTGTTTTCATTTGCCACAACACGCGGAGTTGTGCTTGCACTCCAAACATTTTTGTAGGTCTGCATGAATGGATGGATAGACGGCTGCCGAGATGTACGGATAATTCAGACGATCCAGGTTCAAGTCGAAGCTCAGCCGCTGGCTGGCTGTGTGGCCTTGAGCAGGTAACTTCACATCACCAGGCCTTTTCTCATCTGTTCCATTGAGAGGTTCAATTAGAACTGTAACTATCAAATGTAAGACACATCCCACAAACGGAATGCAAAATGAACACTCTTTGTTTTTATTTTATTTCATTTAAATTGATACAGATTTATTTTCTGATATAAAAATATAACTAGTTCATCAAGCCTCTGAAGTTTTCTTTTGAAATGAGATTAAGGTCAAAAAAAGAAGTTGATTTTAAGAATCTATTCAACAATGCCCATTAATACTCAAATATTACAAATAACTGTTACAGTGACACATGGATGAGTGAGGTTTGGAAACCAGGTTAGCTGATCTTCAATATCAATGCCGGGGTCTAAATTCTGTGTCTCTGATAGGTGGACCAGGGAAGGGGCTAAAAGCAGGCAGACACACGTGGAGAAGTGGAGTGGTGATAGACACGACATTCCAGAATGGCCTCGGCCTCCACAGTCAGCATTCAGCATATACTGGATGCCTGCTCCGTGCCTGGTACCGGGCTGCATGCCATGGTGACATCCCTCAGATGTGAAAAATCACCTGAACAGGTGGATGGGGTGGGGTTGGGGAGACAGGACAACTAGAAGTTGGCTTTGTCTTTTTAAAGTTTTAAGTTCTATCAGTAGAAGTGATTGGCAGGACTTTCTTGGCTTGCATTGAATAAAACATAGACACGGGAAGCTTCCTAGAAGACAGAAGACCTTTGAAATTATGCATCTGTTGAGGGAGACTAGTAGAAGCTTGGGCCAAATGAGCTCTAATTTTCCATCTCGTCCTGACTTTGCTTGGTGTATCACCAACTGAGTACTGGACTTATCTGAATACTTATTACTCTGATTGAAAAGCTCATTAGTCAAAGCAACTTGGCCACTAATCATTTTGCCTGGAAATTTCCCCTTTACCTGAGAACTCTTCGGCTGCTGCCTCATTTCCCAGAGTCGCTAGCTCCTCAGGTTCCCACTCAGAACTCCTGGGGGTGGGAGTGGTGGTCCCTGAGAAGGGCTGAGGGTGAAGATTCAGCAGCACGACTCCATCAGCTTCTCTCTATTTCCCATCAGGTGCCGGGCAAGGAGAGGGTGGGGTGGAGGAGGGCAAATCTACCCACCTCCAAGCCAAGCAGCTCTCCTTGAACCCTGATCCATCCGTGGACAGAAGCCAGAAGCATCATTGCTGTGCATGAAGGAACCAGACATGTTTCCAATGTTTGCCGGGAAGACTATTCAGATGAATATGGCTTCCCATAAAAATCAAACAAAAAGCAAATAAAATGGAAAAATGGCATCCCAACATTTCCTTTATGCCCACTGCATAATTTTCCTCTAGCTGGACATTCACTAGGATTTTCCCAATTTCTCCTAGATGTCTAGGCTAGAATATTAAGGAGCTCTGGATCTATTTCCAATGTTCTGGAGAGGGGGTCCCCATATCACCAAGCAATTCTCGGACACCAACTGGGTGTCCTACAGTTCAACTCAATTCTGATACTCTCTACCTGGAGATCGAATCAAATCCCACAGGTTAAGGGCTCAATCGCACAAGATTGCCCACCTCCCAGCCCCCCTCCACCCCACTTCACCCAATCACAAGTCCAGGTTGTCACCTGCGCTTCTGAACGACCAGCTATAGATCAGAGGTTCCCATGACCCTCTCCAAGGGTTCGACTAATTTGCTAGTGCAGCTCACAGAACTCAGAGAAACATTTTACCTACTAGATCATTGGTTTACTAGAAAAAGATATAACTCAGGTACAACCAGATGGAGGAGATGCATAGGGCAACGTATGGAGAAAGGGCAGAGAGCTCCCCTGCCCTCCCAGAGCACAGCACTCTCCCCAAATCTCCATGTGTTCACCAACCTGGAAGCTCTCCAAACCCCATCGTTTTGGGTTCTTACGGAGGCTTCATCATACAGGTATGACAGATGAAAGCATGAGCCATTGGTGATTGATTCAACCTCCAGCAGGGCGTGGACTGAAAGTTCCAACCCTGTATTCATGGTTGGTTCCCCTGGCAACCAGCCCCCAACCTTAGGTGCTTTCCAAAAGTCACCTCATTAACATAAACACAGTGGTGGTAGAAAGGGGCTTGTTATGAATAACAAGACATCAATTTCACCTTTATGGCTCTGAAGTGATTTCAGTAACTAAGGACAAGAGACCAAATATCATAACAAAAGATGCTATCATTGCTCTTATCTTATCTCTCAGGAAATTCCAAGGGTTTTAGGAGCTCTGTGCCAGAAATGGGAACAAAGATCAAACATATATTTCTTATTACAAATCACGATATCACAAATTTGTTTTCACTGCTACTTGGAGACATTGCATGAAGACATATAAAACAAAGCAGCAGTGGGTGGAGCTCCCATAGGAGGGATTTCCCAACTGAACACGAGTAATAAATACCGTTTGTTAAGCAAGTCCTGTGTACCTGCCAGGCACTGAGCTAGACATTGTGTGTTTATTATCTCACCAGGTCCTGATTCGGCTTCCTTATGTAGGTGTTATGGTTTCCATTTTACAGATGAAGAAACTGAGGCTGGGGTGAGGGTAGGAGTATCTGACTTGCCAGAAATCACACGACTAGTAAGTAGCAGAACTAGGATTCAAGCCCAGGTCTGATTCTCACACTCACACTTCTCCTTGACCCTCATCACATTCCCCATCCCAGATGGTGCAGAATCTTGCCACCGACCCCAACCTGGCTTCTGGAGGGTCCTCTCAGTCCATATCCCTGGATGCTGAGCTGCTCCCCCACCCCTTCTCCTCAGCCTGCTCTGTGTTCCCGCCTCCCTCCTCCTCCACATGCATTTGTCTCTGTCCTTCTAGAACCAGGCTATAGTCTTCTTTCTCCAAGAAGTCTTCCCAGCCTTCATCCACATGGCCGTCCCTTTCTCTGACTGCCCATGACCTGGAAAGGCAATGGTGGACAATTTCCCTTGAATATTGGAAAAGGGAATGGATTTCAAGACTGTCTATTCCCACCCAAGTTCAGGAGCACAGCCACCATCTCTCTGGGTGGCTACCCTCTCTGGGTGGAGACTCCCTACCCTCTGCCTCCAGGGCTACGGTGTGATGGGCCTTGAGAGAATGGAGGTGTCCACACAGGGCAGTTTAGACGGGACTTGGCAAAGCCTCCAGGCTCAGGTAAGTGTCATTCTGATGGATGATCCACAGGTGACCAGAAGGCCATACACTGGAGTGACTAGACAAAGAGCTTTCAGGACCCCTCTGCCAAGGGCACATGCTAGAATGTAACAAAGCCCTGTGGGCACTGGGTCAGCTCCAGGCTGCTCCCTGAGTCTCTCAGTGCCGACCTTCCTCTCTCTACCTGGACCCCATTCAGGTCTCCCTGTGTCACGTTCAGGCCCACATCCATTCTTGCACACCCTGCTCTCCAGCCCGGAGACCCTACTGTGGTCTGGGGTGGGGAGAGGCCCATGAAGTTTTCCCTTGATCCTCATTCTAATCCAAATGTTACAGAAGACATTTTCCTCCCCACTCAGGCCCCACTATGACTCGCAGAGTCCTGTTTGATTGTCTCACCACTGGACATGGATTCAGGCAGGAGAGCGAGTAGTTAAAACTGGGTTCAGAAAGCAGCCCACCTGAGCTTGAATCTCACCGCATTCTAGCTGTGCAGCTCAGTCTAGTTTCTTAACCTCTCTGTGCCAAAGTCCCTTCATCCACAACCCTGAGGTCCGAGTGGCAGCTGTCACGTGAGAAGTAAATGGGTTCGCGCACACACAGCTCCCAGACCAGGGTTTGGCATGTAGTAAGCACTCCATACATGTTAGCTGTGGGTATTCTCTCTTGCACTTTTTATTCCCACAATTAAAACCCGGTTTCTCTTGAAGTGTGGTGGCCTCTATCTGACCCAAGGAGAAGTCACATGCCAGGAAGTGGGAAGAAGGTGAAGCATAGAGGTGGTGTCTGAAAGTTATAACCTCCTGACAGCCAGCATCCAACAGGGAGGGGCAGACGTCCACCTGGGACCCAAGGCCACACAGAGTCCTGGGGCAGGAACAGGGAGAAGGCCCACAGCTCAGCCCAGGACTCCCTGACTCACACAGCCACGGGTCAGCAGAGTTCAACTAGGTCTCCAGGTCGCACATCTGAGACAATCTCGATGACTGCCTCGAACGTCATTTCCTCATGTGTCAAATCAGGACTGTAACAATATCGCCCCTGAGGAGAGGCTGTGACAATGAGCTGTATTAATACACGTAAAGAGCTTAGAAGGTACACACACATCACACTTCCCAAATGTTAGAGCCTATTGTTATCTCAGTAATTCTTATTTTTCTTCTTTGTGCCTCTCTGCATTTTCCATGATGAATATGTATTACTTTTACAGCTGGGAAAATATGGGGAAATGACACATTTTAAAGAAAAACAACAACAACAATTAAAGATAGACTATCAGTGCTGAAGGATATAAAGGAGGGAGAGGATATATGCAGCTGGGGATAATTCAGGGTGGGCCTCATGGAGGCAGCAGCATTTGAGATGGGCTTTCAAGCTGGCTTAAATCTCATTAAGTGGTGAGGAGGTTGCCATGGGTATTAAGGTTCTCTGGTGCCCCATGATGAGCTAAAGAACAGGGAAACTGCTGCTAATGAAAAAGATGTGAGCAGAGAAAACCCAGCGATGCCAGTGAAAGATTCAGGAAGAAGGTCCTGTCAGAGGCTCATTTCCCAGAATGCCTATTTTCGGGGAAATAAGGAGGCCAGAGACAGAAAGTGAGCAGGGTCTATAAAATTGAAAACCTTTCTTTGTTACTGATCTAGGCTTAGAATTGGTGCTGGAAAACAAAAACTGATCATTTACAAGAGAAGAAATAAAAAAATGATGACTAAAACCACGGGGAAAATGGTGATAAAGTAAAATGGGCCAATATACACAAGGACGGTTAGAGGGGGAAAGAGAAGCAGAAAAAGGAAGACCATCAAGATTTCTTCTCACACCCGCAAAAACAACAGGATTAAATGCAAGCCTTCCTGAGCTAGCACAGAGTACCATATTCTCCTCAGTCTTACCCCCACGCCCTTTCCTAAATGAGGGTCAATGACCGCCACTCACTTCCCTGGGGAATGCACCACCTTCTTGGCCCTGGGAGCCCACAGCTCCCTGATCTGCCAAGGGAGGCTTGATGGGGCAGAGAACAAGGGTGTGTGTCCTGCCCTAACAGAAGCATCAGAACCTAAGGAAATGACAAAACCAGGCCAGCCGGTATAGGCAAGGAACTTAGAGCCAACACATTCTTACTTCCTCCAATCTTTTTTAAAAAGAACCTCCAATTACGCTTAAGCAAATCAATAGACAGCGCTGTGGCATTTCAGTGTTCAGGGCAGGAATCCCACCTCTGCCACCTCAAAGCAGTGTAACTCCAGGCAGGGGCCTCCCTCCTTCGAGCATGCGTTGCCCCATCCATCCAACGGGAGCGATGGCACAGACCCTGCAAAGTGGTTGGGAGCGTTAGAGAGAGTGAACGCATGGCCTTATCAGCCCTCGATAAGGACCAGCAATCTGTGCTATCAAAAAGTCAGAGAGAAGGACGAGCACGCACAAAAATGCACAGAGTGGCTCCTCTTGGCTGGAGGGCAATGGCTGGAACTAGGCTGAAGTCTTTAATTCCTCTGGTTCCCTGCTACCAAGTGCGCCTGGCAGGGACAGGCTTTCAAGGTGTTAAAAGTTTCCTTTTCCTAAGTTGCATAACAGGAACGGGCAGTTCAGTGGGGACCTGGGCATGCAGAGCTGATGGGTCACACGCGGGGCCTGGCCCCTCCGGCAAACCTTAAGCATTTTTTGTGGTCACTTTGGCACTGAGCAAGAAGAAGAGACCAGACATCCATCTGCAGCTTTGGATTAAGAAAGGGGCAAACACGCCTGCTCGGGGCAGCTACAGGAGATTCAAAAGGCTTCAAACTCAGTGAACTAATTCCACATGAAGCAGAGATAATTTAAGAAAATGATGCATATTATCCCAGACATTTGAGAACATGCCTGGTTCTTCCTGTCCTGTCCGCATCTTCCAGGTCACACAACAAGCAGAACAGCCTGACACTTGGGGACTAGCTATTTGATTTAGGAGCTAAAAAGCTGCTTCTACTGACTCAAATAAGGAGCCCCATTGTCTGTCCTGAGTCCTCGACTCAATAACAACTGGAACGCGTTTCCTGCAATACCGCCTTCCCTTCACTCATCTTATGGCATAAAGTCACATACTGGGCAAGGCAGCCAGGAGTCAAGATCACCCTTCATTTAGCCACATAAAATGCTGCCAGAGGAGCACCAATCTATTCTGTGGTCTCTGCTTAATTCCTTCTTCATTTAGCAAAAGCCACTGACGCTATTAATTTGCTTTGAGACTTGGAGGAGAAGAGTAAATAAGCCACTTACATGAAACAAGGTTAAGGTAGTGTTAGGTGGGAAGCGAGGATGGCCACTGCTGACAGCGGCCAAGCGCTGTGTTTGTCATCTCGTGGGAGAACAGTCCAAGGGGAGGGTGCTGAGGACGCTGGAGCTCAGGAGACACAAGTTGAGGATAAACGAAAGCAAGCACGGGCTTCTCAAAGCTAGCGGGTGGTACACGCTGGAAACAGTCAATGATTTTTAAATGTTTAAATAAATTCATAGATGACACATCCAGATGGGATTGTGAAAGGAACCTAGACCGGGCAACATGTTTAATTAGCAGAATGACTAAAGCGGATTTTCTTCCCTCTCCCTGACAAGAACAGCACTGCCTCTCAGCTGGGAAGCATTCCTGACCCGGGACTTCACAATAATTAAATCATGAATATGACTCTTAATACGTCAGGAAAGCAAAGATATCACAACCATAAACCTTTATAATAGTTTACTGTGCTAAGAATTGACGTGGTGTGCCTGATAAGATGGACATTGCTTCATCAATCACACTAATTATATGAAAGTTCCCATTTTACTTTGAAGCATAAAAAAAACGACTAAGAAATACAATGTAATTGCACCACCATTTGCCCTAGAGCTGATCCATTAGTTATAATGCACACTATTACATAGCACCAATTTGGCTCGCCTTCTTAAAATGTGGGCGATTTGGGAAGAAAGATTTCAACAATCCTGGTCTCTTTTGAAGACAGAGCAGGAAAAACTAAATGCACGCCCTCATTTCCCTTTGACAAGTTGTCCTGCAGCAGGAGGGGCGTTCGGCATCAGTCCCCTGCCTCAGAATCCTGCTCCCACTGTTAAGGGGTCTGAGAGCCCCCACTTGGATGGTGATGGGCATGCCTGCAGCCATGTCCCTCCTTCCTCGCAGAAATCTCCTGCAGATTCCCCAGGCTTAGCTTGGATGCTTCAAATGCTGGAGCACTCACTACAGGGCAGCTCCTTCCATCTTGGAGGACATCTAGTTTCCTCTAGTTCTAATTCTGCTTTAGTGGGAACAAGGAAAGAAAGCTAATCTTCCCTTTGTAGGCCAGGCTGTGCCAGTTAAAATGCCATTAGCTTCAAGAGAAAGAAAACCCAGCTCAAAGGGGATGAAACAATAAGGAGATTTACAGACTCGCCTGAGAGGCAGCCCCGAGTTGGGGTGGGCTTGCTGCAAGCTGGGGAGATTGCCCCAGTGGCTCAGCCATCTCCCAAGGCTGGCTGCCCTTGGGGTCACAGGATGGCTGCCAACAGCCAGCAAGACTACCTGCTTTCTTGCTCCCTGTTGAGGGATGGCAGGGAATAGACAGAGAGAAGGTCCCTTCCTGAACCTCCCTCATCTACCCGCAGACTGACTTTCCTAGAAGCCCCTACCTAACTCCTCCTTGCATTTCATTGTCCTGAAATGTCTTAGATCTGCCCATCTCTCAACCAATCACAGAGGCAAGGAGATAGGACTTCCCTGCTTGGCTTAACTAGACCAACCAGGGCCCTTCCAAGCTGTGGGACCATCTGCCAAATCCCGCTGCTGTTACACAATGGGAGAAGGGTATGTGGATGCTGGAGGGGCAACCACTGTGTTCAGTCCATGGTCCTTCTCCGTTCCTGGGTGGAAAGCCCAGCCCCTTCCCCTGATCCTCTACAGACTCGATCCCTGGGCCTTTTCTGGTCTGCCTGCCCTCCCCAGCACTCAGCACTGTGGGGTGCTCACCTATGCAGGGAAGCCATTCTGAGCCTGTGTGGCTACACTGGGCGTCCAGGAACACTGGCTAAGCCTGACTCGTGGCTTTTAAGATCATCTCACGCTGGGGGCTTATACTGGACAAATCACCGTGAGCTTCAGTGGGTCTGGGTTTGGATGCCTGCTCTACCACTTACTGGATGTGAAACACCGAGCAGGTTATTTTAACACCTTCTCCCTTGGTTTTCTCATCTGTAAAATGGGAATAATAATAGTACCTACTATATTGGGTTATTTTGAAGAAATAAAGCATTCACTGTGTGGTGCACAATAAGTTCCTCATAGATCTTGGTATTATTATTATTATTAATAATAAGTTGGTTCTCTCTCATCTGGTACCAATATCAACCTCCAACTGTACAGGAAAGTAAAGGCTTTCTGCTTCTCCTTCACTCACCCCAGATATGGAAATGTGATCCTCGCCATCTGTGGATGCCCAGTTGCACAGAGGCCCCACATTCTCTACAGCAGAAACTCGCTCTCTGCCCTCCCAGAATCCTTCTCTCCCTCCCTCCACCGGCTCGGCCACTGCCCCCTGCCCCCCTGGACTGCTGATATGTAATAGAACTAAGCAGAACAGCTCTATCACAACAGAAATACCCCCTTACAGTAACCGTGTCTTTTTTCTGCCTTTCCAGTTGATACTTTGTGCCTCCATTACTCAAATGCATTACTAAAGTTAATTATAAGAAAAAAATATCAGAGCTGCTGGAAAGATAATTTTAATAGTAAACATTCATCTTGTAAAATACTCAGCTTTCTCCAGGAGCTAAAAAAGAAAAGTAACTATCACACTCTATTTATGTGCAAGTGTTTCTATGCCATGTGAGCTCCTCACACTTCAGTGGGGAGTCATGGAAACAATTACTGATACTGACATGTTTAAGCAGTTTTAAGAAATTTGCCAAGGCAGGAATGAGAGGGAAAACTAACTGCTCAGCTAGTTTCCTCCTTGGGCTGAAAACCAGTGAACGAGTGGATCATGTTCCAGATCTTAACACTTCCTTCCCACCCAGGCTGCAAATTTCTGTTGTTTGGGAACTTTCTTGAGCTCCCACTCCCAAATCTGTCCAGCAGTCTCTTGTTTTGGCCTGATCCCTGGGGCTCTGTCCAATTGCCCTGATTCAATCTCATTCTGCCTAGCCCTCCGGACAGGCACTTCAGCCAGACTGGCCGCCTGGCTAACAGTTCAGCTCTCCCAGCTCTCCTTCGGCCCTGTGCTCTGCAGCTCTCTTCTCAGGCCTCTCCCTACCCTGCACTCAGCCCAACCCTTGCCCTGATCACCTGCCTATCCAGCAGGGGAGTCCAGACAGGTTAAGAGTGGAGACCATCCTCTTATACACTCAGCAGAGCAATACCTTAGAGGGTTCACGGTACATATCTCAACCTTGATTTTGACCTCAAGGAGGAAACTCACATTCTTGCAAAGACATCTTCCTTATCATCACCAATGAGATGATGAGACAGAAAGGGCTGGATGGATCATGAAGCTAACTCTGTGCGGGAAGCCTGACACAGATGAGCTCTGATGAAGGAAACACGCGGTCGATTGGACAATTGTTCCCATTTCTCCTCTCCTCCCTTTGAGGCTGAGAACCCACCCCTACTGCACTGACCCTGGGCGTGGCTATGTGCTTTGCTTTGGCCAAGGAATATTAGCAGTTGTGACATGATAGGGACTCTTCCAGGGCTTGCCCAGTTTGGTTTGCCCCCTTACAATTTCATGATCCACCATGAGAAAGCCATGCCCCAGGTAACCGCTAGTCCAGAGACTTGGACCCAACCTGCAGCCTGGAGCCATGCCTGGCCAATGCCAATCAAGACACTGTCAACCTCAGATCTGTGAGCAAGAAAATAAATGTTCCTCATTGTCTGTATGCAATGAAACCCAAAACGGAACAGCCACTGCCCAAGAACACCATTACTGGCATCCTGACCACAGCACTCCTTCTGTCCCAAATCAAGAGATGACTGCAATCAACAAAATGAAAAGGCAACCTGTGGAATGGGAGAAAATATTTGCAAACCACATATGTGATACAGGGTTAATATCCAAAATATGTAAGGAAATCATACAATTCAATAGCGAAAAACCCAAATAATCCAATTTAAAAATGGGCAAAGGACCTGAATAGACATTTTGCCAGAGAAGATATACAGATGGCCAACAAGTATGTGAAAAAGTGCTCAATATCACTGATCATCAGGGAAATGCAAATCAAAACCACGAGATATCACCTCACACCTGTTAGAATGGCTATTATCAAAAAGACAAGATAAGTATTGGTGAGAATGGAGAAAAAGGAACCCTGTGCACTGTTGGTGGGAATGTAAACTGCCACCATGGAAAACAATTATGGAAGTGCCTCAAAAAATTAAAAATAGAACTACTGTGTGATCCAGCAATCCCACTTCTGGGTATATATCCAAAGGAAATGAAATCACTATCTCAGAGAGGTGTCTGCACTCCCATGTTCATTGCAGCATTATTCACCATAGCCAAGACCTGGAAACAGTCTAAGTGTCCGTCAACAGATGAATGAATAAAGAAAATGTGGTGTATATATGCGGTGGAATATTATTCAGCCATAAAAAAGAAGGAAATCCTGCCATTTGAAACAACATGAATGAAACTGGAGGGCCTTGTGCTAAGTGAAATAAGTCAGACAGAGAAAGACAAATACTGTATGATCTCACTTATATGTGGAAGATAAAAAAACAGAACTCAGAGAAACAGATTGGTGGTTGCCAGAGACAAGGAGCCAGGGAGAAATGGGTGAAGGCAGTCAAAGTGTACAAACTTCCAGTTATAAGATGATAAGTTCTGGGATCTAACATACAGCATGCTGACTATGGTTAATGATATTGTATTGTTGCTTTGAAAGTTGCTAAGAGAGTAGATTTTAAAAATTCTCACCATGCACACAAAAAATGTAACTATGTAAGGTGATGGATGTTAACTAACCTTCTTGTGGTGATCATTTTACAATATATACATATATCAAATCATTACATTGTACACCTTAAACTTACACGATGTTATATGTCAATTATATCTCAAGAAAGCTGGAAAAAATGAAAGGATGCTAAATATTTTGGTGACTGAAATTGTCACAGGACAGAAAAGAGAAGAGTGGCCACTCCATCAATAGCCCCACAACACTTTCAATGATGATGGACCAAGGAAATAAATAAATCAGAATCTTGGATGGGAGCTGGCTTCTGCCTTATTTCACAGGTCCCATGAGTGAACAACTGTTGGAAGGGATGCCTGCCCTGCATTCCTTTCCCCTTCCTCTGGCACCAGCCCCAGACTCCCCTCTGCGGAGCCGCCACATCCTCACCATCAGACCTGTAGGGTTAAGGAAGTCTCTCCCTGCTCTCTGGTTCTAGGCATGGACTTATGGTCCTGACCTGGCCGCTCAGCATATTCCATCACCCTGGCCATAGTGAGTGGGTCAGGGGTGGACATGTGACCCAGGTCAGATCCAAAAGACTTTTGTAAGAACTATTAGGAAGGAGGAGCTCTGTTTCTGGTAAGAAAAGAGAGCCCAGAGCTGCTGGAGCCACCACACATGGACAGACTGTCCCAGAATAAAGCAAACACAGAGGAAAGTCAGGGCTAAAAGATGGAAAGAGACAGATGTCCGAAGACTTTGTGTGAGCACATGGATCCAGCTGTGCCTGAGGTCAATACTACTCTGAACACCTTAGATATATGCAAGCCCATAAATTTCTTTTTGTTTCATCAGCCAGTGGAGTTGGGTTCTTTCCCCCGCCACTGGAAGGGTCTTGATTGAGATGCTCCCTTTGTTAGCCACGCTGTACAATTGCTTCTCTCCATTCTTCCATCTTTGAGGTCTAAATCTAATGTTAAGAAAAGGCATAGAATTTTCATGCTCCTCCACCGAAATTTCTGTTGCTGGCCTCCACCACTGTGTTGAGCCAGTGATTCCAATCATTTGAGAGTGCCCACATCCATCACTGCTTGTTAGGAATATTGCATAGCATGTATTTACTTATGTGTGCATTTGTTATTGTCTCAGCAAGTTGTTAACCTTTCATTTTTCTTGGGAAAAAAAAATTCAGCATGTCACTACCTCATTTCCCCACCTTCCTCAGGATTCAGGAATATGACAAAGTTGAACTGGATATTTCCAAACTTCAGAGCGTTAGAAGCAAATCAAGCCATCCCCCTTCCAAAAAAAAAAAAAACAAAAAAAACTATCTTGTCACAGAGGGTCCTCTCCCCTTAAACGCATTCCAAAGCAATGGCACAAATGCATGCATCAGGCCACATGCCATCGGCTGCTGATTGAGGGCCATTGAAGAACGTGCTCCCCTTCCGGCCACCCCCACCCAGCTGTCAGGGCTCCCCACTTGGAGTCCTCACGTTCCTGAAATGATACAGGCAGTGCAGATGTCACAGGGCTCATGCAAGGCATGACTGTGGCCTCGGCCCCAGAGTGCTCCCCTGCTCAGCTGTCACAGCTGGTTGGGCCACTGGCCCAACGGAGGGCTCGCTCAGAGAGCCCGAGACAAGACTCCCTGTCCCTCACAGGGTCAAGCTCCTGATGCTCCAGCAAGGCCCTTGTGGCTCTCTGGACTGGCCATGCTGACCCCTCTGAATGACAGCCTTTACTGTCATTCTTCTTTTTATTATTCTTTTTTTTAATTGTGATAAAATACACATAACAAAAATTTACCATTTAACCTTCTTTTTTTTTTTGTGAGGAAGATCGGCCCCGAGCTAACATCTGCCAATCCTCCTCATTTTGCTGAGGAAGACTGGCCCTGGACTAACATCCGTGCCCATCTTCCTCCACTTTATATGGGACGCCGCCACAGCATGGCCTGACAAGCAGTGCGTTGGTGCGCACCCGGGATCTGAACCAGCGAACCCCGGGGCCGCCTCAGCAGAGCGCACGCACTTAACTGCTTGTGCCACCTGGCCGGCCCCCTTAACCATTTTTAAGTGTACAGTTCAGTAGTGTTAAGTACATTCACGTTCTCGTGCAACCGATTTCCAAACTTTTTCACCTTGCAAAACTGAAACTCTGTACCCATTAAGCAATAACTCCTCCTTCCCTCAGCCCCTGGCAACCACCTTTCTACTTGCTGTCTCTGTGAATCCGACTCCTCCAGGTACCTCATATAAGTGGAATCACACAGTATTTGTCTTTTTATGACTGGCTTATTCACTTAGCGTACTGCTCTCAAGGTTCATCCATGTTGTAGCGTGTGTCAGAATTTCCATCCTTTTTAAGGCTGAATAAGATTCCATTGTATGCATGTATTACATTTTCTTTATCTATTCATCCACTGATGGACATTTAGGCTGTTTCCACATCTTGGCTATTACACATAGAGCTGCAATGAACATGGGAGCACTAGTATCTCTTTGTAAGTTCTGTTGGATATATACCCAGAAGCGTAATTGCTGGATCATATGGTAGTTCTATTTTTAACTTTTTGAGGAACTGCCATACTGTTTTCCACAGTGGCTGTACCACTTTACACTCCCACCAACAGTGTGCAAGTGTTTCAATTTCTCCACGTCCTCGCCAACACTTGTTGTTTTCTGTTTTTTGTTTTTGTTTTAGTTTGGTTTTGATAGTAGCTATCCTAATGGATGTGAGGTGATATCTCATTGTGGTTGTGATATTTACTATTACTCTTGTTGTGATGGTCAGTACTGTAACTTTCTCCTGCTGCATCAAGTTGTGTGTGTGTGTTAATGTTTCAGAGGTGGGATTCCTTCACTTTGAAGACATACGATCCTGGGTGCCTAACCAACTCACTACAGACGGCCCAACTGCTTCTAAGAGAGAGATTCTGCGGCACAGTCGCAGGGACCTGGAGCTCCTAAGTGATTCGTGCCACCTCCCCTTCTCAGAAAAGGACGCGGAGCCCCCAGAGGGATACTGTGGCGGTTGAGAAACCCGAGGCGGGCAAGTGTGGACTGGAAACACGGCTCTGCCATGCAGCAGGTACAGGGCCATGTGGATGTCTCTTGGCCACTCTGAGCCTTGTTGTGTTTTTTTTGTCATTTGCAAAATGGAAATAGGAACAGTATCTATTTCACAGGGTTGTCACAAGAGTTAAGCTGGATAACACACGTCAAATGCAGTGCCTGGCACACAGTAAGCACTCAATAAATGCTAGTGGCTGTTGTGGATACTGTTTTCTTATTCTTATTAAACAACCTGCCCAAGTCCTATGACTAGTGATCGGGTTTCCTGATTCCCAGTTTATGTTCTTGCTGTGACGACTCTTGATCCCACCTTCCCCAGTGGATGTGCTCACTTAAGCAACCTTGTCTCGGGTACTTGACTGTAACTGATTGCCTTGTCTCTAAAATGCACATTGAACCCAATCTGTCAATGGTACACCTGACCAATGCCATGCAGGAGGACAGAGGACAGCTGTGGGAAGCCCCTGGTTGTTGTTACTGCAAATTCTGAACAGTCTAAGGTGGCAGAAGGCAAGGACCAAATGACAGACAGAGGCTGTGGGAGGTGATCAGGGGATGGGGTCTTGCAAGACCTTTTACCTCAAGGAAGTTCGCATGATCTGATCTGATGCTGTTTCTAAGTCCCTGGGGAGCTGCCTTCCCTTTGCATCGACTCCGTCATGCATTTGTCTGATACTTTACACTTTACGAAGATTCCCTCATTGGATAAACACTTTTCAAGAACCTACTGCGATCAAGCAAGATGATGTGTGAGGTGCCAGGACACACTGCAGAGCAAGGTCAGAGGGTTGGGAAGCAAGACGGATATTCAGAAAATCACACAGACCAGTGGAAAATTGCAACTCTCTTAAGAGCAGGGAGAAACATGGTGCCTCGAGATGTGACAAGAGGAGCTCTCAGCTGAGATCCGAAGGACGGGCTGCAGTCAGTGTTACGGAAGCAGCAAATAAAACCAAGATCTATTCTTCACCGCTCTCCTGTCTGTGGATCCTGAACATTTGCTGTGCTTCCATCCGTCAGCAACCCTGCCGCACTTGAAGCTCAGGCATCTGATGGACTTGGAGGATTATTCAAAGTACACAACCTGTCCACTAATACGAGAGTGCTTAAATCAAGTGTGGTTTCTCCATGCTGCAGAATACTACGCAGCTGTTAAAAGGAATTAACTAGAGCCCAGTGGGCCTATATAAAAAGATTACCACAATAAATTAGAAAATGAAGAGATCCAGGTATAGAAACGTATTATTAAATGATCCATTTATGTAAGAAAAAATAACATACACATATGTGGGTACATGCAGACTTATTTTTGGAAGGACACATAAGAAACTGTATTCGTTTTCTAGGGCTGTCATAAAGTACCACCAACTGAGTGGCTTAAACAACAGAAGTTTATTGTCTCACCGTTTGGAGGCTAGAAGTCTGAGGCTGAGGTGTTGGCAGGGCTGGTTCTTTCTGATGGCAGTGAGGAAAGGATCTGTTTGAGGCCTCTCTCCTTGGCTTGTAGATGCTGTCTTCTCTCTGTCTCTTCACAGAGGCTTCCCTCTATGTGTCTCTGTGTTCAAATCTCCCCTTTTTATAAGGACACCAGTCATATTGGATTAGGGCCCACCCTAATTACCCCACTTTAACTTGATTATCTCTGTAAAGACTCTGTCTCCAAACGAGGTCACATTCTAAAGTACCGGGGGTCAGGACTCCAACATATGAATTCGGGTAGAGCACAATTCAACCCATAACACTGTTGTAAGAGGAATAGACTCATCTTTCATTTCATACTTTTTTCTGTAAAGTTTGAACTTTTACCAGGTGCATGAATTTCTGTTACAAAAAAAAGTTTTCAATAGAAAAACCAATTAGAAATTTAAATCCTCTGCAAAATCAACTGCCAAATGAAAGCATTGGGATTGCATATTGTAGGTCAAAGTCATTTGTCTCCATCTCTGAAGGGAGAGGTATGTGCTAGATCAGAGGTCTCCAAGATGGAGAGTATCCGCCCGAGAGAGAACTTGACCGTCACTGATCTCTCACATTTCTAGTTATTTTTATTTTAATTTCTATTTTGTTTTATGGTATGTGTATGTGTGTGTGTATATGTGTGTGTGTGTGGTGCATACTTAATGTTTTTGACTTTTGTGTGGGTTTGCCTTATAAGTGGTGTGCATGGGAAAGCCCTTTGGCCTCTCGTTAAGCTTGATATTTTCATGGGCAAAAAGGCCCTAGTCAGAGACAGCATATGAGTCTTCCTAGTTTGGTTTCCTCCAATAGTTGACTGTCCGGGCTGCCACTGCTGTGTGACAAACTGATTTAGCTCATGATTTCATGGGTCAGGACTTCAGGAAGGGCTCAGCTGGGTGGTCCTTGCATGGGGGTCTCTTATGTGTTGCAGCCAGATGTTAGCTGGGGCTGGAGTCATCCGAAGGCTTGGCTGTACCAGATGTCCCAGACCATCCACTCACATGGCTGATGGTTGTTGGCTGTCTGCTGGGAGCTCAGCAGGGTTGCCAGAATACCTACACATGCCTCTCCTGCATGGCAGTCATAGGGTATTCAAATGCCCTAAATGGTGGCTGGTTCCTCCTCAAGCAAATGTCCCAAAAGTACTAGGCAGAAGCTACACGACCTTTCCTGACCCAGCCTTGGAAGCTAAAGCATCACTATTACTGTATTGATTATAAGCCAGTCACTATGAGTCAAGGGCCCAGATTTGGCCCAGATTCAAGAGAAGGGACCAGGCAGAAACTCACGGCCTTTTTGACCTAGCTTTGGATGGTACACAGTGTATCAGGTATCTATTGCTGCATAAGAAATTCCTCCAAAGCTTAACAGTTTACAAGAACAAACCTTTATGATCTCACAGTGTCTGTGTGTCAGGAACTCAGGGGTGGCTTAGCATATGCCTCTGGCTTGAAGGCACTTGTGAGATAGCGTTCAAGGCACCAGCAAGGGCTGCCATCACTGGGGTGTTGGACAGACGCTGGACGATCTGTTCCCCAGGTGGCTCAGTCACCTGCTGTCGACAGCAGGCCTCGGTTCCTCACCTCACAGGTCTCTTCACAGCGTTGCCTGAGGGTCCTGAAAGCATGACAGCCAGCTTCCCCCAGAGCGATCAGAGAGAGGGAGAGAGAGGAAGAAAGAGAGAGAGAGGCAGAGAGAGAGAGAGAACAGGAAGTACCTTATATGACCTAGTCACACATCATCACTTCCAATTAACTCTGTTTGTTAAAAGGGAGTCACTAAATCCAGCCCACACTCAAGGGAAGGGGCATTAGGCTCCACTTTGTAGGGAGTGTCAAATAATTATAATTTGGGGACATTTTTAAACACCACCTACAATATCACAACTACTGCATCCTAATAGTTACAAGTGAATCTCAATCCAGATCCAAGGGGAGGGGACACAGATCCCATCTTCAGTGGGAGGAATGTCAACACATTTTCAGACAGGGTCTTAGATACACTGTCTCAGTCTGCTCGGGGCTGCTATAACAAATGACCATAGACTGGGTGGCTCAAACAACAGACATTTATTTCTCACAGCTCTGGAGGCTGGAGAGTCCAAGATCAAGGTGTCAGCACATTTAGTTCTTGATAAGGGCTCTCTTCCTGGCTTGCAGACAGCTGTCTTCTTGCTGTCCTCACATGGTGGAGGGACAGAGGGAGCTCTGGTCTCTCTTCCTCTTCTTATAAGGGCACTAATCCCATCCTGAAAACCCCACTCTCATGACTTCATCTACACCTAGTTATCTCCCAAAGGCCCCGTCTCTGAATATCATCACATTGGCGATTAGGACTTCAATATATGAATTTGAAGGGGACACAAACATTTAGTTCATAACATTCTGCCCCTAACCCCCCAAAATTCATGTCCTTCTCACATACAAAGTACATTCATCACATCCCAACAGCCTCAAAAGTATTGAGTCGTTTTAGCATCAACTCTAAAATCTAAAGCCCCAAGTCTCATCTAGATCAGATATCCATAGCATACAGGTGGTTTATTTCAGAGGTCATCCCAGGAGGCACAAGTGGGGAAGAGAGACAAGAAAAGGAGAAGGGGCAGTGATGGGTGGGTCATGCCTCCAGACAAATGGAGCTCAGTCCTGCTGGGGACTCTTCAGGATCCATGTGGAATCAGTGGAGGGTGAGGAGGCCGGGGCATTTATTTCTCTGCTCTCACCGTCAACTGGTTGAGGGTTTCCCCTGGGCATCTGTGAGCATGCTGGAAACTGTGCACCACAGCTGCAGGTGGACTCAAGTAGCCTGGGTGGATACAGAACAAGACTCAACAGCATCTGCTGTAGAATCTGTCACTACCCACCACGAGATCATGGAGTAGCTTCTAGTAAGTGTCCTTACTGGTCAGGGAGAAGACTTGTGAGAACAAGTCACTAGGACCGGGGACACATATGTTCTGTGATAGCCACAAATGCATGCAGAAATACTAACAAGAGCTCAGGCTATGGAAGACTCTGATACACTCATTCAACAGATATATATTGAGCACTTACTCTACACCAGGCACCATGCTAGGCTCTGGAATAGAACAGTGGACAAAACAGACATCATTTCTGACTTCACAGGGCTTACAGGCTAGCGGATGAGACCAGCACTCATCAAATAATCACACAACAAAATAAGTGAAAATTGTGACAACTGGCTTAAAGGTACAAATCTTCTGCCTGCAGATTCAATGGGGAGGAATGCATTTTCTGCAGAGAAGGACTATTGGAGACAGGCCAGGAATCTACAGCCCTTGACAAAGCTGTAGAAGTCACCACGCATGGTCCCAGAATATAACAAAGACACAGTGGATGGTTACTATGGACTGAATGTTTGTGTCCTCCCAAAAGTCATACACTGAATCCCTAACCCCCAATGTGATGGTATCAGGAGGTGGGGCCTTTGGAAGGTAATTAGGTTTAAATGAGGTCATGAGAATGGAACTCTCATGATGGGATTAGTGCTCTTGTGTCTCTCTCCACCACATGAGGACACAGCAAGAAGGCAGCCATCTGCAAGCCAGGAAGCGGGCTCTCACCAAGAGCTGAATCTGCTAACACTTTGATCTTGGACCTCCCGGCCTCCAGAACTGTGAGAAATAAATCTGTTGTTTAAGCCACCCAGTCTGTGGAATTTTGTTATAGCAATCCAAGCAGACTAAGACAGTGGTGTTGGAAGTGGTTCTGAGCATGTGCTAGGGGATGAAAAAGCTTCCTCACCCATGCAGAGACTAATACAGAAGCCCCTGGGGGATACAGGGGCCTTCCTACTAGTCAGACAGCATAAGAGTGTCTCCCTGAAACTGGACTTCTACAAGGAAGGATCAGTATCACTCCACCACAGATCTAGTCATTGAAATAACTGTACTCAAAAGCAAGAAACACAATCAACGCCTTAAGGATGATGGATTGCAAAGAGACAAAAGTCTGGGTTCCCTGGTGACACTGTTGAGCCCCTGCACTAGCTCTGGACAACTCACCTCCAAACTTCGTATATGAGCTAATTAAAAGTTTTTATTGCTTGATCCACTGTAAATCAGGTTTGCTATTACCTGTAGCCAAAAGTACCCCTAACTGACACAACAAATCATTTTTCCCAAGACCCTTCATGAGAACTGTTATTGTTCCTGAAATAGTTAAGGAAACGGATCCCCAGAGAAGTGAACTGAAGTGTTCAAGGCCACGCAACTACTGGAGATGGACTGAGAACTCAAGGTTCTCTGAATCCACGCTAGGAGGAGACACCACAGTGAGCACAGTCCTGTCTCTCCCCATGGAGCCTTTACCACACGTTGTCACCTTACAGAGCTGATTTTAGTCTCCAAATGCCGTGAGGCACTGGATCGCCAGCTGCTGCCTCCTAGCTCAGTGCCACCAACATGATGTGGCAGGGCAGTGTCCTTTGCTGTCATTGTGCCAGCCCAGAGGTCCCACAGGCATTCTGCATCCTCGCCTTGATGGTTGTACTGCTCTCTCCCTTCTTTGGACATTCTCATCTCCCAGCTCCCCTAGAACTTCCATTATGTCACCACATACACATATTCTTGCAATATTTAAAAGCAGTTATGAAAATTATGTAATAACATTCGGACATTATATGTTAAGTGGAAAAACAGGATACGAGTTTTTTATATCTGCGCTCTGTGTGCACACAGAGATATGAGAAAACACACATGCACATAAAAAATGAAAGCAGAAACACGAGACTGCTCGCTGCGATTGTGGTGGTGTGGTAAGATTGTGGGTGACGTTTTTCTTCTCTTTTGATTTTCCAAATTTTCTGTTATGTACGTATGATGAAAAAAATAGGTTAAAATGTTTTTTAAAATATGTCATTGTTTATCTGGCCCCTCTCCCGGAAGGCAGCAGAGCAGAGCCTGCTAGTTAAAAGGATAAGCTCTCGAGCTTCGTGGCCTGGGTTCAAATCCCAGCCCTACCACTTAAGAGCCGCATGACTCTCAGCGGGTTCCTTAACTCTTCTGTGTCTCAGTTTCTCCATCTGTAAAATTGGCTAATAAGAGCACCTGTCTCATAGGGTGGTCCTGAGGATTAAGTAAGTCAATGTTTGCAAAGCACTTAGCATGGCGCCTAGTACACAGTAAATGCCGTGTGAGGGGATGTGCTAAAAACAAGCCTTTTCATTGTGCCTTCTCCACTGCGGGGCATCTTGGAAAGGACTGTGATGTATTAGCAGGACACACCTCATGTTGTTCAGAGGGACCCAACTGGTAGAAGTTGCAAAGAGATGGATTTGTGATCAAAATAATAACTGTAGAGCTGTCTCAGATCGACCAAGCTGGAGGTGAACTCACTGGATGGCTGTCTGTTATAAATACCCTCTGATTCTTTATAGCTCACAAAGCATCCACACGTAAGGCCGCTGGTGAATTAAGTGAAGGGAAGATGAGCAAACCATCCCCCGCTCCCCCCCCCCAGGGCAGAAAAGCCGGGAACAAGTCTTCCTCTGTTTAAATAGGATGAAGTCCTCTAGTGGCCAGGAGGTGACACTACAACTCCTCATCTGAGTCCCCACATGGGATGCCCAACGGTTGCTGGCGACCTCAAGCTGGGTTTGGTTTTGCCAAGCGTGTCAGGAGGGAACGGAGGGTTCCTTCTCTCTCCTTGCTGTGGCTGAAAGAGCCAAAACACATTTCCTAAGACCCATGACCTGTACATTTGTGGCATAAGCCCACTTTATGCAGCTGATCTCTAGAAAGGAGGTCGCTTCCCTGGCACATTAGATGGTGTGTGCCACTTATGTACACATTACATCTGCTTAGAGACAGAGAGTTTCTAAAAGGACGGCTTAGAATGTATCAGAGATAGGTGGGACCTTAATCTAGATTCTCTCGTTTCAACCCCTTCACTTTACAAATGGGAGAAATCCCAAAAACATTTAGAACAGTGCCTGGAACATAGTAGGTACATTATAAATAGGAGAATTTAATGTCACTCTTTATCCTTGTCACTACTTTAAGAGTGGATCTCATCAAAAAACTCACCTGGTGATACATTAACTGCTCTTTCTTTCTCAACTTGGCATTGGTCAGATGCCCATGCAAACAGGAGGCTTCAATAGGAATCATCTTCCTTTACTATTATATTTTAAGTATTATTGTATGGCTGGGAGAAAGAGAAACAAACAGGTAGGAAGAGGAAGAAGAAGCAGACAAAAAGAAGAATAGTCCAGTGCAGGGCTCAGCAAACTTTCTGTGAAGGGCCAGATGGTAAATATTTTGGGCTTTGCAGGTCACGCGACCTGTCGACCTGTCCTGTCGTGACTACTCAACTCTGCCAGCACAGCAGGAAAGCAGCCGCACACAAACACAAGTGAATGGGCGTGGCTGGCTTCCAATAAAACTTTGTTTACAAAGCAATCAGTGGGCTGGATTTGGTCTCCCGACCCTTCCTCTAATGCAAGAATGATGACACTCCCACCCTTCATATCTGACAGAAATGGTTAATTGATCATGGTGTCAATTCACTGCCAGAGTTCAAAACTCAGTTCCAGGTCCTTACTAAGTGTAAACTTCAGGAAATTTGCTTCACCTCACCACGCTTCAGTTTCCTCATCCTTAAAATGGAGATAGTAATACTATGTGCCTCAAGGGATTGCTGCGAGAAGCAAGCAAGGCCATGATGGCAAATGCTCAGTACAGTGACCGGTATTTAACAAGTACACTATAAACGCTAGCTGTCTTCACCATCATCTTGGTTGTCACCATCATCATCTGGCGAAAGTGCTTTGATATGACCCCACCAGGCAGATGGAAGGCATCCTTCACTGAAGCACTTAAATGCATGGCAATATCCCATCCACTCACTCTCCGTTGCTGAAATGCCAGGGGAAGCTGGATATATTCTTCCTGTGTTAGCGGAATAGTTAGGGAAACTGAGGCTCTGGAAAGCTCAAGAGAATCACCAAAGGTGGCAAGTGACTGACTTGGTGAGGGGGCCCCATCAAGAGCCAGGTTTCCACATTCCATGCCTGCATTTCTGCCTCCTATCAGCACTGGGTTCCAATGACCCTGCTGGGCCCTGTTTGCTCAGGGCTTTCTGAACATCTCCAGAAAACAGATCCTGAAATTTCTTTCAGATCTGCTCCCCCACCTTCCACCCCCCTGTCACCTCCAGCTACTGATTTCCGGTCTTCGTTATCTGCTGCCTAGCCCGTTACAACAGCCCCTTAACCGGTCCCTTTGATGCAGATGGATTTCTCCCTGCCCGATCATCCATTGTCCACCCTCATCCTGGGTGATCTTTATAAAACATAGATCTGACTCTCAGGCTAAAGGTCTGCATTGTGAAAATTGCATGTGCGACCCTTCACGATCTGGGCCCCCATCAGTCCACCAGTCCCTCCCATCCCCTTGTCCCTCCCCAGGGACCTTTGACTCTAGCTCGAGGGACGTGCTCACCCTTTGCTCAGCTCCACAGGCTCCCCTCGGTAAAGCTCAACAGTGTCATCAGTATTCCAGAGCAGGGACCCCAGAGCTCCACATGCTCTTGGCAAGGAAGTGCCCCTGTCACCACCACACACATACCAGTACTCTTCGTCTCAACACTGCAGTCTAAGAAATCTTCGAGACCAATTGCATCATGCCTCAGCCACTGCCCAGAGCCCATGGCTCCCAGCCATCCCTATCACCTGGTCTTTCATCCCCAAAGAGCTTTGTACACACCCTGCTGTGACCCAAGCTTACTACCCATCCCCAATCTCCCCACCTTTGCATGGATGCTGGGGCTTTCCCTGTCCATTCTCAGCAAATTCTCTATTCTCAACCTCCTTCCTGGATCTTCCCTCCACCATCCTTTAACCGAAACCCACTTCTCTCCCAAAAACTCTGCTTCCTCTGCTGTCTGGCTCTTCTCTTTCCCAAACTCCTTGTGTCCCTGGCCTGGAGATGAAGGAGACATCCTCCTCCTCACGTTCAGGTCTTTATCTTTCCGATTTCCCTGAAAATGCTCATCGACCTAGAAGCCCCACCACTAGATAACCCAGCCCCTCCCTGCTCCAGCCCTGCTGCACTTTACAGTTATCAATTTATTTAAACCTCACAAAACCCCATGAGGTAAGTATGATGAAAATCCTCACTTCACACATGAGGAAACTGAGGCACAAAGAGGTTAAGTAGTTTGCCAAAGACGGCACAGATCAGACCTAAACTCAGGGAGCTGGCACCAGAGTCCGGCCTCTTAGCCACTCCACCCACTTGCCCCCAGGGACGGCAGCCTCCACCCACTCCCATTCCTTGAAGATTTTAGCACCTGCCTATCTCTCTTTCCAAAAACCACTGCTGTGATAATGCTTAACAATTTCACTTCCATGAAGACAATGCTCTCAACACCCCTCCCATTGAGTTCCTCGGCCTCCTTGCCTCCAGTTATCCCGTTCTTCATCCAGTAACCTTAGTCAGAGGCTTAGATCTTGTCATTGGCAATAACTGCATGTTATGGACTGAATGACTGTGTTCCTCCAAAATTCATAGGTTGAAGCCCAAATCCCCAATATGATGGTATTTGGAGATGGGGCCTTAGGGAAGTAGGTAGGGTTAGATGAGATCCCTTCATGATGGGCTTAGTGCCCTTAGAAGAAGAGGTATCAGAGTGCTTGCTCTCTCTCTCTCTCTCTGTCCCCCTGCTCACACAAAGAAGAGGTCACGTGAGCACACAGGGAGATGGAGGTCTCCTACAAGTCAAGAGAAGAGGTCTCAGAATGAAACCTACCTTCTCAGTACTTTGATCTTGGAGTCCCCAGCCTCCAGAGCTGTGAGATGAGGCTGTGAGATATAAACATCTGCTGTTTTAGCCACTCCATCTGCGGGATTTTGTTATGGGCATCCTAAGAAACTAACACACTCCACTCTCTCTATAATCCCAGCTTCAAACACCCCAGCCACAGACCACTGTCTCCCCTCTTTCCCGTTTACATCTCCATGAACCCAACTCTAATCATTTTAAAAACCCATCAGAACTTCCATTATCGACCCAGCACCAAGAGAGCCTGCCCACTTGCCTGGTTAGAATCCAGGGTCTATATTCCCTTTCATACTCCCTCAATCCCAGTGCCCACGGCTCCTTCCTCATTCTGGCCCAGCAAAACCCCAACCCTAACGGTGGAAGGCCCAACCTTCCTCCTACCCTGGGCCTGCTCCTCGAAGCTGAACATGGCTGGAGAAACACACCCAGACGTGCTGCCGGGCCTCCCTTCAAAATCACAGCTTCAAATGTCCCTCGGCCCTGCCCAGCAATCCTCTATTTCCCTAGTCAGGTCCTCACCCGCTTGCCTGGGAATGATTCTCTGTATCTTCTCCTCACACTTCCAGTACTCCCCCCTCTTCCTCACCCTCTTGCTTTTTCACTCCCTGAGCATCGGGAGCAGTCAGAAGGGGACTTCCGCACGCAGCCCCCACTGGATCCACACACCTGACTCCAGCCTTCCTCTGTCACTGAGTGGGCTGTCCGCCAAGGCCAGCCCCTCCCCTAGGCCCTGGGTCTAGGGCCTCTCCCCTCCTCGAGGGCATGACTCCAGCAGTTAAACCCCCTGGCTCCTGCATTCTCGGTTTGTCCCTCTGCTGAATCTTTCCCATCATCTTACAAACACACTGCTCTTTCTTCTATCTTAAAAAAATATTTTTTAACTACTTTGACTCCACATTCCTCTGCAGCTACCTCCATACTTCTGTGTTCTCCTTCACAGAGTCGATTTTCTATCACAGTAACTGAACTCAGACTATCTAGTTTCTCTTCCCATTCTGTCCTAATTGCACTCTAGTCAGGCTCTCAGCCTCGCCACTCCCCTGAAATGGCTCCTTCCAAGGCCACCAAAGACCCCTACAGTACTCAATCCAGCAGTCAATGCCTGGTCCTCACTGCCTTGACCCACCAGGGGCATTGACACAGATGGCCACATCCTCCTCTTAAAACACAGCATGATCCAGAAAGAATCAAACACTTTCAAAAATGTATTACTCAATAACTGGATTATATATAAACAAGTAGTCAAAACCCATTCTTCAAGGAATTATCATGGTTATTTCTATCATCTTACAAATGCCCAATGTGTGCCCTCGTCTCCCAGGGCCCATGTCAATCCAGGAAGCTATTTATCCCAGACATGTGGAGCATATCACAACTGGATGATTGAAGTGGCGGCCAGGATACATTTCTTCATGTCTTTACGGTTGGGAGGAAGAAGTGGTATAAACCAAGATTCTTGAGTAAGACAATTTTTATTTTGCTTACTGAATGATGAAATTGTTATGATGTTCAGTTCGTCTTGAATTGAGCTGTACTTTCTTCGCTTGACTTCTGGGACACCGTGCTCGCCAGGCTTTCCTCCTATCTCTCCAGCTGTTCCTTCCCAGCCCCATTCGTCAGTTCCCTCTTGCCTCCCTGACCTTCTAACACAGGTGTGTGCAAGGGCTCCACCTGCTTCTCCTCTGTGTCTGCTCTCACTCCTTGGTATGCTCATCTTGGCCTTAAGTACCATCTATATGCCCCTGACTCCCAGATTTATATTTCCAGTCCAGGTACCAAGCTCACATATCCAACTACCTACTTGATACTGCCACCTGGATGGCATCTAATAGGCACCTTGAACTCCTGATCTTCCCACACACGTAGACCTGATTCTCCCAGTCTTTCCCCTTTCAGAGGATGTCCTTTTTGTTCTACAGTTACTCAGGCCAAAACTCCTGAAGTCCTCCTTGACTCCTCTCTCTCTCTCACACCCCACATCTAGTCCCTCAGCAAAGCCTACCTTCACAATACGACAACCTCTTGCCCCTTCATAGCTCCCCCCCAGGCCACGGCAGCTTCATCCCTCGCTTGGATTACTGCAATAGACTGTTTCCAGACCCCCTGCTTCCCTCTTGCCCCCTGTGTTAGTTTCTTAGGTCTGCCCTAACAAATTTCCTCAAACTTGGTGGCTTAAAACAACAGAAAGTTATTGTCTCACAGTTCCAGAAGCCAGAAGTCCAAAGTCAAGGTGTTGGCCTGACCGTGCTTCCCCCAGAGGCTTCAGGAGAGACTCCTTCCTTGCCTCCTCTGGCTTCTGGTGGCTTCAGGCACTCCTTGGCTTATGGCTGCAGCTTCTAATCGCTGCCTCCATTTTCCCATGGCTTTCTCCTCCGTGTCTGTGTCTTCTCTCCTTCTGTCTCTTATAAAACACTTATCAATGGATTAGGTTCCACCCAGATAATCCAGGGTGATCCCATCTCGAGATCCTTAACTTAATTACATCTGCAAAGACCTTTTTTCCAAACAAGGTCACATTTAGGACGTGCACATGTCTTTCTGAGGACCACCATCCAGCCCACTAAACCCCTCTAGAGGCTGTTCTCCATACAGCAACGCTTAAAACCATATATCAAATTGTGTCATGCCTTAAAAGCCTCCATAGGCCCTCATCAGACTAAAGTCAGAGGTCCTCACCATGGCCCAGGAGACCCCTAGGTCATGGCCCCCACTAACTCTCTGACCTCATCTTCTGCCCCTTGCCTCTCACTCTCTCTGCTCTGGTCCCCCACCCCATCCCCTGCCTCATCCCAGCTCCAGGCCTTTGTCCTCTGTCTGAAGCACTCTCCCCTCATGGCCCCCTTGTTCACCCTCTCACATCCTCTCAGGTCTTTTCTCTACCATCACCTCCTAACACAGGTCTTCCCTCTGCTCCTGCCACCCTCTCTCCCCTTCACTTTGCTTTGTTTTTCTTCATAGCATTTCTATTTTCTTCCATCATCAATTGTATCTTGCTGATTTGTTTATTTTCTGCCTCTTTACCAGAATGGAAGACCCATGAGGGCAGGGGCTTTGTTTTGCTCATTGTGTGTTATGGACTGAAGGTTTGTGTCCCCTCAAAATTCACACGTTGTAGCCCTAACCCCAATGTGAAGGTATTTGGAGGTGGGGCCTTTGGTAACTGGTTTAGATGAGGGTCATGAGGGTGGGGTCCTCATGATGGGACTAGTGTCCTTATAAGATACCAGAGAGCTTGCTCTTTCTCTCTCCACCACATGAGGACACAGCAAGAAGGCAGCCATCTGTAAGAGAGCCCTCACCAGGAACAAAATCAGCCGGCACCTTGATCTTGGACCTCCCAGCCTTCAGAATCGTGAGAAATAGTGTTTGTTGTTTAAGCCACCCAGTTGATGGTATTTTGTTATAGCGCCCAAGCTGACTAAGGCTGACTGTGGTGTCTCCACCACCTAGAGCAGTGCTTGGTGGGTGATGGACGCCCCATAAATATGGTTAGTTAGAACCTTCCCAGAGTCCTCCGGGCAGCACTTACATCCCACTTTGGAGGCACTCTGCTTCTTTTATTGAAACAACGGGAGGCAGCATGGGGCTGAGATGGGGCTCTGGAGTGATCACTCACCCTGTGCATGCATGTTCACGCTCCATCCTAGTGCTCTCCGCACCATCTCGTCATGACATAACACATCTGTCTCCTCCAGGAGACTAAGAACTCTTCCTGGGACGAGTAGAAGTTCCAGGGTAACACTTTAAAGTGCTTCCTGAGGTCTTTTGGGCACACTGATTTGTCCTGGAGCAGCAATTCTATTAGTGGGTATTTCCAGTACCAGTGCAGACTGGAAAAGGACAAAATTTTGGCTGGGTGGGTGTATTAGTACAGGTTATTTTGGTTCCAAGTAAATAGAAAACCCAACTCAGGCTCAACCTTTAAAGGGAACGAAAGATTTTGGAGGAAGAAAAGGCTTCAGGTATGGTCTGATCCAGTGGCTGAACAATGTTGCTTGGCATCCATTTCCTTCCATCTCTCTGCGTCAGCTTCATCCCAAGGCTGGCTCCTCTCACAGTCACAAGAGAGCTAACTGGGTACATCTTCCTCATTTATATCTCAATGTGGAGAGAGTTTCTCTTCCCCACAACCTTCAAAGAACTCTTGGGCTTCCTCTTGTTGGAGCCACTCACACCACATTCCCACTCCTGAATCAATTCACTGTAGCAAGAATTAGGCTAACTGCCTTCAACCAATCGAGGTCCACTTCAGAATCTGGGAACGGGGCCACTCAAACCACATCCTGGGAAATTTGGGATCCTTTTAGGAAGGAGGAAGGGAAATGGATGCTAGGGAGGTGACCAATCATTCTCAGCACAGTGGGCTTCCAGAACTGCAAACGCTCCCAGGTGACTGCTGCCCCGTCTCCACACAGGATTAGTTCTGGGTACCCACAGTCAAGTTATGGCTTTTATGAGATGTGAGCAAACCTAACCAAGGCTTTGGAATGTCTCTTTTAGAAATTAGTGGTGAGCAGGCCAAGCATACAATTAAGTATTGAATTTTTCTATAAACACATAAACACAGATATGCACAGAACAGGGCATGGTATTAAGTCCTCCACGCAGATCCCTTTCCCACCAGCCCGTCCTGTGCCGAAAGACTCTGGGTTAGAAAATGTGCCAAATGATGGAGTTGAAATGCTCCATCGTAACGGAAGCGGATGCTCAGCAGCAGCTTTGTCCTCTGCACAGCGTGGAACGTCTTTATGTAAGTGCACATCTATGTACGTTGACCCACGGAACCAATCTCGAGGGTTCCTGCTCTCTGTCCTCTCAATCCCGCCCTCTCTCTCTCCACGGTTAATGAGAACTAAAGGCCTGGGAAGTCTTGACTGTTAACAAAGTGTTCCAGGCCCAGCCCGTAAATAAGCCTCCCATCCCAAAGTGAGTGAAGAATCCCGAAAAGCTTCCTTGTCTCCTACTACCTCTGCCATGAGTCCATCTAGAGTCTAAAATTCCCACATGGTCAAGCCTTTGGATTTGGGGTCTTGAAAATGCAAGAAAATTATCTCTTGGGGAAGTAATTAGTAGCCATTGTCTCCTAAGGGTGTTAGAGACCTTGAGGGAATGAAGCTAGGTGGCACACTTTAATGGGATATACTATTACATATTATACTATATCATATATAATAATGTATTATACTATATATAATATTATTATACTAACATATAATATATACTTATACGTATTATGCTATACTATATTGTACTATACTATATGATATAATACATTGTATACTATCTTATATACACTATGTATTGTACTATATATTATAGTATATATTGTACTATATATTATATATAATATATGCATATATATGTATACTATACATAGTTATTATATATTATACTATACGTATGTTATACTAATATATATTATACTATATATACTATATAGTATATGGTATGCTATATACTATGGTATACGGTATAATATGTAATAATATACTATCTATACTATGATCTAGTATATGGTACCATGTGTAATATAATACTAATCCTTGTAGGGTGTTTGGAGGATTGAGTGACATACTTGACACAGACTGAAATATTGGTCCCATTTCTCCATGCTCCTGTGGTAGTGCTATCCATCCATACCCTTGCCATGGCTTTGGGGGGTGTGGAGGAGCCTTACCGGCCCCTGACTTTGGACGTGACTGTGTCACTTGCTTTGGCCAATGAGCTGCTAGCAATGGCTTGAAATGTGCCTGCATGACTGGCACTGCCCTCTCGTGATCCTGCCTTGGCCCACGGAACCAGCTAGTGTAAGGAGGATGTGCATCACGTGGAGCACACCTGAACCCAGCCTCAGCCGGAGCCCAACTCAACCCAGCCAAGCCCCAAGTACATCAGCAAACCCCAGCCCACCTGCAGATGTGTGAGCTGAGCACCGCTGAGGTTCTGTGTTTGTTTATTACACGGCCAAAGCTGAGTGCAAGCAAACACTCAATAAACATGTGCTATTCATTGTATGATTTTTGGCACAGGAAACTGCACATGGCTCATACAACCAGGGTGCTTATTTGGAATGTCACGTTTGTGATATCTGCTCTCATACTAAAAGTTGCACTACAAGCTCTCAAGGGCCTGTTTGGGATCTGAGCATCCCATGGTGTGGTTGACCAACAGGATCATTAAGGCACGTCCCCTCTGATGTGCACCATGTTTGTCACAAGTTCTCTACTGCATCGCCACATTCTCCACTCACCCATTTGAGCAATGTTTATCGAGTGCCGTCCACACTTGCCAGGAAAGAGGACAAACCACAGTGAACAAGGCAGACAAGGCTGAGCCTTCAAGAAGCTGCATCCTAGTAAGGAAGACAGGTAACAGACAAAAACATAGAGAAACAAGCAAGTATAGACAGATGAGACCTGGGAGGGCAATAAACAGGTGAGGAACCAGAGAACAACTGGAGAGGCCACTTTATCTAGTGGTCAAGGAGGAGGGAAGGGCAAGTGCAAAGTGTCTGAGGATCTCAAAGGAGTCATGTGGCCAAGGAGCAGTGCATGAGAGGTGAGTGGGGGGCAGGGGGGAGGTGGGCAAGGAGGACAGCCTAACCGTCGAGGCAAGAAATTTAGATCTTATTCCTAGTGCAGTGAGAAGCCTTTGAAGGGTCTTAGGCATGGGAATGAAGACCATCCAGTTGGCAGGCTAACTAGGAGGCTGTGCCAGGTGTCCCAGAGAGAGCTAACGGTGTCCTGGACCAGAAAGACGGCTATGGAGTGGGAGAGAAGCGGCTGAGGATACAGAGGGACCAGAGATGTATTGTGGAGACAGGATAGTATATTAGTCAGGGTTCTCCAGAGAAACAGAACCAACAGGATATCTATATCTATATATAATTATTATGAGGAATTGGCTCATACAATTATGGAGGCTAAGAAGTCCCATGATCTGCCATTTGCAAGCTGGTGACCCAGGAAAGACAGTGATGTAATTCAGTACGAGTCCAAAGGCCTAAGAACAAGGGAAGCTGATGGTATAAATCCTAGTCCGATGGCAGGAGAAAAAAAGACAAGATGCCCCAGCTCAATCAGTGAGGCAGAAAAAAAGGGCAAATTCCTCCTTCCTCTGCCTTTTGTTCTACTCAGGCCCTCAACAGACTGGATGATGTCAACCCACACTGAGGAGGGTCTTCTACTTTACTGAGTCACAGATGCAAATGCTAATCTCATTGGGAAACACCCTCAAACATACCCAGAAATAACATTTAATCTGAGCACTCCATGGTCAGTCAAGTGGACACATGAAATTCACCATCACAAGCCCAACCCTTGTCAACTTGGCCCCCATCCACATCTCCTTAAACCATACTTAATCTCCAAATAGTGATATTAACAGTATAACTCCACCTAACATGATATAGCTATCCTGCCTACAGCCGAAAACACACTAACTCCTTCCCCAGAGGACGAGGTAAAGTCCTTGAGTGATGTTTACTCTTCTCCTTGACATCCCATAACTTAAATACTATAACGTAAAATTAACAATACTTAAGTACTATGATATAAGGTCAGTACATCTTTTTTTTTTTTTTTTTTTAAAGATTTTATTTATTCATTTTTTTCCCCCCAAAGCCCCAGCAGACAGTTGTATGTCATAGGTTCACATCCTTCTAGTTGCTGTACGTGGGACTCGGCCTCGCGTTGGACGGAGAAGTGGTGCCTTGGGGCGCGCCCGGGATCCGAACCCGGGCCGCCAGCATCAGAGCGCGCGCACTTAACCGCTAAGCCACGGAGCCGGCCCTAAGGTCAGTACATCTTATGTTACATGATAAGAGAATAAGAGAGGGAAGAAAACAAAGTATTTGAGATATATATTAGATAGAAAGACACGCACACACATATTTATAACAAAATAAGGGGGAAATACTCATGACAATTACAGTTCTTGTTTCTGTAACTAGTCACGTGGTCATAGCTGGTATTTATAACTACCTTCCTCTTCTTCTACTACCCATTCTCTATTCCTTGTGCCTTCAGTTGGTTGAGGTTCTTTACCTGGCAGGGTGACCCAAACCTCCATTACTGAAGGGTCTGAGCCATTAGCAGTCCAGCCTGGACTGGGTTGTCGTGGTTTTCCACTTAATCACAGGGCATGGTAATTCTACGACATGCCCTAAGGGATCTCCTGTATTCCAGACATCCTCTTCCTTACCCCCATTGTGCAGTAGTGGTCCAATTTCCCCTCAGTAGTCAGGACCAATCACCCCAGCCAGCACAGTAACTCCCTTCTTTGCCTGTTGATTCAGAGGCATGAGGAACTCCAAGTGGCTGGGTGGCAGTCTTAACTTCCAATTCAATAGAATCATTGTGTCTCCTGGTGGAAGCATTCCTCCCTCTGGAACCAACACGTCTAGGCTATCAGAGCATAAAGTCGTGGGAACAGGAAGCAAAAATTTTGCTAGTGGGTCACTAGGGGTAATAGTGAATGGAGCCACTCCCATGTCCACCCCTTGATTCCTGGACCCATGAATCCTGGCTGTGGGAGAAATAGCACCACAGATTGCATGCTGATTCAGAGCCCATGCAGCCTCCTGGAGAACCCTGTCCCAGCCCCGCAAAGTACTGCCACCTAGCTGGCACTGTAACTGAGTCTTCAAAGGGCCATTCTATACAGCCAGCTGCTTCAGGATGGTGGAGGACACGGTAAGACCAGAGAATTCCATGAGCATGGGCCCTTTACCTCACTTCTTTTGCTGTGAAGTGAGTTCCCTGATCAGAGGCACCGCTGTGTGGAATACAATGACAGTGGGTAAGGTATTCTGTAAGTCCACAGATGGTAGTTTTGGCAGACGCATTGCATGCAGGGAAGACAAATCTATATCTAGAGTATCTACTCCAGTAAGGATAAACACTGCCCCTTCCACACGTTGGAAGTGGTCCAATGTAATCAACCTGCCACCAGGTAGCTGGCTTATCACCCCAGGGAGTGGTGCCACAATGGGGGCTCAGTGTTGGTCTCTGCTGCTGGCAGCTTGGGCACTCAACAGCAGCTGTAGCCAGGCTGGCCATGGTGAGTGGAAGTCCATGTTGCTGAGTCCATGCATAACCTCCATCCCTACCATCATGGCCACTTTGTCCTGAGTCCATTGGGTGATGACAGGGTGGCTGGGGAAAGATGCTGACTGGTATCCACAGAATGGGTCACTCTATCCACTTGATTATTAAAATCCTCCTCTGTTGAGGTCACTTTCTGGTGAGCATTCACATGGGACACAAATATGTTCATGTGTTCTGCCCATTCAGAGAGGTCTATCCATATATCTCTTCCCCAAATTTCTTTGTCACCAATTTTCCGATCATGCTCCTTCTAAGTGCCTGACCATTACACCATTGGCCACAGCCCATGAATCGATTATATGTACATATGGCTACTTCCCCTTACAAGCAAAGTGAACAACCAGGTGTACTACTCAAAGTTCTGCCCACTGGGAGGATTTCCCTTCACCACTGTCCTTCAGGGACGTCTCAGAAATAGGTTGTAGTGCTGCAGCTGTCCACTTTCCTGTGGTGCCTGCATATCGTGCAGCACCATCCATAAACCAGGCCTGAGTCTCCCTTCTTCTGTCAACTGATCATAGGGAACTCCCCGTAAGGTCAGGCTGGGAGAGAGAAGGCAGTGCAGCAAGAGTGGGGACCATGGGCATTTGGGCCACTTCATCATGTAACTCACTTGTGCCTTCCAGGGCCTGCTTAGGCCCAATCACATATATACCACTGCCATTTGATGATGCAGTGTTGCTGTGCACACCCAACTTTATGGCTTAGTGGGCCAGGTAACACCCAGTTCATGATGGGCAGCTCAGTGGTAACTTGGTGGTAACTTGGTGGCCCATGGTCAAGTGTTCAGTCTCTACTGAAGCCCAGAAGCAGGCCATGAGCTGTTTCTCAAAAGGAGAGTAGTTGTGTGCGGATGATGGCAGGGCTTTGCTGCAAATCCTAAAGGCTTGCACTGGGATTCACCTACAGGGGCCTGCCATCGGCCCCAAACAGCATCTCTATCTGCCGCTGACACTTCAAGCGCCGTTGGCTCTGCTGGGTCATCTGCCCAAGAGGCAGAGCAGCCTGCACTGCCGCCTGGACCTGCCGCAGAGCCTTCTCTTGCTCTGGGCCCCACTCAGAACCAGGAGCTTTTTGGGTCACTCAGTAAATGGGCTGGAGTAACTCACCCAAATGCGGCATGTGCTGTCTCTGAAATCCAAAGAAACCCACTGGGCATTGTGCCTCTTGCTTGGTGGTAGGAGGGGCCACATGCAACAACTTGTCCTTCACCTTAGAAGGGACAACTCAACATGCCCCACACCACTGGAGCCCTAGAAATTTCACTGAGGTAGAAGTCTCTGAATTTTAGTTGGATTTATTTCCCACTCTCTGACACACAAATGTGTTTCCAGTATGTCTGGAGTGGTTGCTTTTTCTCTCTCGCTAGGTCCAGTCAGCATAGCGTCATCAACGTAATGGACCAGTGTGATGTCTTGTGAAAGGGAAAGGCAATCGAAACTAAATGCAAACTAAATCATGACACAGGGCTGGAGAGTTAATACACCCCCGGGGGAGGACAGTGAACGTGGATCGCTGGCCTTGCCAGCTGAAAGCAAACTGCTTCTGGTGGGCCTTGTGGACACGGACGGAGAGAAAGGCATTTGCCAGCTCAGTAGCTGCATGACAGGTACCGGGGGATGGGTTAATTTGCTCAAGCAATGAAGGCACATCTGGTACAGCAGCTGCAGTAGGAGTCACCACCTGGGCAAGCTTATGAGAATCCGCTCCCTTCTCCAGGAGCCATCTGCCTTCTGCACGGGCCAAAGAGGCGAGTTGAATGGGGTGTGAATAATCATGCCAGTCAAGTCGACACATAAAATTAACCATCACAGGCAGTCAGGATATCAGTCCACAGGGAGCCTCGCAGGTAGAAATGCAGGCATCCTGGAGAAACTACTGGAAGCCTTCAGAGCTAATGGGGAGGGCTCTTCACAATGAAAACAAGCCTAAGAAAGAGGCAAAGTCTCCTGCCAGGGTTATCACTTCATACGGAATAGGGTAATGTCAGTAACAGGAGGACTATGTTCTCCTCTGGGAAATGGAACTGTGCAGTCATTGGGAGAAAAGTGGGGGTCATGGCATTATTTTCTGTGGCCTGCATGGTGCTGAGGGGGTTTTGCCCTTAGAAAATTCAGAAGAAGCCAACCGCCGGTCATAAGGAGAGAGTGGATTGTGGTTGAAATCACCCGCCATCTCCCCGTGTGGTGACAACTTTGTACCACATCCGTTTAGCCAAGCTGGAACGACCTTTCCCAGAATTCTATTCCATGTACACACAATTCTGGGCCACAAGAGAAACTTGCGTAGGACTTGGAGGACAGATGTGAAGCTGCAGCCATGCCCAGGCTCAGAAGCCACCTTCAGGGTCAAGTGCTGTTGCAGCTCAAGTGCATTGTCGCTCACCTTGTTGGCGTGAGGTGGCAGCCAGGCTGCAGCTTCCACAGCTCCCGCTGGATCTCCCTCTCTGGCTTCGCTGAGTCCTGGGCCAGGCATGTTGCTCCATGACAAAGAGCACCAGCTTCTCCTGCAGGGCATCCACGTCCTGTCGGTGGGATGTTTGGAGGTGAACGAGACTGATGTGGTCCTAGCTTGTCCCTGCGGGTCCCAGCTCCTCCTCAGGGGCCCCAGCTTGCCCGGCTTCCCCCACTTCACATCCACTTTCTCTCTCCTACTGCCAGCCCTGCCGACTTCAGGCCTGGCACCAGATGCAGGAGCAATGGCCTTACCGAGTGTTGCACCAGCTCCCACTACTGCACAGGGTCAGATCCCTATAATAAATCTCTCACTCTGGAACACAGACATTCTGCTTCTCTGATGGAACCCTGACTATCACACACCCCTACACCCCTCCCATCACCTCTGGCTACAGTCTGTAGAGTCTGCAGACCCATAAAAGTGTCGACCCTTCTCCATGTGGAGGGTCCCAAGCAGGAGGTGGTGACAGGCAGGAGAGGCTCAGAGACAGAGCTGAGAGAAGGGTGTGGGGAGGGTGGAAGAGAGGGGTGTCGGGGGAATAAGGGATGTATTTGTGGGACCTCTCCAGAGGTCTGCCCCCAACCTGTGTGTACGGGGGATAAATCAGCTAAAGTCCCCTTTTCAGAGCCGTGGCCTTGACCTGTGCTTCTGAGGAGGTTCACAGAAACACTTAGGTGAGGGGGAAACTGCCCTGGCACTCTCCATGTCCTAGTCTGAGGGAGGTACCATACCTGGGAGCTGGGCACCTCCTGTACCTGATCGCTGGTGGGATGCCTGCCTCCCACATGGATGGCCAGGCAGAGAAGATTAGCAAAAGCAGAGGGGTCCCCAAGGCTGAGAGGCCCTCAGGCCCTTTGGCCTCATCTTTCTCCTGCCCAGCAGGGAGCAAGGGATACTCACACAGGACAGAAAGGAGGACCATACTGTGCAGGTTACATTTGTAACCAGGAAACTGATGCTGCCTCTCTGTCCACAGGAATCCTGGAGCAACGCCTTCTTAAAAGAGCAGGGGCCCCTGTAAAGTGTGAAGGGTGGTGACATCTCACCCCGCTGTCTCCTGTGCCCATTTGGATGCTAATCACTGTTGCCCTGGCAATGCACACTCCCGGGCTCTCTTGCCTTCGGAATTCAAGCCGGTCACTGACTTTACCATCCCCACTGTGTTTGCAACTAATGTGAGGATCAACTGAACATGCTTGGAGCAACCCAAGAATAAGGGGCCAGCTGTGACTTTGACTGACAGCTTCTAGTTCTGCAGAAACTACAGAACTGACCCAAACCATGGGGTTTCCAGCGGCTGGGACAAGAGGAGGTCACTTCCCCAGCAGAGCCCCATCCTGGGCCACTGAGGATTCTGTGACCAAGGCCAGGAGAGGGTGGGGTCAGCAAGACCCTGAGAGCCAGTCAAGGCTGCCACAACCTGGGCCCCTTTCTTCCCCACTGTGTGTAGGATCCTTGTAAGTCCAGTACAATGGAATATTTTTTAAATCCTGTCTCAAAAGGAAGCCTTTCTGATAAACCAACACATAAAATGGCCCCCAAAACATGTACTGCTCTAGGTACGATGCAGGCGCAGGGTCTGGGATGTCCCTACTGCACTGCCAAGCCCTCCAAAGCCCCCAATCCACCCTGCATCCTCCCCAGACGCACCCAAGGTGCCCCAGAGGAGCCCCCAACTCCTCAGAGCAGAGAGCAGAACCATCTATCAGAAGAAGCCTAGAGTGAGCCCCACCAGGCAGCAGAGGCAATCACTGCAAAATGATTGTGGCATTGGTGTGAGGGAGGGGGGAGCTAGGGCAGGGAGGCCGGGGAGGGGGGCTCAGATTTAATATATCATTTATTATATGCCCATAATATTCCAGGAAGCCTTGCAAGGTGGGAAATACCATTCTCATTTATAAATGAGGATTCTGGAGCACAAAAAAGCAATTTTCTGGGTCACACACACCTGAGATTCAAACCCAGGCATAGTGGCTCCACAGCCCGTGCTCTTCCCTCTGTGACATGCTGTAGGGACATTATTGCCTTTGGCTCCCTGGCACCCCAATTCCTTTGGGGAACCTTCCTGCCTATTCCAGTGGGACAGCCAATCACAGTAATCTGACCGTCTACCACTCAGCAGGCCGGGCTGATTACAATACTCCATCCCCCTGCCAACAGTGCTCGGGCCAAGGGGTTATGGATGACAGTCAGGATCAATCAGAGTCCTAGGACAGAGAGCCTACGAGGAGGGACAGTCTCTCTTCCCACCTGGATTGCTAAACTGGGAATACCGGGATCTGGGGTGGCCAGCAGCCATCTTTCCAACTGTGCGGTCTGCGTGAGCTGGTCTTCAGAGAGAAGCTGAACAGAGGGGCAAATGTGAGCTGATGGACACAGGCCCTGGGAGGGCAGAGCCTGTCCCCTCTCCCGAGGCCTGGGTCCTGCAGCTCTGTTTTTGATCCTGTGGCCTCCCTTGGCCCCATCCCAGCTCTCTGAGCCAATAATTCCTAGTTCCCTTGTTTAAGTGTGACTTAAGCATGTGCAGTAGTATCTAATACATGTGCCATCTGCCATGACTAAGACAACCAGATGTGAGTGTGTAGACTAGTGCCTTTCAGCCTGTGCCCAGAGTCTGAGGGGTTCTGCAGAGTCTCCTCTGAAGGCATCTTTGCCCCATTTCAACAAAAGAAGCCCCACTTTGATCTGCTTTGAAATTGGGCTTTCTCATCAGATTTGGATGGAAGAAAGCATAGTGCTCTCAAAATCTAAAAAGAAAAAAGACTTTGAAATCCCCTGCTGTCACTAATTTGGAACCAGTGAGTGTTTAACCATGGGATCGATGTGAAGGAGATGATACTGGGAGAGGAGTAATCTCCCAGAGGTACACAGGCAGATTAGAAGAGGGAAGATCTGGAGGTCATGAAGACTCAAGAAGTCTCACATCTTGGCGACAGGCCCTAGGAAGCCTCTGCTGCCTTGATGCATCTTGAATCACAAGCAGCCTTGGTTTTTTCAAAGCAAGACCTCAAGCCAATCTCCCCCAATAGCATATCAGGTGTTAGAAAACAAGATCACAGAGCTCAAGGTTGTGAGTCAGGGACAGCCCCCGGCAGCTGGAGAGCCAGACGGGGACCTGGGAGAGGAGGGCAGGGCCAGAGGAGAGCCAAGTGCAGCAAGGACTGTGCCTCCAGCCAGTTTTGCAAAACCCTCAACAACCCCACGATGGCTCTTGCAGCCCCCATGGAGGTGAGTGAGGCCGAGTGACCCCCAGAACTATTCGGCATGCTTCTCAGTGGACTCCTCCACAGCATACAAGAACAAGGGGTTAGGTGAGTCCAGATGGAGTCAGGATGACTAACTCATCCCCATCTGCCCAGGGCTTTCCTAGTTTCAAAACTGAAAGCCCTCTTTCCCAGGAAACCCCACCCTCCTGGGCAAACCAGGACCAGGATGGTTGGTCACCCCAGCCAGCATTGAACGATGCAGCTGAAGACGGGAAAAGGACCTTGCTTGTAACACAGGGCTGAGCGCAGTCTTGATGGGAAAAAATAAGAATTCAGAGCTACCTGCTCATGGAATTTGTGGAGAGGCTGTCTCGGGGGAACTGGTTCTGCCCAGCGGACGCCAGGAACAGGACGTGTCCACAAGTGGTGCATGAGGGAAGCATTCCTCTGTAATCCGTTTACCAAAAATAAGACAAAATATGTATTTGTTTCTCCCTTGGAATCTTCTTCCAAGTGGATCTCCAAAGTCTCTCCAACTTGGTACTCTCAATGCATGAAGGAAGTCCTCTTGTTGCGGCCATGGCTCTGCTTCTGCTGTAGGTTCTCAACTGTGTCAGGCCAGCGGGGAGTGGGAAGAAAGGGAAACCAGGGCCCAAGAATCCTGCATTTTCCTTTCTCACCTAGAAGCCATGAGGACTGAGCTATGACCCCATGAGGATTTCATGATGAGTACAACCCTCCCCCACCATTAGGGTCACCTCCTGTCTCTTCTCACGGCCTGGGTCAGCCGTACTGATACTGTAACTTCTGGAACACACCCCTCCACCCTATCTGTCTGTCCTTTGTGAGTCAGTCACCCTTCACTCCCCCTAGAAGCCTCCCATCACCCCCAAAACTGAAGCCCACCCTGGGCCCTGATGGGTTTGCACTTTCTGCAGCTCCAAAGGGTATGACACTGGTGTGGGATCACCTGACTGCACAAGACTCTCCCCACTGGACTCTAACCTTGTTATCCATCCATCCAGCAGCACCTCACACAGGGCTTAGCCCAGAGGAGACACCACACACGTGCACACAGGAAGGAGGGAGGGAGGGAGGGAGATCTCCATGGCCTTAGGAAGCGAGGAAGAATGATCGGAGACATTCTAGCCTCCAAAAGATAAACATAAGTACTCCCGAGGGTACTAAATCAAAGGACAGAAATGCAAACCCACCGACCCCTCATATTTATCCTGTCCCACCACACTAGAACACAAGGTCACTGCGAGGAGTTGAAGGGCAGGAGACATAGAAGCAATGACGGAAATGCCTTCCAATGCATCATAGAATCAATTTCTGGGATTCCACGTATGTTCGCCACAGCTGACGTTTTAAAGACATGGGCGATTTATGATTGCCAAGGCCAGGGCAGTTATGCGAGATGGGGCAATCACTTGGAGAAACAAAACGTCAGGCTTCAGTTCCTGCCACCAGGGGGTGAAGGGCTTCCTGTTGTTCTAGGCCAGCCTCGCAGCCCCAAGTGACTGCCCCCAACATGTCCACGGGGAGAAATCCCCCGTCCTTCCCTGCAAGGCCAACTCAAAGGTCTCTCCTCCAAGAAGTCTCCTCAGACCCCCCAAGAAGAGAGAGAACTTGGTTTTCTGAGTGCTCGGAGCACTGGGAGAGGCAGAGAACAGCTAGGCTCAGAGTATGGACTTTGGAGCCAGTCTGCAGGGTTCAAATCCCTACTTCCAACTTATCATCTGTGTGCCCATGAACCAGTCACCTACCTCTCTCAACTCAGCTTCCTCACCTATAAAACATGGGTGGTAACGAAACCGGCCTCGAGGGTGCTATAACAGTGAGTTAACATACGCAAAATGCTAGGGACAGAGCCAGACCTGAAGGACACATCATGCTAGTGTTTGATGATATTATTATTATTATTTCTCTTAGGATAAAGATGGCATCCTTTCTTGCAGAATCACCACTATCACACTCTAGACTGGAGGCGTCTCAAGAAAAGAAATCATTGTCTAAATCTTTGTTTTGTTCTCAGCGCTGTGTGGCTCACACAGAGTAAATATAAATGGATAAATATTTCCTCAGTGAACATGCAGGTGCCTTATAGAGAAGACACTACCTGCCCCACTGCCCACAGAGGAAAAATAAAATCTTAACACTAATAATATTCAACGACCCTTTCCCCCAAGGAACTCAGACCACGACAGCATCCGCGTTCAGGGGCGCAGGTCCGGGCTCGCTTTTCTAGGCTCCAGTCCTCCTCACTTTCCATTTTTTAACACTCTTGCCCCCTCAACCTCCTTCTCCACAAACACAAAGGAGACGGGCCATGTGGAAGCTAAAGAGCAGAAGTCAGGAACCCGCAGCCAGCCGAATGAAGAGGAACCACACAGCAGAGCAGAGGGGCCTGTGTGCCAAGGCTGGCCCTGCTGCTTTACCGGCTCCACGGCCTCGGACAAGGCAATCCAAGCCTCTGAGCCTCGGTCTTCCTCATCCAGGAGATGGGGCTAAGATATCAAGCCCCAGTCGTGGGGAGGAGTAAACCAGCTTGCAAAAGGAGTGCGTAGCATGAGGCCTGGCACACGGCAGAAGCTGTGAGTTCTGTGTGCTGGGAGCGCTTGGGGTGTTTGTCTGCAACTGCACAATCCCCCAGGGCAGAGGGAGCAGCTCGTTTACATTTGCCTTGGTTTACCTTTCCCAACAGCCTGGTCCACTGCCCTGGGCACACCACCGGCACTCCACAAATACCTCAGAAGAGCTGGTGGAAACTCGTGCCTCTTCAGGGAGAAGGACGTTTAAGCACTTCCACGGTGGACTCAGAACTAGAATTCAGGCATCCTGACTCCAAGCCCTGAGTTGAAGACACAAGACTTGGGTCTCACGGCCACTGGCCACTCACAAAGGATAAGAAATGGCTGAGTGTGCTGGGGCCCCAGTCTGCCTGGGCACAAATGGCCAGGTTTTCAAGATGGAAACAAGATAAAAGGAACACCCATCAATAATGTGAAACGTTAAAACAAAACCAAGGAAAAATGCAGTCCCTGCCTCTTATCAGCAACCAGCACGAAGGGAAGAAAAGAGCTGGAGGCAGAGCAAACAAGAGACAGTGGAGGAAAATCAAAGACGAGAAAGAGCAACAGCAGCAGGAAAGAGGCTGGGAAGGAAGAAGGAGATTCCCTGCGAGTTACAGGAAGACACACAGCCAGGCACTAAAGAGATAGACAGCGAGGGCTGAAGAAACAGACAGGGAGGGCATGAGCGTAGAGGCAGCAGGGGAGGGAGGGAGAGCCCCAGGGGGTAATCTCCTTCAGGGGCCGAAACTGGAGAGTTCAGATAAGACTCAGGCGGTCAGGACAGTGTTCAGAGGCTGGGATCAGAATCCTCCAACAGGCAGCATGGACAGACCGATCACAGCTCATCGAGACAAGTGAAGTGAGGGTTGGTTGTAAATTCATGTTCAAGAGCCCAAACCTTACCCTGGACACCGGGACAGCTGCATCGCCAGGGAACAGAAGACACTTGAATTTAAAGCAATGGTAGCAGCAGGGGAGAGACGAAGCCACACTCCACCGGGCTGTCCAGTCCAGGTCTGAGCAGGAAAATGAGAAGCATTCAGCAAGCCAGACAGAGCAAGCTGCTTCCTTAATTTGGGGATCGCTCCCGCTGATTGCTGCACTCTCCTCGGGCAGCAGCAGCTAGTGCACAAAAGGACTGGGGTCCATTCCAGCTCCAGGCCATGTAATGTACTCAGTGGAGATGGGCTACTCTGGACCCGGTCAGCCCCAACATGCATTCTGTCTCTTGCGGGCAGCCCTGGACGTTTGTTCCCACCTCCACCCCTCCCCATGCCTCCCCCAGATGCCAGGGGAAGCTCTGGCTCTATGGTAGGGCATGTGGGTGGGGTATAACTAATTCCTTAGTTGGGATTAACTAATTCGTATACTCCTACTGTCCTGCTCACAGGAAATGGTTCAGGATTGGTTCATCTTCCCTAAACTGGTCCAATAAGAATAAAACCCAGGAGTTTGTTTATCAGTTGAAGAAACAGCTATTCTCTTCTCTGCTGGATACGAATTAGGAGTAATGTAGCCCCGGGGGGGTGGTGGCTATAGGTAACCATTCTTATGACAATGAGGAGAAAATCTGTGAGATTGGAGCCAAACCAAAAGAAGCATAGCGAAGATTTTGATCTACATTACATTACTTCCAAATCAAGCTGCTCCTGAAGGCCCCTTGTCAGTTCATTTAAGTGAATCAACAAATTTCCTCTTATGATTAATCCAGTTGGAGTTTTCTGTCATACACAATGGAAAGATTCTTAAAACAATGTCTCACTGATTTCATGCATGATCACCTTGTGTTATGCACATAATGTAAAAATAAAGATAAGTGCTACAGTAAACACATGTGGGAAACAAATTTAAGCACATTGAATGATTTCAATCCTCCAGGGGCTCACTACACTCCTACTGGAACGGGTAAAACTTTAAAAACTGACTATATCAAGTGTTAGTGAGGATGCGAAGGGAATAGAACTCTCATACACCCCAAGAAGGTTAGAAGTGTGTATAATGATTATACTGGGGCACACCTGTGTTCACTGCAGCTTTATTCACAATAGCCAAGATATGGAAGACAACCTAAGTGTTTGTCAACAGATAAATGGATAAAGAAGATGTGGTATACATATATATACAATGGGAAATTATTCAGCAACAAGAAAGAAGGAAACCCTGCCATTTGCAACAACATGGACGGACTCTGAGGGCATTATGCTAAGTAAAATAAGTCAGACAGAGAAAGACAAATACTGTATGATAGCCCTTATATGTGGAATCTAAAAAAGCCAAACTAGTGAAAACAGAGAGCAGAATAGTGGTTACCAGGGGTGGGGGGTGGGGGAATTTGGGAGATGTTTAAAGGTATAAACTTGCAACTAGTAGATAAATAAGTCCTGGAGATCTAATGCACAGCATAGTGATTACAGTCAACAATACTATATTACAAACTTCAAAGTTTCTAAGAGACTAGATCTAAATTGTTCTCACCACAAAGAAGAAATGATAATTATGGGATGTGATAAAGGTGTTAGCTAATGCTACTGTGGGAACCACAGTGCAACATATAAATGTATCAAACCAACACATTGCACACCTTAAACTTACACAATGTTATATGTCAATTATATCTCAAGAAAATAAATAAATAAATAAAAACTAAACTGGAAGTAATAACTATTCTGGGAGTGATGTACACCATTCACGGGGAATTCATTGAGAACCATGGGAGTCCAGAGGCAGGAGGGGCTCTATGAACATATGAGAAGATAGAAATAATCATAATGAGAACAACATTGCCTTCTACTTGGTCCTAAGTCCCCCCAGTCCCCTTTTTCTCCACTCACCCCACCCCACCTCCAACCACTAATGTCAACACCCACTCTCACCATCAACACAGGCTGCGTGTTGGGCTGGGCATGTCGCATGACCTCCCTGGCCTCAGCCGACTCTGCTGTGAAATGGGAACGATAACCAGAAGGCAAGAGGCTGAGCATGGTCAACAGGATGCCTGCCAAGGCTGCCCTATCCCCGAGGCCTGCCCACAGGCTCCTGCCCTGCCTGGGAGCTGGGAAAGCGTCCTGACCACAGGCAGCCCATCCCAGGCTGAGTAGCTCCCTCTTGACATGAGCTCAGCTTGACATGAGAGGAGAAACCAGGCCAAACATTTCCTGGAATAGGATCTGAACCAGAGTATCCTGAGATGATGGGGCAGCAATTGGTGAGAGCTGAGCTGAAAGGGTCTGGGAGGGACAGTGGAATTACAGGTGCTCATGGTGAACCCAAACCATGAGGCAGCCAAAGCTGTGAGTAAACAGAAGTATCCGAGAAGAGACACACAGGAGAGGGTGAGGCCCGCAGACGACGGCGAGGGGGAAGAGCAGACACGCAGCACATTGGAGGCGGCTGACCTCAGACACCGAGGAGCACAGCCCCGGGGCCACCTCAGACCCCAAAGGTTTCCTAGTTCCCTTTGCTCCTCTCTATCCTTCACAACCCACCCCTCCTTCAAGGGGCCTTGAGGAGTCACCAAGCCTGAGGATTAGCCAAAGATCTGAGTCCTCCTCCCTCCAGCACCAGTACCCAGAAGCTTCTGTGGCCCCCTCCACTGCCAGCTGCAGACCAACCGATGTCCAGCAGGAGGCGGCCCTGTAACTTCTCACCTCTTACAAGGGGGGCTCCTTCATGGCAGTGGCTCACTGCCTGACATTACAGGTTCAGGCCCAGGAATTCAAAATCCATCCCAGCAAGGTTACTTTCCTGGACATCCAAGTCTATCCTCTCTCTTCAAACAGCTGAGGAGGAGTCAAGAATCATTGTGTCCCCTAAAAACATCTCAGAAGACAAGAAACTAAAAAAGTCCAAATGAAAAGATGGATTGAAAGTATTTCTTTAGCCTACAACGTTACAGCGAGACCAGTTGTGAGTGTGTGCATGTGTGTGTGCACGTGCAGTGTGCCCCTTTAATCCATTAAACTGTTTAACCCTCCATGAGTCTCTAAGCCTGGCCAGTGAGTGACCTTGAGGCTGAGAACATGGAAGAATCATGGTGACCTTAGGGGGAGCAGCAAGGATTGCCTGTAAGAGGGCATGAGGGAACCTTCTGGAGTAATGGAAATATTCTACGTCTTGATCTGGGTAGTGGTTCACAAGTGTAAACATACGTAAAACTTCATCAAGTTGTACATTTAAGATTGGTACACTCTACCTGACAATTCCACACCTAGGCATATGTCCTCCAAAAGAACTAAACGCAGGGACCCAAACAGATATTTGTAGACCAATCAGATATTTGTAGACCAATCAATGTTCACAGCAGCGTTATTGACAACAGCCAAAAGCTGGAAACTAACAAGTGCCCATCAACAGATAAACAGATAAGCAAAATGTAGTATATCCATTCAATGGAATATTATTCAGCCTAAAACAGGAAGGAAATTCGGGGCCGGCCCCGTGGCTTAGTGGTTAAGTGCGCGCACTCCGCTGCTGGCGGCCCGGGTTCGGATCCCGGGCGCGCACCAACGCACCGCTTCTCCGGCCATGCTGAGGCCGCATCCCACATACAGCAACTAGAAGGATGTGCAACTACGACATACAACTATCTACTGGAGCTTTGGGGGAAAAAAATAAATAAATAAAATTATTAAAAAATTAAAAAAAAAAACAGGAAGGAAATTCTGACACATGGATGAATCTTAAAGACATTATGCTAAGTGACAAGTCAGTCATAACAAGACAAATACTGTAGGATTTCACTTATATGAGGTACCTAGAGGAGTCAAACTTACAGAGACAGAAAGTAGAATGGTGGTTGCCAGGGGCTGGAGGTAGAGGAGAAGGAGGAGTTATTGTTTAATAGGTATAGAGTTTCAGTTTTATAAGATGAAAAGAGTTCTGGAGATGGCTGGTGGTGACGGTTGCACAACAATGTGAATGTACTCAATACCACTGAACTGTACACTTAAAAATGGCTAAGATGATAAATTTTATGATAGGTGTATTTTACCACAGTAAAAAAAAATGGAAAAAAATGTGGTATATACATACAATGGAATTTATTCAGTCATGCAAAGGAATGAAATTTTGATCCACGCTTCTTTTAGTTCTGAGACTCAATTTCCAATGTGGAGGGGGGCACAACAACAAGAAATTCTCAGGACACCAGCTGGAAGTCCTATAATTCAACTCAATTCTGACACTAGCCACCCAGAGATAGCATCAGATTCCACAGGTTGAGGGTTCAGTCCCACAAGACTGCCCACCCTCCCCCACTTCAGATGCCAGTGGCAAGCCTTGGTTGTTAAGTGTACTTCTGACCAACTCACTATAGATCAGAGGTTCCCATGACCTCCTCCTTGGGTTCAATTAATTTGCTAGAGTGGCTCACAGAACTCAGAGAAACATTTTACTTACTAGATCACTGGTTTATTACAAAAAGATATAACTCAGGAATAGCCAGATAGAAGAAATGCACAGCGCAACCTACGAGAAAAGGGGGTGGAGCTTTCATGCCCTCCAGGATTGCCCACTCTGCCTGAATCTCCAGGTGTTCACCAACCCAGAAGCTCTCCCAACCCTGTCCTTTTGGGTTTTTATGGAAGCTTCATTACATAGGTATGAGGGATTAAATCATTGGCCATTGGCAATTGATTCAACCTGAAGCCCTTCTCCCCTCCCCGGAGACTGGGTTAGGACTGAAAGTTCCAACCCTCTAATCACAGGGTTGGCTCCACTGGCAACCAGCCTCCATCCTTAGGTGCTGTCCAAAAGTTGCCTCATTAACATAACAAAAGATACCTTTATCAGTCTCAATACTTTGGAAATTCCAAGGGTTTTGGGAACTGTGAGCCAGGATCTGTGGACGAAGACCAAATATATATGAGAAATACATTTTGGTCATCTGAATCACCAAATACATATCTCTTATAAATCACAATATCGCAACGCTACAACACAGATGGACCTTTAAAATGTTACGTGAAATGTCAGACCCAAAAGGACAAATGTTGCATGATTCCACTTATACGAGGTACCTAGAGCAGGCAAATTCACAGACAGAACACAGAATGGAGGTTACCAAAGGCTGGAGGGAGAGAGGAAGGGGAAGTTATTGTTTAACGCATACAGAGTTTTTGTTGGGCAAGATGAAAAATGTTTGGGTATACATAGTGATGATGGCTACACCCCTAAACGTGAATGTATTTAATGCCACTGAATTGTGCACTTACAAACGGTTAAAATGATAAATATTATGTATATTTTACCACACACAAAAAGATTGTTACACTTTATATATATGTGTTACAGGAAACATAATTAGCCCCACTGACACTAAGATCAAAATACCTTTTTGAATTAGGAGGTGTATCTGCATCCAGGGTACTTTGCTAGACAGAGAGGCAGATCCTGATTCAAACTCAGGCCTGTGAACCCAGAGGTCAGGAATAAAGCCCCCCCATAACGCAACCCCCCTCTAATAAGCCGGGAAATCCAGTTCTGCTTAGTCCGAGGACAGCCTCCATCCTGCGGAGAGGGCTGCGGCTGCTAACCTCTTTACAGGGTGGCTCACAGAGTGAACAACAACCCGGGTAACTCGGGGCCGGTGTCCTTCCTGAGTCCCAGCTGGCCCCCGCGGGGTGCCTGTGGAGCCACTCTGCCTGCAGAAAACACCCCAGCTCCCTTGTCTATAAAAAGCGACTAGCTCAGACGGTGTGGCTGAAACCAGCAACGACAAAACCTCCCAAATCAAATGATGAATTTAATCCTATCTGGCATCAGGGAGCACGGACAGGAACCGTCCCCTCCACCCTTCCCACTCTGGGGCAGAATAAATATAGATGCCATGACACCGACTTTCCACCCAGTGCACGCTGCCCTGTCCTGCTCCGCCAGGTGGGCTAGAACAACATGTTTGTGACAAAGATCCCACATTATATTCAGTAACATCAACAACCTTTGGATGGGGGTGGGCACCTTTCCACAGACTGTGGATTTTAGACTTTAAAGCGTCCTTTGAGGTCATCTCACCAAATCTCTTCATTTTTCCTGAAGAAAAAACATAGGGAGGGAATGGTGAGGATCACTGACTTTTAGAGTTAAATTGCCTTGGATCTGCACTTGACTTTGACACTTACTAGGTATATGGTCTTAAAAAAGTTGAGTTATGTCTTTGGGCAATAGTTTGCTCATCTGTAAAATGGGGATAATAGTACCAACCCTGAAGGGTTGTTGTGAGTATTAAATAAGATTAAATAATCTATGTCAAGAGCCTGGCACATGCCTCTCTCACTGTGGTGGGTACTCTTCATCATCATCGTCGTCATATCATCATCATCATCATCATCATCATCATCATCATCCATATCATCGTGATGCTGAAGCCCAGAGGGATGCAGGGTTTATCCAAAATCACACAGCCACGGCTTGTGGCAAAACAAAGTCTCCCACACCAGTGGGTTTTTCCATTTCATCACCCTGAGACAGTACTATTGCCTGGGCCTAAAAATTTATAGCACTTCATGGAAAATATTTGAAATTATATGGCTTTTCCACATTTCCAAATTAGAAGTCCAGCTTGATGTCCAAGAGTCTTCAGCACAGAAACAAACTTTTCAGAGTTAAGATGTTGAATCCAAATAATGTGAGGCTCTTTGCTCTCTGCCTCCACATCTGAGCCTGGAATTCTCAAGGAAAATGGCAGTGGAGCTGGAGACGGTCCAGAGAGCTCACCTGGAGGAGTGGGCACAGGAAGGTGACTGAACTTCTCTGTTCAGAAAGCTAAAGGCTGAAAGGAGAGTTCAGATGAATTGTGAAGGGAACGGATAATAACAACCACAAAGACATCATTTATTCAGCACTTACACCCATTACTTTTTTTAATCCTCCAATTCTATGAAATAGGCAAAATTATTACCCACATGAATGAGGAAGATCTTTACAAACTCCCTTCCCAAGGACAGCTTTTCATGTCTCAGTGCTCAGCCCTCGCCATCCCAGGATACCAGCTCGTCTCCCCAAACCTCTGAACTGCCAGGCTCTCCCAGGTTATCTTTCCATCCGAAATGGCTTCCTCATCCCTGCTTGCTGTAATCCTATTCATCCTTCAAAGCCCAGCGGGAATGTTACGGCCTCAGACTTTCCTAGGCATTATTATCCGTTTTGCCATCTGACTCATTTGCCTGGAAGTTCAGCACTTACCGTACTGTATTATAGTTAATCGTATGTGTGTGCGTGCGCACGTGTGCGCTGGCAACCGTGCTTCTGCACTAGGTGTCAAGCTCAAGAATGGCCAGAATCGTGTTTAACTGCCTCTATATATTGCTTAGTGTGCATAAAAGATGGTCGATAAACGTTTATCGGACTTTTTTTTTTAATGTCCTTGGTCACACAGCTAGTACTTAGAGAAACCAGGACACCATCAACATGGACTTGTCTCTCAGATCCAAGAGCTCATGTGATCTTTTGAAGGATATTATCTCCAAAGTTGTTGATGGTTAAAATGTGCACAAGCACACAACTTCAAACTAATAATTTACCCTTATGTGTCCATTGAACAAGTAGACAAAGGTACGTCTTCAAGGATGTCCATTACGGCCGTGTTTATAATGGAAAAAATGGAAGCAACCTAAACGACAACCCCAAGGATTGGTTAAAGATAAAGATTTCATCTCGGTGTGTACCTAAAATGAAATGCTACATTACTTTAAAAATGATTATGTATGTCTTTGTGTCCGGCTACGGAAAGCCGTCTGTGATATAGTCCTGACTACAAACCACATCACCAATGTGATCTCACTCAGGTGAACTTTCCTGACTAGAACATCTGCACATGTGCTAAGGGGGATTCTGAAGTGAGTTCACCACAGTTAACAGTGATCATCTCTGTGTGAGGATATTTCGGGTAATTTTTACTTTCTTTTTATACATTTCTGTATTCATTAAACTTTTTACTTTGAGAATGTATTATTTATATAATCAGAGAAAAAAACAAATATATTTTCATTTTGGAGGAAAAAATGTATATAACTTCAAAAGAGGTTTTATAAACTCACGGGTAACAAGGCTCCAAACTGCTTCCTGAAGAGAATTTAGGGCCTTTAAATGTAGTGGGTATTGTCTCCTGTCCAGGAATCCTAACTTTCCCATCTGAGAAATGGGTGCGATGCTACTGCTCTGCCCACCCCACAGGGCTGCAGCAAGGAACTGACGGGTTTGAAACTCTTTTGAAAAGTAAAAGGCACAAAACAGATGCAAAAATAGACTACCTTAATAATTTGATCATTGTATATTAAGAATTTGCAGTAAACTATGAAGGTATGTTTCAGGAGTTGCGATCTCAAACGCCACTAGGGACCAGGGAGGTCAGAGAGACGGCAGGGCCTCCGGAGTCCAGGACTAGCCATCACTTGAGAGGAACCTGAAATCTAGATTTTTATGTGAACTCTCTCAATTTTTAAATGTTGGCATCACATCTTAAAAATTTCAAACATTGTGCCATTGTTATAAAATATAGCCCAAAAACACACGATTGCAATTTCTGGTATATATTCCCTCAACTTCACAGAAAGTCCAAAATTAACCAGTTTATCATCTCTTGTCCATTGACATCGCTACATATCATCACCTCAAGACTAAAGCGCCTTCTGAATTAAAAAGAAAGATCCAATTACGCAGTCTAACTTGAGAGTTGGCTGTTTTATCGCATTCTTGTTTTAACTGACAGTTTTTAGATGACATAAAGCAATTCATTATTAACCAAAACACTCAACTAACCAGAATACCCCACACATCCTAATCATGCCAATGACAGAATTTTAAATACACGTGTGCATTATATCTACATTTGTATATATGTGTGCGTGTGCATACAGATACTTGTAGGTGTGTATGTGTCCTTAGAGGTATGTACACAAGAGTATGTTTCAAAGGCAAAGAAAGCACAATGGTCCTTTAAAAAACCTCTGCGTTTTATTTTTAATCTCGATCTGAAAGATACTAGCTAAACACAGTTAGGTGGAATACTAATAAGGTTCAACCTCCAATTATAAGGTTAGTGCTTGATTGCTTCCAACATCATATTGAAATACAGGAAAATAGCCCCAAATAATTTACATACATATGGATGGACAGATGGACAGATTAATGGGTTTGAATGGATATATAAATATATATCCAATATAATACAAAAGAGAATGAAATCATAGATATGGAAAAGGAAGGCTGAGCTGAGGGATGGTGTCAGGGCAAGTCCACACACAGACTCCAGGTGCCAGCCCACCGCAGTCATTGTCTACAGGCTGCAAGTTCAGCTCCCAGCAGTCAAAAGAAAATACCTCATCACTTATTCCCAATGTGTCATTATTACAATCAACTATCTTTGCTCTCCTGGTGACGAAACTAAATGAAATAAAGTCTCTCCTATGACTCTAAGCTGAAGATGATAGTTCAACTAAAAATATTCTGAAGAAACTAGAAAAGAGAAGGCTAAGAATCTTGCTCTGTTCCTTTATTCAACATTCTGAGATTGTCTCTACCCAGTTATGGAACCGTCCACTGACTTATTTTTTACCCCAAGACAGGCTCCTGTGCACACACACTAATCATCCACCCTCTTTCAAAACTACAATTAAAAAAAAAAAAAGGAAAGTCTCCACTTTAAACTTGGCCAGCCTTGAATACGTGCAAAGGACAAACGGTCCCAAAACACGGCCGCCCCGCCTCCTCATCTCCACGCCCACCAGCTTCAGGGGGGATCTTCACCCTGCTCACGTTTCCAGGGTCCTCAGACTCTGAGGACCGTGAAAGCCCCTTTCAAGGAGTGTTATGGGCTGAATTGTATCCTTCCAAATTTGTATATTGAAGCCCCAACCCCCAGTACCTCAGAATGTAATGTATTTAGAGAAGAGATCTTTAAAAAGATAAGTAAGGTAAAATGAGGTCATTCGGGTGAGCTCGTATCCAATATGACTGGTGTCCTTATAAGAAGAGGAAAGAAGGACACAGACACACACACAGGGCAGACTACGTGAGGACACGGGGAGAAGGCGGCATCTACAAACCAAGGAGAGAGGCCTCAGGAGAGACTAATCTTACCAACACCTTGATCTTGGCCTTCCAGCCACCAGAACTGTGAGGAAATGCACTTCTGTTGTTGAAGCCGCCCAGTCTGTGGTACTTTGTTATGGCGGCCCTAATAGACGAATACAGGACGATTTACAACAAAAACAAAAAGCTCGGTATTGGGGAAACTTAAAGAAAGGCGCTCACTGATGAAAGAGGACACTCGAAGGAGGAAAGATGGCCTCCTGTATCTCGGGGCTGTACCTGCTCAATCCATCCTTAAAATTTTGCTCTATTTTAGTGCCTTTCATTTAAAACTTGTTTTTGTTTGTTTCTTTGCTTATTTGCCCGGCCTTAGATGTCTGCTGATTGAAAACTCTCACCAGTCCTTTCCCACCATGTTGATGCTGACTGTTGCAACTCGAATGTTCGACAACACGGGGGTGAGAGGGAAGATGGGCTTGGGTAGAATGAAAACGGAGCTGGTGAGAGTGTCGTGACAGCTGCGAAATGCAAACAGGTGAATACAAATAACAGCATTTATCAGTGGTTTACCATGACCAGGTACTGGGCTGCACACTTGACAGACATCAGCTCACTCAATCATGTCACCCTGCAAATGCAAAAATAGACATGGCAAGGTTACATGGTTTGTCCAAGGCCACAGACTAAGTGGTGGAGGCAGGACGTGGACCCAGCCAGTCTGATTCTAGAGCCCATACCCTTAACCCCCACCTCCCAGTGACTCCCTTCCTTCCCCAAGAGACTTCACTGAGCTCGAAACAGGATTGCATCCAGGACTCCAATGACTCATGGGGCATTCCATCTCCCTTCTCTGCTTCTCTATGAATGTTGGTGACATCTGTCCTACCAGTGATGGCCCCTCTACATGGTGGGGAAAATGGCCACGCACAGCCCCAAGTTCACATTAAGCCAACATGCAAGCCCAGAGGCAAGAGGCAGGCATTCCCAGCAGGACCAGAAGGAGCATCCTGGCCAGCAGGAGTCATGCTGGGACCGATGACTGTCACCAGGGCAGTTATTCGATTGTCCAGGTCTGGGTCATATGTCCACACAGGTGGCCAGGGCTGTGGTGGAAAGGCAGGTGGCAGTGTTTGTTACCAGGAGGAAGGAAAAGAGGACAAGTAGCATTAGCTCTCTTAATTCAAAGACCCCCATCACTGCTGAAGCATGACCCAGGCAGGTGAAGGCGTTTGCCCAAGTGTCACAGCCAGGGAGGAGGGCAGCCAGGAGTCCAGGCCGTGGGAAACTGTAAAAGAAGGGCTGACGCGGGAAGTTCTCCAGGTACAGATGCTGCAGAACGCTAACACCTTTTGCGTTAGAAAAGGCAGAAACAAGAGTGTATATTCAATTTCTATTTGAATAAAGAAACTCTGGAAGCACAGATGCACAAAAAACTAGAACAAGTGATTACCTAGAGAGACTGGGTGACCAGAGACAGGAACGGATGTGAGACTGCCCTCTGTATACCTCTACATAGTGTTTTCATTTTTTAACTATTTGAAATATCACCAATTTTTTTAATACAAATTAAATTATAAATAAAGCCCAAAAATTACCCATAGAAAAAAGACTGGAAGGAAATAAGCCAAAATGATAATAGTATCTGTCTTTGGATGTTAAGCCTAAGTACGATTTTTTTTTGTTTGAACTTGTTTTCCAAATTTCCTAAAATGAACACGTATTGTTTTTCACAATGAAAAGAAAATAAACTAAAAAAGCCTGAACTAGATAAAATATTTTCAGAATTAAGATCTCTGTTATTGATATGCATCAGTCATATGATATATGAAGCAGAAATCATAATTCTGACAATATCATATCGATTTATTTTCATTCTCTATAAATCAAGTTGTCCTGTAGCTCCCCACCCATCATCCACTGCTTCAGAGGGCCAAGCAATTGCCAAGCTTTGAATTTCAAACAAGATTTACAATGGCAGCAGCAAGAAAATCGTTTTGAAAGTGAGGCTTTGTTGAGAAAAGGAATTTCTAAATTCCAACGTGCCTCCCTTGCAAAGAACAACACATGGTGGTCTGAACATACCAGCTACATTTAGAGAAAAGACAGGATTTGACAGGAGGCGCGTTCTCCACGTCTTCTCTCCGCAGGAAGGAGGAAAAGCCCTCCTGGTCTGAAGAGTGATGCTGAGGATGCAGGAGATGTCAACGAGATGGGATGGTGACACCCTCAGCCTGATCTCTGAAGGACCCAGCAATTCCAGCTCTCCCTGGGCCTTGGCAGAGGGCCAGGGAGGACCCAGCAAGAGAACAGAAAGCCCAGACTCATCGAGGGGGAAGGGAACCCCTAACAGGGGCTGTATTATGTCCCCTCAAAATTCATGTGTTCAAATCTCAATCCCAAGTACTTCAAAATGTAACCATATTTGGAGATAAGGTCTTTAAGAGGTGATTGAAGCCAATAGGGTGGGGCCCTAAGCCAAGATGACTGGTGTCCTTATAAGAAGAGGAAGAGACACCAGGGTTACGTGTGAACAGAGGGACAGCCACACAGGACACAGTGAGGAAGCCATCATCTGCAACCCAAGGAGAGAGGCCTCAGGAGAAACTAACCCTGCTGACACCTCGATCTTGGACTTCCAGCCAAGAACTGTGGGAAAGTAAACTTCCATTGTTTAAGCCACCCAGTCTGTAGTATTTTGTTATGGCAGCCTTAGTAAACTAATACAGAAACCATCTTGAAGAACGTCCCCAGTGCAACATCAAGTGGCCAAGCAACATGAGAATGCCACCTGGCCTGGTTAGCTGCTCCGAGGAGTATCAGTGGCATGCAGGGTGGGACCAGGCTGCACCCAAACACAGGCACCTCACCACCAAAGGAAGTAGAGAGACCACAGACTCCAGCAGTCGGCGCTGGCGAGACCCACAGACCAGGAAGGATGAGCAACCGGCCACCCCACAGGATCCACACCGGGTGCCAGGGACCCGGCCAGATCAGCCCGGCCACAACAGCAGGGCACAGGGGGCGGCTGCAGGAGCAGTCCCCACACTGCCACAATGCTACGTGAGCATCCTCGGCACCCGGGGCCCCGAGGAAAAGGAAGGAGGAGAAAGGGATGAAGCCATGAAAGACTGTTTCCTCAAAGAGGCTGTTTCATCCAGGAGCACTTCAGTCACCTTTAACGGAAGAGTTTGAAGTCTTTCCACCATATCTTTTTGCACCTCTGAATTGTTGTGGATTCACTTCCAACCAAACTGTGGTGTTACGGATGGTAAGAAGTCATCTCCAAATGAGACGGCAAGAAAAATGACCTGAACTTGGTCAAAGTGGTGACTAAGCTTAAGGCATCCTAGCATAGACTCTGAACTGCCTTGAAGTCCATTCAAGTGGGTCGAGTTCCAGGAGCCCTGAAGGGGCTTGGGTGGCATGAGCCCTCCCCCGAGATGTGGCATGGACCCCAGAAACCACATTATATGAGATTCTGGTCTGTCTCACCAGAGGGTGAGTTCCAGTCTAATGACTTGGAGGTCTTCCTGCTTTTTTCCATTTTTAAAAGAGCAGATGTTCTCCTGGGAAAGAGATATTTAGCTACCCAAACAAATCAGAGAAGCGGAGGAATGGAAATAAACCAGGCATCTGCCTGCCGCCGTGGCAGTGCCCAAAGCAATCACATTAGCTGGAGGGGCACATCCGGCCCGGCGAGGGCTGCGCAGCCTGGCACGGCTCCCGTCCTGAGGGAGTGATGGATACGACTATCTTTGTTCTGGTTCTCGACGTGAAGGACGGGCTATGGGGTTATTTGTCTAGTTTGTTGACTCTCATAAAAGACATTCATAAATTTATTCTTAGTGCCAGGGGTGCTCACCGGAGTCAGAGTGGAGTCCTTTCAGACAGTTGCTCCATGTTAAAACAAGCCACTCAGATGCATCTATAAATAATTGTCTGGGCTTCGTTTAGCTAACAAACGGCTTTTTCTCTCTCTCTCCTCTCTTTCTAAAATCAACTCGAAAATGATTTCATAAACAACGGGAGGAATTTCCCATTAATATTAAAGTGTGTCTGGGTCGGTCATTTTAATAGAACTTTCCAGAGGGAACAAGCAGTCCTTCCATCTTGTCCACGTGAAACCTGTTCCCTTTTCAGAACAAGACATTTGGCGCCTGGCCTCACGAGGACCAGTCATAGCTTCCCCTCCCCACCATCCTCTGTTCATCTCTTTCACTGCTGTGGCCAAAAAGGAGGAGCGCAGCGAGGCTGTGGACGGCAGCAGCCTGAGCCAGTCAGGAGAACGTGTCACCACCCCCGAGGCTGCCAGCATTTCTGCTCTGACCTCAGATCTCCAGAATTTTACTCTTCAGGCCACCACCCATCTAGGATAGAAAGGTAGTTACAGCTGTGCTGGTGTAGTTGATGTAACAGAACTCCCTCCTGCCAGCCCCCTGCAAACAACACTGGCTTAAAAGAAGACAGAAATTTATTTCTCTTTTACATAAAAGTAGTCTAGAGATAGACAGCTTAGGGTTGGTGTAGTGGCTCCACAGTGTCACCTTCTGTCTTTGTACTTCACCATCCTTGGCATGTCACCTCATGGTCTTAGATGGTTGCTCAAGTCCAGGCATCATGTCTGCATTCCAAGCAGCCAGAAGAAGAGAGAGGACATGAAGAGTACTTCCTCCCATTTAACGTCATTTCCTGAATAACCACAATATGCCTTCTTCCACTTCATTGGGTAGAATTAATCAGATGACCTTATCTAGCTGCAAGGGAGGCTGTGACCGGCTAGGCAGCAGGGCTATTTGAAAGGGAAGAATGGACACTGGGAGGCCACCAGCCACCTCAGCCACAATGACGACTGCAGTTGATCACCTCACAAGGGTCTGCCCATGCCTACAACTCCAAACCCTTACACAGTCCTGCCATGGTTCTTTTTTAAAGAGTTTCAATTTTTACATCCTTTCTCTTTATTTTTTTTTAAATTTTTTAAATTTATTTATTTATTAATTTTTCCCCCAAAGCCCCAGTAGATAGTTGTATGTCATAGCTGCACATCCTTCTAGTTGCTGTACGTGGGACGCGGCCTCAGCATGGCTGGAGAAGCGGTGCATCGGTGCGCACCCGGGATCCGAACCCGGGCCGCCAGCAGCAGAGCACGCGCACTTAACCGCTAAGCCACGGGGCTGGCCGCATCCTTTCTCTTTAAAACTCACCTTCTGTCCTTCACTTTTTCTTTCTCAGAGCTGGGATTCTGAGAAGTTGGACCACCAGACTGAATTCAAGCTTAGTTGTCACAGGTCAGGAGCACACGTTGTCTTAGAAGTCCTGCCCCACGAGCCTCCTCCTGCACGCTGCAGGTCTGGAGAAGCCAGGTGTGGAAACTCCCCCGAGGACCCCGGGAAGTGCAACCTGAAAGCCTGAAAGCCTTCCTGCTTCACTCGGGGACAGCACAGCCCTCCAGCCTCTATGGTGCACGCTAGGGAAGGGGCAAGAGCCAGGGGGAGGGCAAAGCCACTCTGGCCGGGATGAACAGTGAGCCCCACTGATGGAGGAAGCCACGGCCCGGGCCAGACCTGCAGACATTGTGGACAGTGTCCTGCTCCCGGGGTCCACCCTGGATTCTAAGGACCAACCACAGCTTGGACCCCACACCTCATCTGTGACCCCAGACACCGCACCTGTTTTGCCAAGTGGGATTTCAGCAGACCATACGTGGTCTGTATTAGTTGACCTCCTGGTGCCCTCCTGCCCGTCTGGCCGATCCACCAGTCCAGCTCAGCGCCAGCTCTGCTCCGCACCAGCCCCGTTACTGCCAGCGACAAAGGCTATCAGGCGTCAAGTGTCAGAACAGTTTCTTCCACATGAACTCCACCTGCCCACACAGGATGGGTCACATGAGTAGAGGGGGTGGTGAAAGGGTACCCCAGCAGTTGTCATCGAAAGATGAAGTAAGAAGACTACAAGTAGGAATGCAAGGAAAAACAAACCACAAAGCAGCCTTTCTTAAATTGCATTCAATGACATGCCGGTGCCATGCAGTGTTCATAGGCGTTTCCACCCCAAAAGCATGGTCAGCTAAGTTTGGAAATTGCTGCTGCCAGAGATTCACACCTTAGCAAATTAAAGGCTCTGAGAATGCCTGCAGTGAAGAAGGCTGTTTGTTGCCTTATGTGGCCCAGCATTTCCTGAACCGTTTACCCCCTTTCCTTCTGGAACGCCTATTAATGTCTCGTGGAACCAACGTTTGTCAGAACACTGAATGATGCAGTCACGCACTGAGGGCCATAGCTGCTTCTCTGGCTCTGGAAGCAAACTACCCGTGTTCAAATCTCTACTCCAGTGTTTCTTAGTGGTGTGACCCTGGGCATGTTACTAAATCTCTTTGAGCTTTAATTTTCTCATCTGTGAAACGGGGGTAATAATAGCACCTGCTTCCTAGAGTGGTTGTGAGCATTAAATAAGTTAACGCCTGTGGAATGCTTAGAGCAGCTAGCATAAATGTTAGTGGTGATGACAATGATGAAGCAGCAGCAGCAGAAGATGATGATGATGGTGACGACAATGATGATATTACAACCCTGCATCGGAACACTGTCCACAGCTGACAAGTATGTTTCTCCCAGGGGTCAGGATTCTGATTAAAATCATCTGTACGTCTCTAGCATCTGGCATAGGGCCTGGATGCTCCATAAATGTTCGCTGAACGACTAACCAAATGGAAATGAGAAGTATAGCATAACAAATCACAGAAAGCACCAGACTCTTTGGACAGTGGCTATAGGTGAAAAGCAAAGCAGAATTTCTCCCAAGGAACAGAACCCCGTTTCTCCTGCCTAACATGCATACAGACCTCTAATGACCACCTGGAGGGTGGGACAGGACGACTGCATCTCACACACTGTCCCGTGAGCTAGAATCCCACACTGGCACCTTTTTTTTTCTTCAGAGCCAATTTATTGATCTGCCAGGTGGCCTGGGATCAGGTCAAGGTGGTTAACTGAACCATTCTGATCCTTGGTCTTGGGGAAAAGGAATGAGAGCCTTACAGTGAGGGTCGGCAGCTGGCGAGAGGGAGAGAGAGACAGAGCCAAAAGCAGAAGCAGAAGCGGTGAGGTGGAGAGAAGTCGGGGGGGGGGGGGCAGGTGCTCTGAAATCCCAGAGGGAACGACCTTGATGGAGCTGCTGTCATTTACCAGATCCAAGCCATAATACAGCCACCAACCTCGGAAGTCTCCCCTCACTTGCACCAGCTCCTGCTCCCGCCCCAGCACTGCACATCCTCCTGTGCTTTCTGTATTCTTCTATGTACATATCTATGCATTTGTACACCCATCCGGCACACACACGTATTTTATGTAAGTCGTGATAAGGCTCACTTACAGCCCCTGCATCCCTTGCCAGCCTTGCCTTAGGCCTGCCTGGGGAATGGAGGAGGGAGCCCCACCCAGTGTGAGGGGCTGCGGGACCAGGAGGAAGCTGAGAGCAGCCTTGGGGAGCCCAGTGTGCAGTGTACAGAAGTCAGACAGCATCTCTCCTCCAGCAGAGCCTGCCGTGGCTCCCCATTCTGTCTCATTAAAGCCAATGTCCTCACGGCATCCAGACTCCCACAGCGTGGGCCTAGCTATCCAGATACCCTGCTAGCCCACCTCCTTCCACACACACACCCTACCACCATTCCCTTGGCTCCCCTCACCCCAGCCTCCTTTCTCTCCCTAGAACATTCCAGGCACTTTCCCAACTTAGAGATTTCATACTGGCTGTTCCTCTGTCTGGGACACTTTTCCCCCAGGTGACCACCCGCCCTCCCTCAAGTCCCTGACTCCCCAGTGAGTCCTCCCTCAGGTCCTGCTGCAACCTGCCAGCCCCAACCCACAGCCCGACCCCTCACCCTGCTCCAGCCTTTCCCCTTTCCATAGTACTTGGCGTCTTGTAATAGACGAGATACCTGGTTTACTCGTTAGGTTTATTGTTCACTGCCTGCACCCTACAAGGGCAGCATCGGAGCCTATTTTGATCACCCACACATCTCAAGTGCCTACAACACACTCTTGATGGAACAGGCACTGGGTAAAACTTATGTGAATGGACCCGTGGATGGGCAAGAAGCAACAAGTCACAACTTAGGGCAGAGGGGATTTCCCGCAGTCACAAAAGGCAGGGCTGGAGGGACTTCACCTGGATATGAAAGACAGAGGCGGAAACGAGATGAGGGTCACTGAGACGAGGAAAGGGTGTCTGGAGAGCGATACTCCCCAAACTACCAATGGCGATTTCCTCCGGGCTGGATCATGAGTGACTTGCATTTTATGTTTTACATATTTTCTATTTTATATACATACAACATAAATGTAAGTATAAACATAAATATTTGTTTTTAGTGCTGTGGACTCGATTCTGACTCCTAGTGACCCTGTGTGCAGCAGAGCGGAACCCTGCCAGGTCTTTCCGCACCATCCTCTCACCTTGCAGCGCTGTATCAGACAGTGCTCTGCTGCCGTTCCTAGGGTTTTCACGGCCAGTTTTTCCGGAAGTGGGCGGCCAGGGCCTTCTTCCTAGCCTGTCTTAGTCTGGCAGCTCCGCTGAAACCTGTCCCCCATGGGTGACCCTCCTGGTATTTGAAATACCGGTGGCATAGCTTTCAGCATCACAGCACCACACAGCCACCACAGTACGACAACCCACAGACGGGTGGTGTGGTTCCCTGACCGGGAAACAAACCCAGGCCGCGGTGGTCAGAGCGCCAAATCGTAACCACTAGACCACCAGGGCTGGCTCTAAATATAAATATATATAATAATATATAATAGATACTATAAACATTATGTTTTTATATACTATATTTAAATGTAATGTATTTTATGTATTTATCAATTTATATGTTATATATTGTTTGAATTTTTATAATGCACCTATATATAACTTCCGTAATACTAAATTGAACAAGTAAAGTGAATGAATGCACACAGCAACACATTCTATGCTAGAGAGGAGACTCCAGCCCCTGAGATCTGAGCCCCTGGTTCTAGTCTCCAAAGTCAGGGACAGGTCACCGTGAACATCCGGGGAGGACAAGAGGTCCTTGTGCGCAACCACATGACCCTGATGCCTGACTCTGGGGCCTGGGCCCCAACCTTAACCTAGTCTCCTCTTCTAGTAACAGAGCTCTGACATTCCTTGGGAACATTTTATACACACACGTGCACATACACGTGCACACACATACACATACACACACACACACCACTCCAGGGACAAGTGTGACCCAGGCCTGGTCACTTAGGCACCAGAAATTTGTTCAGGGGTGGGCATGTGACCTAATCATAATTCATCCCAGGGCCCTTACTGGAGGCCCAAGAGCAAACTGCTCTCTTCCATTGGACTTAAGTCTGCCCAGTGCTGCTGGTGGCCATCCTGCCACCATGAGGAGAGCACCAGCCTGAGGATGGAGCCAGCACAGAGGAAGGCAGAGCCAAGAGACAGTGAGAGTCCCTGATGTGCCATTTGGACACCTGGATGCAGCCGTGCCTGAAGTTAGCCCTACCCCTGTCCTGCTGGGTATGATGAGCTGATTGCGTTTAGCTCAGTTTTCTTAGACCCAGTTAATACAGGGACCCCTGAGATACAGACTTAGGTGTTTCCTGGACTCTTCCCTATGGGGAAGAAGTCTACTCATGGGCTCTCAGCAAGAAATACGTGGTGGAGTGTTGTGAACAGAAGAAACTGCTGGAGCAGACACTGTCCCTGCTCCATCCAGACCACACCCCCACCCCGGGGCCTTTTCCTGTTTCTGGTACCTGTCCCCCACCTTCCATGTGTTTTTGTTTCCAAAAGCCTGAACCCGCAAGAAGTGCATGGGAGTTTACCTTCCTCTGGGTGGCCCTTAGCCTCTGACTGAGGTAACGAGGTTAGGAAAGCCCAGCTCTCTCGCTCAGAAGCAACTCTGAGAGGTAAGTCACCCCCCGAGTCCCCTGCAGGATCAGGCTGAAGCCACCCTCAGGGTTCTGTCTAAAGTCACTCTCTTGCTTGGCTTCACATCCTGCTTCTCATCCCTTCCTGCTTCCCCTTGGGAGCAGACGCTTCATAAACCAACCACACACAAATCCTCTGAGGGACATAACTTAGACTCCAGGTGTGAACAGGCCAGGCCAGGGGTCTCCGAGCACCCCCAAAGAGCAAGGGGCCGGGGTGCCTGGAGGTCATCTTTCCACCAGCCCCAGGAGACCACAGGCAGCATCACAAGCTGTTGCTTCTCCTCCCACCTCCTGGCAGCCACAGAGCAGTGAGTAAGCTGCTTCCAGAATGCCCACCACCCCCCGGGGATGTCACATGGGAAGGGAAACCAACCTGCTCCCTGCCAGAGAGGACAGCACGGGTGACAAGGGACTCAGGCACACAGTCTTTCATCCCCGCCCGGAGCCCTGGACTCAAGGCCAGCCTGCACGATGCACTCGGATTCCTCCCCTCTTCAAGCTCTCCTTTGTCTTACCGCACTGCCTCTGGAATGTTCAGTGACCAGTTCAACTACCATGGTCCAGTGACCCGGAACTCCACTAGGCAGCTCTCCAGACCCATCTTGGATGGGCCCCACCACACCATGTGCCAGGACCACACAATGGGCACTCCAGCTTCCTCCACTCCCGGGGCCATGGGCAGCCAGAACTGAATTTCTGGGCCTTTTGCTGTCACTACATAAGCTTTTACTCAGAACTCAAGGAAGAGGAGTCTCTCACCTCCTGGTGGAGGTCACTTACAGGTGCCCCTCCTGACTTTGTGGACAAAACGACCACAAGGAGTGTGTAAACCTTGTCCCAGTGCGGAGTGGGCACTGCTGCTTCTGTCTTCTCAGGAGCCCTCCCCCTCCTACAGTAAGAACCCCCTAGACCATGCCACTTTGAAGGCTCCAATGCTGAGCAGGTGGTCCAACAAAATAAACGCATACACCTTGGCTGCAGTGATGGGTTGGGGATGGACCCATGGCCACGGCCAGGCCAACGAGACCTGAGCGTAGACTCGGGGGACAGAGATGCTTGCTTTCTGCTGGACGTGAAGCTGGGCATGCATAAGCCTAGAAATGCCAGAAGCCACCATGGGAGGGTTTGTTCAAGAGTGAAGTCAATGCATTCTCTTCTCTGTTGCTGGGATTTTGCTGTTGTTTTTCTTTTGGTTTTCTGCTTAAGACAGTTTGAATTGGGTTTTTCTGTCACTTGCAATCTTCGAAAGCATAATAACTAACAGAAATACTGATGAATAAAATACAAGAGAGAAAACCTCCCCCAGCCCCAGCCCATCACTAATTCGTGACATGATTTGGTCAACCTTAACATCCAAAATGAAGTCAGTGGACAGGTGATATACAGATCTCTTCCTGGGCTCTGAGCAGAACACACCAGGTTTGCTCTGCCTTCGTCTTCCTCTCCACGGAGTTCTCCTTCAAAGCCCAGTGCAAACCTCCAGGAAGCCTGGCCTTCTCTCCCAAGCCCTTGGGAATTCCTCCCTGCTCTGAATTCCTACAACATTTACCCATGCCACTTCCTGGTTCTTACACTGCCTTTATATTTTCAGGTCAAGTTCATGCAATGTGCTGTGTCCCCCCAAAACTCCTCCAAGTAGCTAAGCGCATTACCATATCCCAGGTACACACAGGCTCCCATATGACCCTCACAACCACCTTGCAGGTGGAGGATGGAGATTGTCTCACTATCCCATTTTAGAGATGAAGAACGGAAACTCGAAGAAAATAAGTCACTTGCCAGAGGTCACCCAGCCAAGTGTGTCAGGACAGGGGTTTTTTGAGATATAAGATTCTTCTGGAACATACCACTCTGCTTCACAGACACACACCCTCAGCTCATCACATATCAATTCCTCCCAAACATGCTGATGGATTCATCTCTTGTGAGCAGATTTCAGGAAAGTGCAGGTCAGGAAAGACCAAATGGCACTTGGGGCTGCCTCTCCAGGGAGCCCAGGTCTGCAGACGGCTCCCCCTGCCCCAGTCCCGTCTGCTCTGCCCAGCTCCATCCCTCTGCACAGAGCCCCATTCACCAGGGCCAGGAGGTGAGGCAGCATTCCCCGGGAATTCTGAGGCGGCCCTGGGAGCTGTGATGGCAGCTGGCTAACAGACGACCGATTCTCCCCTGGAACAGAAGTAATTCAGTCCCGACCAAGAGCTCGCACTGTCAGTCTGTGACCAAAACAACCCCTACTCGTTAGCTGCACCATGAGCTGGGCCCAAACATTAAATTTTTACCGAACAGTGGAACAAAGCGTTTTTTTCCAGAAAAAAAATAGCGGGCCAGTTTGAACCTGCACTGAACCTGTATATTTTCTAAGACTACTGAACAGGAACAAAAATCAGACATCAAAATATTCTGTGAACGAAACCAATAGTCATCCAACCCAAGCTCTTGATGTGAAAAGGCATTAGAGAAGGAGCATTTTACCTCCCTGTGTGGCTCTGTGGGGTGTGTAATAGTGTTCTAAGGAACACTGTGTGAAGAATGGAGCCTGGCTTTTCTAAATGTGGTTAAAAAAATGTCATTTTATTTTAACGCTCCATAAAGATGAACCAGAAACTTTCAGAGTATTCAATTCCTCTTGTATCGACAAAAGCATTGCAAGGATTGATCCACTATAATAATGCAGCTTAAAACATCAGCCAAGAGGACAGGGCCTTGGGTCCTGGTCCCAACTGCCCAGGTGACCTTAGGCACATTACTCTGGGCTGTGGTCACCAGCAGTCAAGGGCAAGTGTGGCTCTCGAACAGCCTGACTCAGCCCAGCTAATGCTGGGCATGGAGGGTCCCCTCAGGCATATCCCACACAGGAGCATCTGACACCAGATTTCGTACCCCGGAGGAAAGCGCACTGGGCCAGCTGGACTGTCCATCCTCATTCCACCCCGGCCTCTGGACAAGCTGCTTGCAGGGTCCTAGAGCAGGAACCTCCAGCCATAAACACACGCTGGCCATACCAATCATATGGCCTGAAGAAAGGGAATGCGGTGTGGGGAATGGGACCTGACTGACTATGAAGTGAGGTGAAGAGCCATGACCGTCAGCTCTACACGCCATCACACAGGGGCCGTCACAGCAGAAACAAGTGAAAACAATCATTCCACTGACCAAGGACCCATTACACCTGCTTTAAAGACCAAGGGCTTCCAAACAGCTAACAGCAGTAACTCTAGGGTATAGGAAAGGAGAGCAGGAGGCAGAGAGAGTTCTGCTATTTCACACTCATATCCAGCCTTTGGAGCCTTCATAAGGAGAATGCATGCATTGCATTTATAATGCAATAAAATAAAAGCTAAAATGCATGCATATATATCTGCTATGAGCAAAGCATATGATAAAGGCGGAAACCACAGAAGGAAAGATGGATGGACTTAACTTCAAATACTGAAAAACTTCTATTTGTAAAAAAAGAAATTACCTTAAACTATATTCGGAGAGGGAAATATTTACAACATTAATGATGTAAATATTTACTATCCTTAACATATAAAAAGCACTTAGGGAAAAACCACACTCCAACAGAAAAATGAGCAAAAGACATAAATAAGCAATTCATGAAAGAGGAACTACAAATGGCCACTAAACACAAAATATTCATCCCCTCTAATAACTGAGGACACACAGTGAAAAGTCAGATAACATTTTTATCTACCAAACTAGCAGATACGTTTCAAATTTTTTTATAATACTTGTTGATAAGAGGACAGACAGGTAAACAGCCTCATACACTGTTCATAGGAGGGTAAATTGGTAAAACATTTTTGGGGGGCAATATTGAAAAACCTATAAATAACTTTTAAAATACACATAAACTTGGACATAGCAATTCCACTTCTAAGCATTTATCCCTAAGGAAAATCATCATGGCTAAAGATACATGCATTTGGATGTCCAGTGAAGCATTGTTTATAAAATCAAAAAGTTGGAAATAGCCTCGCTGTCCAAACAATGAAGGACTGGTTTAATATATTATGGCACTATACAAAGGGAATAACTATGCGGCTATTAACATGATGATAGAGAAAAATATGAAACAACATGGAAATGTTCATGTCATATTAAGTGAAAAACACTGGTTGCAAATGGTTTGCACAATATGAACCCACTTTTATAAATAAATATAGATATACAACTGCATTGAATTTTTAAATATCTGATTATAGGCTATGTTCATTTTTTCCTTTATGTTTTTCTACATTTTTTTGTAACTAAGAATCTGTATTTTTTAATTAAAAAAATACCCAGTGCTGAAACACATCCAAGAATCATTTTCAAGTAATCAAGCAAGGAACAAACATCTTTAAATCAACAAGTTAAGAACCAAAGACATATCAAATAAGATAAAGTAGTATCAATTGTTCCAAGCAACCCCTCCAATTAATCTTCTATGCCTTTTTTTGTAAGACCACAGAATCTGAGTTCATACGGATGAGGTCATCCCATTGCAAAACTTGCTGGACCCGGACTACATTCTAAAGTCATAACCTACTCTTACCCACAGAGAAGAAGAAGAGAAGAAGCTTGCTCCCTAGTTTTCCTAGAAGAAAACAATTGCATCTTTAAATCTCAGGGTGGAAGGGCTGAAGGCAGATTTCACAGTGGTCTGGGACAGGATGGTTTGGTTCTCCGAAGACATTGTCTTGTGCCAGTGTGAAATTCAGATTTTCAAAGAAGGAAAGGAGACAGCTTGAAGAGAAAATGCTATTTGCAAGCTGCAAAATACTGATGTGCAGTGCTAAGAAAAGAGATAAAAATAGCAAAGAGAGAGAACTAGAGATCCTTAGGGTCCTGAGTAGCGCTTCTGGGGCTAGAACTCACACACGCCTGGCACATAGTAGCTGCTCAGGAAATCCTGGCTGAATAAGATTGGTGGTGCATTTCACTAAGCTCCTCTCACAACTCCTATTTGACCACACATCCCTAACTAGAAATATTTTCCCTCTCAGTGGAAGCCAGCACAAAACATTTAGGCCACAGGACAAAGACTTTTAGGACAATACAACATCTCAATTAAAGGGAAAGTTAGACATATGAGAAAACAGGGAGCTAGTGGATTAATCCACTAATACCTCCTCTCCGCTCTGTGTCTGGGGAGATCTTCCCAAGCATGTGCTAACCTCCAGATAATATGAAGCACAAGTGACAAATCCATTAATTACTTCTCATCAGGCACGACCACGTGCTGGAAAGAAGGCCTCCCGGGTTCATTCAAGTCCTTTGGGCAAGTTAGGAAGACAATGTTTTCACTCATGTGAATTTCTATTATAACCTAATGAGCAACTGTCCGCACACCAGAATTACGTCTCCTATTATTGTATTATTGATCCTTCCCAGGATCCAGACAATAGCCCCTCTTGATCTTCGACCTAACATGTAGCGAGAATTTCATTTCTAACGTACGATTTTTTAACTGAATAATGGGATTGTAAAAGAAATTTATCATCACTGGCTTTTAACCACCCTGGGGACTTTTTTTCCACTGTGTGTGCATTTCCTACCAACCACATCACAGACTGTTCAGATGGCCGATGAGCACAGTACATCATCTCGCTTGGAAATGATCTGCAGCTGAGCCTCTCTTAACTATAATTCTCACAGAAGGGGGTGTTCTGTGTTCTTTTAGAGACCTGCTTGGCAGAGAGCTAAAGAGAACATTTCCTGAGGGAAAGTTTTTGTCCACAAGGTGGTTCTAGAAGGTCTTTGGAGGGGATCAGATGAATGTTTGTCCATCTGTGAAAATGCTAAGACACTATAGCCAGTAAATGTTTGCTGAATGGGATCACGCTAGTGTATCTAGATTTTTAGTCCTGAGAAATGGCGTAAAGGAAAAGGAGAGAGAAAGGCCTTAGACCAGAGCAGGGGAGGACATGGAAAATCAGACAGGCGTCGGCAAGTCGAAAACTCTTCCACATCACTTGGTGCCAAATCAGGATGCCCATATTGAACGATCAGACTGGTTTGGTAAGCAACAATCATGGAGTGCAAATTATTTAAAAGCCACTTTACTAAAAGAATAGTGTTTATTGTATAAATGTTCTTTGTCAAATACATGATGCTTGCTGTTTTTGGCTGGAAATCTGGTTTATACTATTTATACAGAGATTTATGTAACTCGTAGATGACTTTTGTATATATTTGTGTGTGCCTGCTCACTCTCTTTTTGCATATGGTCAGCACTGAATATACATTTGCTGCAGAAAGAGATAAATGAATGGCTGCCTTTGGAAAGCAAACATTTCCAAACATTTGGCCACAAAACTGGGAGAAATGCTAAAGATCTGATAGGATATGAACCTGATCCACTCTCATACAACCTGAAGGATCCCATCTGGAAATCTCCCCTCAGAAGACAAAAAATATGTAAACAAAGGGAAAAAAGAAGTGGACCCAGTGGGGAGTTTAAAAAGTTGGGAATAGTGTTCATTTTCTTCTAGCTCACATCCAGTGGAGTCAAGCACTACCCTTGAACCTCTTTCCACGCCCCCATCATGCTCAATGGACGGCCAGAGTGAATGGGTCAGCCCTTAACTGGGCACACCAGGCCCGGGACTGCAGTAGTCGAGGCTGGGCCATAGAATACAACCAACGACTCTTTTCTGCCCAACTCTCATCCCATCTCAGGGACGAGACCCCAAATCCAGGGCGAGTTGGTGGAAGGACACGCGGCAGTCCACGCTGCCTGGAGCCAGATTCCCCAAGGGTGGGAGGCAGGCTCACCATTGGACAGATGCATGATCATTTTAGGTGGAGCTTAGTTGAATATTTATTGTTAAAGTAGCTACAAATTTATTTATAATACTTATTTATATTTCCTAGGAAAATGATAACCAATCCATGAAACACTGCTTCAGATGAGTGCTTTCCAAGGTGACATCCCACGAGCATTGCTTTCAAAAACAAATTTGAGGTAAGGATGTGGTTAGGGAACAAGACTATGTTGCTCTAGCTTTTGGGATTTGGGGTCCTAAATTCTTTGTTTTCAGTCCTCCCCCTCCAGTGGACTCCCAAGGTCTTACAGGCACACACGGAGTTGAGCACTTAAATAGGTTTCCAAGAGACTACACACCACAGAGGTGTAAGTGCATCAGCCATGAAAGGTTCTGAGAGCGTTTGCAGTTTACAAAAGAGCTTGCTTACCTTTGTTTCACCTTTTTTCACATCGTGCATATTATTATCCCACAGGACACACCTTGCAAGTTATTGCTCCACATTTTCTAAATTTTACCTTTGAGTAAAATCCAACCACAAGAAAGCTAAATGTTCAGGCTAGAGTGTTTTGGGTTTTTGTACAATCATTTTTATTGGAAGGGCCTTGCTTACATGGCATCTGCCTCCAGGGAGGCATTTTTTGGTGAGGAGTATAAAACTCATTGCTCCGTGCATTGCAGTGCTGTGGTAAGGAAGCCTCGACTTCAGCACACAGTGCTTCCTCCATGAAAACCCAGGGTAGAAGCCTGCCCAGCCTTGGTTCCAGTAAGAGCTGGGCTTCTCCTAAGCGAGCTGGCTTGAGTCCAGCTGATGGACAGCAGGAGTCCTCTGGTGGATCATATTTCCTTCTTTGCTTTGGCCACCACTAGGCTCATAGCCAAATCTCTAGTTCCCCTTTAGAAATTGTGCAGGACGTTAAGGCTCAAATGTCTTTGCACAAGTCTACCTCTGACGTGTTCTTCTTGTCTTACCCTTGTTTCTCCTCACCCTGACATCCTTAGTTACATGGGTTGTCCTGCTGTCTTCTACATGTTTGCTGTAAGGTGTCCTGAATGAAGGGGGGATGGATTCGTAGAGGTTTCGGCTCTCCTTTCACTCCGTGAAGACAGAGCAGGGAAGGGAATCTGGGCTACAGGACGGGAAAGGCTTGCCTGCACGTAGGAAAACAAACATCTTGCTTGTTCCATGGAGGAATTTTGCATTTTCACGTTGTTTGCCTTTTATACTTTTGGTAGATTGTGGTTTTCTAAGATTATTTGTTTGGGTGTAAATCATCAAAAGTGGTGTTTGTATATTGCTTGTCTATTTCAGTTTATTTTTTTAATTCTTGTGTACTTAGAGCCTGGGTCTACATGTAGCCCACCAGCCCTCCAAATAAAAAACTTGGGCCACGTCTCTGAAAATCTCAGACGCCAATCCAGTCCCTCTGCACTACTCTCAGCTGACGGCAACATCTGGCACAACTGGACGGCGACTCACAGGCTGAGGCCAGCCTCTTCCTGGCCTTCCTCTCTCACCAGAACCCTTGCTGCAACCTCCCAGCAGTTATAGCATTTTTGAGTACCATGGCATATGCGGGGTACAGGGCAACCCTATAATCTTCTTTTATGGCTTCAGTAGGCTAGTATTTCCTCACAAATACTGTGCTTGGTCCCTTCCACGCATAATGGGGATACAGTTCTCTCCATTTTACCAGCAAGGATATCTAGACTCGGAGGGTTACGTAATTTGAGTTTGCATTTCATCCTTCGCCAATTCCTCAGTAAGTGAAGGGGAAGATGGGAAGGTGAGAGACTAAAAATTCAGCTCAGAACTCAAGGAGCTCAGGTATGAAGGCAGCATGAGACTAAATCATGGAATGTTTTTTTCCAGTGTCCCTGCCCCCTCCTTCTCCAGTTCCCCTCTTTCATTCTAAGAACCCTCTTTCTACTCCATTTTCTCCCTCCCCAGAATTTGCCAAGAGCCTCTACTGCCACTCTGCCCCACCGGCCCAGACCTCCTAATGTTTCTTTCCCCCCTGCCCCAGTCACTGGACTTTCTTTCCATCTCTGCTTCAAAGTAAATGGCCCTGGGGGAAGAGGGGGGTGCAATAAATTAATTCACTCCAAGGCAACTAGGATGACCCCTTCTTAATGTAGTCTTCCTCTCAGAGAGAGTGGATTCTTAAAGGAGATCGCAGGGAAGCACCCACACCTTGACTCAAAAGAATAAAATCTCCGATGCAGTAAATTCAGGCCGTAAGCAGGAGGTTGGGGAGATATTCCCAGTTGCACAGGCCTCCTGGCACCCTGGATCTCCTACACGGAAAATCTCAGGCCCCATACTGCAGTGCTGGAGAAGAGGAACCCCATCCCCACGTCCTCCGCCCAGTGCTCAGTCATCTTTTGTGGCTGGCGTATGACAATGGACAGAGCCATCACTGATGGAGGACAGCCTGAGGATGGGTCTGGAGGTCAGAACTGCAGGTCGCAGCCCACAGTAGCTGCCCTCACTGGCCTGCCTTGGGCCAAACTGCCCAAGGATAGGCCAGACCCAATTGCCCATCCTGCCCCATGGAACCAGACCTGCCTCCAACAGGCAACTCATCAAAAGGCCTTGCCCCCATCCGGTCCCTGTGGCTCAACTGGTTCTCTGAGCCGCCTGGCTTCCTTGCCCAGTGAGTTTAATGCAGGCAGCTTCGGCCCCTAGTGGAGAGAGGAAAGCCATGCGCCTCCCAGCCTGGCTCCTGCCATGACGAGGCAGCTCTGCACCAGCTGGGTACAGCGGGCCATTGCAGAAAGAAGAGGCAGGCCCTGCCAGGCACATTTGTTCCTCCCCTGGCCTCCCCTAAGGGTCTCTGATGGCCTTCACTCAAAGTTTTTCTGGCCTACCCCGTCCACGCCAAGTCTTGGACTGTGACAGATCAAATATGTGAAGGAAAATGGAAAAAGCGTGTCCGTGCGCTCACTCTCAATGGGAGTACAACGAGTTACAGGACTAGACACTGGGAGGCTTTATTCTTCCACAATGAGCCAGATGTTTGGCCTGGCCTGGACTGCGCAGGCCCAATAAAACGCCACCGTCCCGCTGGGGGTGAATCCCTTGCCCAGTGGCTATCACAGCTCCGAGGTCCCAAGGAGGCAAATCACTCTCCCCAGGCTGAGAGCCGGCTGGATGTCCCATCTCTGGAGATTAGCCTCTGACACGTTTGACACGTGGAGGACTTTTGTGCTTAGTTTTGGGGCTTATTTGTTGCTTTTCCATAAATTGGCAAAAATGTAAGAAAATTCCATTTTCTTGAATTCCTTAGCTAGATGAATTTGTGCTCAGTGACTTACTCTGATACAGGTTTCAAGGAAAGCTGACTGGGACTGGGAAAAGATGAAGCCTGTCCCACAGAAAGAGCACAAAAGAACATTCCAGGCATTCATCAGGTCGCCTGGTCCTTCAACACACCACATCAGCCTGGGCATCAGGATGGAAAGGTAAATAATTCCTCCAGACTTGGCCCTCCAGAACCTCCCCCACGTCTAGTGAGGGAGACAGAAGTGGAAAGAAAAGCACAGTATTTATGATTTGCCCTGGTGGAGGAACGAACCACGTGATGGAGAAGCAGAGGAGGTAGCATTTTGTTTGAGTCTTGAAGAATGAGCAAAAGAAATCTCCTCCTCAGGGATTTTTTTAAAAGGACTCACCTTGCCACAGCTATCCATAATTGACTCAGTGCTCCAAGGCAGGCCAAGCATTTGCTCCCACTCCAGCCCTCAGCCAGGGGTCCCTAGAGGCTGCTGCTGGCTCGTGTGCCTCCATTACCCCGCCTGCCATGTCCACTTCCCCTGGATCGGGGAGAATGATGGGGCAAACACGGAGCCAGCAGCAAGAAGGGGGATGGCCTCAAGGAGATAAAATCCAGCCCCCAGATGTTTCTTTTGGCCTCTAGAATATTTTTAAAATTTTTAATTAGTGCCATCATTTAAAAGTTGGAATATTTTATATAAAAATTTTCTTGAGTTTTCCTCTTCTCTGGAAAAACTAGAAGATACAATGATACTGGGTCCATATTCTGGCATGGCAACTCTAGGCTGGGGCTGAGTGGGAGCTGCCCCCATCAGATGGCGCATGTACCAGTTAGACTTTGCCGAGTAAGAAACCACCCCAAAGCTTAGTGGCTTAAAACAATAATCGTTTATTAGCTACGATTCTGGGTGTCAGCAATTTAGGCTGTGCTCAGCTAAGCATTTCCTCGGCAGGTCTTGCCTAGGCTCACGCATTCAGCTGCAGTCAGAGGTTGACAGGCTGTTGGACAGGGTAACTCAATTCTCCTCCGCATGGCCTGTCCACGGGTAGCTCGGCACTCTTCCATCAGCAAGAGAGGGAACCCCCAACAGGCAAGCCTTTTGCGAGCTTCTGCCTACATGCCTTTTATTAATCCCTTTGGTTAAAGCAAGACACAAGACCAGCCAGATTCAAGGGTTAGAGAAATAGACGTTGCCCCTTGGTAGGAGAAGCTGCAGACAATCTTTCATTATTTTCCTAATGAGCTCTCCAGTTCACCATAAACCCCACCTTGCAGAAACTGGGGGTCAGTTGCCATTTCTCCTTGAACTTGAGCTACTGGTTTTCTTACATCTGGTCTTCCTCAAAACTTCACTCTACCTGGAGCCTTGTAGGCATCCAAGTTAAAGAACTAAACCTAGAACTCTTATCCTGCAACTTAGCTCAGAACAAGCGTGCCTGACCCATTCACTCATGCACATGGGAAGGCGAGATGGATTTGACAAAAATAAAACCCAGGAAGAGGATCCAAAGTAGTAGGTGAAGGCTCTGCTCGGTGATGCCAAAGGAAGGTCAGAATGGCCAAGGCCCCAGGTGAACGGCAAAGCAGAGAGAGCAGTGGAAATGCTGAGACAGACCAGAGTCTCTGGTGAGAAAGGCATGATCGTGGAGGGGTGAGGGCATGACACAGTGCAAGGTGTACAAGACAGCCCCAGGAAGAACTCACAAAGAGGACAGCTGCAGATAAGAAAAGACTGCCACAAACAGTCAGTTCCCGTCAAACTGGCTCTGCAGCAGAGCACTCAGTGGTGGCAGAGAGCCAAGCCCACATGCCCAGAGAAGTGGGGATGCCCCACGCTGCACACTGCCAGGCATGGGGGGAGCCCAGGGGACTGCAAAACAGGATGCTCAGGGATAGAACCCAGTCTCGATGAGCAGCAGTTCCAGGACACAGCACAGAACATCTCCAGATGACACAAGAGCCGGCCGGGGAGGGCTCAGGGCATGGGGGACGAGGGCAAGATCTACCAGAACAAACAGGGGCACTTGTTACAATGAAAACGGTTGTCCTTCCCCCTCTTTTCACGAGAATTGTTTTACTTTTTTTCCCGGGGGTACAAAAGTGTGTCTGAAGTTAATAAATGTCTTAAAAGACGACGCTAGAATTCATATGCTAAAACAGACATTGCAATGAGGTGCACAACACACCCTGTGAAGTATTCTTGACAAAAACGAATGAATCAAATCAAGCCTTTAGATTTAACTTCTAGGATACAGGAACTACTGGGGACAGAGGAACAGGTGAAGCAACACCGTGAGGAAGCACTCAGACATTCAGAATGTGCGACTTTGTTCAACTCAATTGGCCTAGCCTCTTGTCATGGTTACTTAAAAAAGGCGAAGGAGGCAACAGATTGTTCTAGAATGAGACTAAAGAGATATATCAAGCAAATGCAATGCAGAAATGCTGATTGGATTCTAATCCCTAAAAAACTAAAATCCCAGCCATACAAAAACATTTGGGAGATAATGAGGGAAACTGTAACATGGATTGCGTATTAGATGGTATTAGGAAATTACCGTTTCTTGGGCATGATGATAATGATATTGTGTATATGTAGGAGAATCTTCTTAATTTAGGAGACACTAAATGCTCAAGTATTTAAGGTTTGTGCCAGTTATTAAAATACTGTCTCTTCACTCCAAACTCATCTTTCTACACTCGGCCTTGAATACTGCGTCTGGGACTCTATAAACCATATGATAGGCTCTGCCAAAAGGGTGCGCTAGAGAGAGCCTTCAGTGCCGGAGGAGGAAGAAGGGACTTGCTTGGCCCTGTCTACTTCCCGTTCCTGCTCTGCCGCCCCACACTGCTGCTTCACCCTGGCCGCAGCCCTTCTTTCCCACAGCAGCTGCTGAATCCACCCCACAGAGACACCAGCAGCCTCCAGCCAGCCCCCTCTCAGAGGTCTGGTCCCAGCCCCACAGCTCAGAGACCAGCACCAGCCGAGCCACCCCTCAGCCTCAGAGACCAGAATTTCAGTGACATGGAGCCCTCCTCTAGGTCTCTAGATTAACAATCCCAACTTCGCCTTTATGCCACCAGCCCTAAGGATGGTACCTTCTTCCTGAAATTGCCTCCTCCAGGATTCCTTGGAGTTCTAGTTACCTAGTTAATAACTTTCTACCTAGTTAAGTCATTATAGTAAATTCTCTCCACTGAAATAGCAGGTGTGGTTTCTGTCTCCTGAACCAGTGAAGTGTTATAATGTTTGCAACTCGCTTTAAAAAGATTCGGCCAAAAGGAAAAAATATAGATATATAGATAGATACACATATGTATAGCTATAACACACACACGTACCCAAACATACATTGAGACAAAGGAAATAGAGACAAAACTGTTGAATCTAGGTGGTGAATATAGGGGTGTTCATCATATTAGACCCTCACTTTTCTGTGAGTTTAAAATTTGTCATACCAGAAGGTTGAAAAAAAGAAGAAAATAAGGATAATAATACCTACTTCTTGGTATTGTTATGAGAAGTCAGTTGAGATACCAATTAGGAAAAATAAAATACTTTGCCACTTTCCTGAGTACATCTGTGGCCCCAAAGTCCATTTACCCTTGAAAGGTTGGGGTCCTGCTGGTTAGGCAACTCTCCTCTCCTGGACAGAGAAAGCAGGTGAGTGTGTGAGCAGTAAACCAGCATCTGCCGACCACGGCCGCACCTTTCGTCACCGGCAGAGGCCCTGACTTGGCAGAGAATCGGGCGTGGGGGGCTTTCACACAGGACGCCTCAAATTATCCCAGCAGAAAAGAATCTGTGCCTTTATCAAAGAGGAAGAGGACGTTCCACAAACTCCCCTGACAAATCGCTTGAATAGTTACGATCGTCCCCATGGGTTCCACATCTCGGACCTAACCTAAATCCCTGCGCTCTGGAGGAAGCCCCTCCTTCTTGCTCTTCCCTCCCACAGAGGCCCCTTTTTGTCTGCAAGAAGGCCCCGCCTAAACCTTAGTAAATTACCCGGCGCCCGTCTCTTGGCAGAACCACCATCAAGACCCCATAACCATTTCATTATTCTTTTTTTTTTAATTTTTTTGTCCAGTTTTATTGAGATACAATTGACATCTAACATTGTGTTAGTTTAAGGTGTACAACATAATGATTTAATACATGTATATATTGCAAAATGATTACCACAATAAGACATGTTGTTTCTGGAACACTATCTTGCTTTTCCTCCAAGCCTCTGACTACTGGGCCACAGTGAAAGGCTAGCCTCTCTTTCGGTCCTGATGGCTATACCCCACATTGTGCTGGGTTTCCATCTGTTGTTTCTGGGTAGAGGTTTGTTTGCTTAATACTGTTGACTGATCAGTCTGTATCGCACCGCAGGCCATTTGGCTTGCATTCTTTCCTTCATCAGCTGTACCTCCACTTGATCTGATTTGTGGTGAGCACTGCCTTAAGAAAAACATTTGGCTACTTCAGTCCCAGTGAAATTTCACTCAGACAAGGAAGGTGTGTCTGTGACTTCTAATATGACCTTAAAACAGAAAGCCAGGGAGTCGCCCTCCCATCTCTTGCAAAGCTTGTCATAGAGATGACCATGAGAGAGGCAGCACCAGGATGAAATAGCAGGCCCCACCTCAGGAAAGGGGGAGGTCCAAAGTCTACGACCACTTGGCCCTCACTGCTCTGTGGTTTGCTCTGTTGTTTCCTATGTCTGAAGCAGCCTCCCTGTCTTGTCTGCCTCCTAAAAGCCTTCTCATCTAGTGAGGTCTGGCTCAACAGTTACATCCCTCATAAAGCTTTCTCTGTTTGCTTCAGTGAGAAAACAAATGGCCAATAAACACGAGAAGATGCTCGCCCTCACTTACAGTCCGGAAAATAAACATTAAGACAATAAGACAACATTTTTCACCCCTGAGATTGTGTAAAAACAAAATGTTTGATAATACTAAGCATCAGAAAGGGTGTGGAAAAATAAGGACTCTCATATCCTGTTTGTTGGGCTCTAAATTGGTGGAGAATAAACTGGCAGTATCTAGTAAAATTTCAAACGTACACAGCTTATGAAAAGCAATTTCACTTCTCATCACCCACCCTTGGAGAGATATTCCTTGCCCAAATGCACAATGGGCATGGACAAAAATGTTCACTGAGAGTTGCTTGAAATAGGAGCAAATGGGAAGCAACCTAAACATCCATCAATAGGGGCAATAGATAAACTATTGTGCAGCCATTCAATGAAATACCAGGCAGTAGTTAAAAAGAATACAATAGATAGAAGCAACGAGACCCAGTAGTTGACGATCATGCTAGCATGCAGATCTTGGTCTATGATACCACTCCCTAAAAGAAACCAGAGCTCCTTAGAGAAATGGCAGATTCCTAGGGCTGAGGCAGGGTAGGTACAAGATGAGCCTGGAACATTTTGTAATGCCAGAAAGTAATGAAGTACTACAAAAATGATGGGTACATGTCACAAAGACACAGAGGGGGCTTCCACTGGCCTAATCTGGGACAATTTGAGCACTAAAATGATTAAGGATAGTAATAAATTACAGACCATTGAAAAATTAGAAACCATGAGTCCATAATAAATAGATAAATACAGAGGGGAAAAGGGAGGGCCCTAGCTTGCAGCGGAATGCCAAGCCCACTTGTCTATGTGGAGAGATTGTTACAGATGGAAAATCATCATTTTGCAACCGTCACAACAAAAAGACTGGCTCAGGTAAGAATCATAAGTAGATGCTAAATCTGGGGGCAAGTGTTGATGAGGGGTGGGCTATTTGAATGGTCTTAAGTGTCTTCCAAGAGACTGCATATTAGTTGCAAGGGGAAAACATAGTAACTATATAGTAGACAAATCAGGCAACACCTTGACTAGGTGATCAAAAGTAGCCATACCAGCGAGGGGCAGATGGATATTGTGAGTGTGCACACGTGGTACCCACAGATATGGTACCCTGAGAAAGACATGTCACCTATATAATATTCTGGCTGAAAATGCCTAACGTGAATCCAGTCATCAATCTAATGATGAGAGAACATCAGAAAACCCAAAATAAGAAACAGCCCATTTTATAAAAAGTGACTGTATCTTTCAAAAGTGTCTATCATAAAATACAAAGAAAGACTGTAAAAATGTTCCCTATGAATAGCACAACAAAGAGACATGACAAGTAAATGCAGTATCTGATCCTAGACTAGCTCCTAGATTGGTGGGGAAAATACTACAAAGGACATTATTCAGTTAATTGACAAAAATGGAATATAGATGGCAGACTAGATAAAAGTACCATATCAATATCAAATTTAGATAAGTTTATAACTACTGTAACTATTTAAGAGAATATCTTTACTCTCAGGAAATATGCAGGGAAGTATTTAGGGGAACAGGGACATGATGTATACTACTTATTAATGATTCAGAAAATAAAATTACATTATATATATAATAAAATTATGTTACATATAACAAAATTACATTGTATAAAATGTGTGTGTGTATATATATCTACACACACACATCTTTGAACCGTCCTTATTCTTGCAACTTCTTTGATTCGAAATAAGAAGTTGTTGCTTCAAAATAAAAAGTTGGAAAAAAATGATGTAGCTATATGTACTAGTATAGAAAGAGCTCCAAATATACTGTTGAGTGAAAAAAGAAAATTTGCAAGATAATTCACTCAGTGTGATATTTCCCATGTTACATCCATTTGTACATAAGTAACACACAGAGAGAGGTCTGGAGGAATACATACCAAATTGATTATGCGGTTTACCTTTAGGGAAGAGGAGCCCAGGACAGCTGTTACAGAATACTTCAGCTTATCTGCAATCTTTTCATTTTTTAGAAGAGTGTATTATGAATTGCTCATGCAATTAGAAATAACTTTTTTTTTTAAGATTAAAGTTTGCCTTCCTCTCAATTCCTATTGGTGATGAGGATCACGGCTCAGGTCTTCTGAGACAGTACTCATTTAAATATGTGAGCCCATTCTAACATGTGACAGTCTCAGAAACGATCTGGCTTTGGGGTTTGGGACATCTCATCAGGAAATGGCAGCCGCATGGGGTGTTTGGAAAGATCCCGGGCTCCAGAGTCAGACACAGGTGGTTTGAACCCTTGCCTCCATCGCTCACCGACGGTGCGATATGGGCAAGAGACAGACCTCTCTGAACCTCAGTTCCCTCCCCTGCAGAAAGGGAAAGTACTGCCTCTAGAGCAGAGCTACTGAGCTTTAGGTACAATGTGCATCATTAGTGTGTCCTCAGACAGCATGCACACGAAATGCCACGCCCATCCTGGGGCTGGCATAGAGCATCTCTTTATTCTCCTTCATTCTACCTCTTTTTCACGATTTGCCTGCATGCGCTTCTCCCCTGGGAGCCCTGAGGCTCTTTAAGGAAGGGTCAATCCCTTATTCATTTCTCTGCTTCCAACTGCGCCTCACAGAGCACTCTGGACATTAGCACCTGACAAACATTTGGTAGCAGGGTACATGAACCTTATCACAGAAAATATGGAGCAACATGTACGTATGCTTTAAGACTCCAGGTTTACTTTAGAACTATCAAATATAAGTAGACATGGCCTCTGAAGTCACCGTGTAGAAATCTGTAAGTGCCAAGAAGATGAAGAGGTGACCAATGACCCCACGTGCTCCTGATCAATAGAGGTGAAAGAGCACTGTGAGCATTCCTCGAAGCCAAAGGTGCTATTTAGTAATAGGTGTTATTTTAAAATGTTCCATGGTCACCAACGTTTGGGAAATGCCAAATTAGACAGAACTAAACAGGTTTATTTACTGCAGGACTTATCAGCTTCTCTAATATGCTAATGAGCATCATGACTATCCAACAGTCAATATAATTTGCAATATATCCCAAGCCTATTTGACTATAAAACCTCCTCTTTTTTTCCTCTCTTTTTTTCTCTTTTTTTTCCTCTTTTTTTCTCTTTTTTTTTTTCCTCTTGTTTTTCCTCTTTTTTTTCCTCTTTTTTTCCTCTCTTTTTTTTTGGAGGATCTCAAGGCCTAGACTCCATAGAACATGCTTTGGAAAATGCTGCTCGAGGCTGTTTCTACAGTCTTAGTGCATGGTAAGAATAGTACTTAGTGGAAATTTAACAATATAACTTGCTCACCTAACCCAAGAGGGCAAGGGAATAAAGTAACCAAGAGCTTAAGGGTGCTATCAATTTCCCTCATATTCTTCTTCTTCCTTTTTTCCCTTTTGGTCCAAGGAACATGTGCAAAGAATCTTGACCAAAAAATCATGCTTATGACTCCAAAACTGAAAAGACAGACCCCAATATCATCATTCTAGTCATTTCAGCTTCACTTAATCCTGTGCACTCAATTCTACTCATCAGTGGACTGGACAAATGGCTGAAATAGCCAGGATCCTGCACTGTGGGCATGTCACAGACCACATGTAGAAACGTTTGTCTCTACACAGCCGATCGGATTATTTAAGCAAATGTTCAATAGGACTGGGCTGAGAAGACCAATAGCCACACTCATTATGACCTTAAAAATGGGCACTGTGACAGTCCAAATGATCTCCTTTTTATTCATTATCTCTAAAAGTAATGGAAATCTATTATTTTAGACCATCCAGTATCTATGCCTCCCCTTTTTTGGTAACAACACACTTTTCCTTTGGGGAGTTATTCATCCCCTCCTGCTGCACCCACCCCCCGACCCCGCCACCATTGCCTACAGTCTTGATGAGCCTGTCAATCAGGCGCCCTGGTTCCCTTGCCCAAGGAGTGGGTCCTGGGCCCAATATAGGTCAGTTAGAGCCTCGCTCATCTAGGAATTCTGAGGCTAGAGTAGAGCAATACAAGACCAGCAAAGGTTAGACATGCATATGTCTGGGAGACATAATGCCCGGGACACAGCATTTTGGTTCAGCTTCCAGATCCCTGGGGCTGTCCTGGTTCCCCTCCTTCGAGTGACTCAGGCACTCAGCTTTTCTTTTGATCCTGTGAGGGCGCCCAATGTCCTGCTGATAAATTCCCAGAGAGTTTCTGTAACTCGCAGCTGGAGAAACTGCCTAATAGGCTGAGCAAAACAATCCCAGCAAACTTCTACTCACCTTTCCCAGAGATTCACTGGACTTAAAATGTGAAAGTGGCCGGAAAGCTTCCCTAATGGCCTAACCTCCTCATTTTGCACACTGCCATCTTGAAAGGTTAGGCAACACAGCCCCATGTCCTTCAGCTCATTAGTGGTGCTCGGGTTTCCCACCTGCCTGTGTTTCTCAAGCAGATTTCCAAACTTCTATTTTCCATGGGGATGCAACCGAAACTGCTCTGGTTCAAAGGTCTGAATTGTGACTATGTTTCTTCCCCTCCTATGCCGAAAGTGGGCCTCCACCGCCACTTAACAACTGCTGTGGGAGAGTGCATGCATCCTTGAAATATTCCGGGGAGCATCTGCATACCCCCAAAATGTTCACAGCCTGCCACTCATCACAGCCCTTCAGCTCCATGTTCTGGAGGCTCCTGCCTCTGGGAAGGAGCTCCAAGTATGGAGTGTGGCAGTTCCCACTCTAGGGATCCTGTCAACGGCTCACCAGGGATCCCACACCAAGCCAAGGACGTTCTATTCTGAGTGTGGCCCCAGTATGTTCCATTTCATCTGCAGAGCACAAGTTTATTCTGGAGAGAGATGTTTTGGGCACATTTGTAGTAGCCAACGAGCAGTACTTCCTTATATGCAGAACACAAAATCATCACATAAAAATCTGACCCAACTGCCAGTGTGGGGTTTAAAATAAACAAATTCACCCCTAAAATTACCTCTCTGGGCTGGCCGAGTTTGCACCTCAGAGTCACAGGCTGCAACGGTGGTGCAGAGGCGGTAAAAATCAGCCCACAGCGATCTTTGGTTATTTGGGGACCAGCTGGGGACAAAAGCCTCCATTTTTCTCTGTCAAGTCGGAGGTCTTCACTGGTCACTGCACACACATTCCAAATCTGAGTCCTTTGCAAAAGCAATGACAAAGGAAAGTTGGCTCAAGTTCTTCCCTACAACTCTGCCCAGGGCTTTCAGCGCACGGGCGGGAAAGGAACCTAGACTTGCCCACACTCTTCAAAGGAGTTGAGAAGCATGCTGCCCTGTCCATGCCCAGCTGGTCAGCCCTGGGCCTTTTCTCATGCTTTCCCTCTGCTCTGGAAGTCTTTTGTTTCCTTCTTCATTTCAGGAAGTATTCTCCAAACCCCACCTACCTCTCTACCTCCCAACCTAAGCAAGGTGCCCACAGCCTATCCCACCCCACTGGGCTCCCCTCTGTAACAGAACTCCACCATGCGGCTCTTCTGGTGCCCATTGACATGTCTCTCTCCCCCACTGGACGACTGTGAGCTCCTGAGAACCAGGCCTGGGGTGCACTTGTCTCCATGGCCCCAGGGCCCAGCACAGCACCATGGCCACGGCAGGCACTCAATACAGTGAACAGAGCTAAAGACACAAAAGCACTAGAGGCACAGTAATGGTCACAGCTCCCAGCCCTGGGAGGGAGCAGCTCTGTCAATGGGTCATAGCTCTGCCTACGACAGACCCATCATGCCCAGGGAAGAGATGTCCTGGCCTCATTATCTGCCACCTTTCACACGGCCAGCATTTCCCAAAGTGTTGGGACAAGTGGTACTCTCAAAAGGCTATAGAGAGTAATGTTTGAGATCAAGGCATCCAGAACCAGACTGCTCACTGGCTGTATGAACGTGGGCAGGTTAACCTCTTGATGCCTCAAATTCTTAATCTGTGAAATGGAGGTAATTATAACACAACATCATAGGGTTGTTGTAAAGATTAGTGAGTTAATCTACATAAAAGACTTGGTGCCTTCATTATGTTATTGGTTCTTAATACCTAAAATGGTTTAGGTGGTACCCAGACATAGCCTTAAATAAGAGTAAATCAAGGAATTATTTTGTCCTCAATTCTCCTTCAAACTTTCTGATTATGTCAAGGAAAAAGTCACAATTTAATGCAAATATGACTTTAACACATCTCTAAAACCTGCTGTTCTCCCTTTTAATAAAGAGAAAGAAGGCCTAAGCTTCAGTCTTTGGTAGGTGAAAAGATCCAGCTGAAATGTACACAGTCACTTGGCCCTTCTTGTATGACTGCTATCGATTAACAGCAATTGACACTGGTTTTCTACTTATGATAGTGGAATAAATCTTCCAATGAGAATAAATCTATTGATATTAAACAGCGAGTAGGTTCAAAGAAAACTACGAAATCATATAAGTAGTCGCAATGTACTATGGCAAAATCATGAAGGTGAGACCCCAATGCCTCAAGTGTGGAAAATACTCATACAACCTAAGGGAAGGCTGAGGTAGAAGTCCTACTAACATGTGCTGTGCCCAGGGAGCGCTCAGGCAGATGACCAATGGCAAAGTCCTCCCTCCAGAGGAAGCCGGGATCTCAAAGTGCCCCCTGAAACACAACACAGGACAAGACGGCAGACGCTGCTGAACTTAGAGGTGGGTCTCCTGCCCCGCTGCCGGGTGGAGGGCAGCAGCGGGTGGGGCAGTTCGGGAAGCTCCAAGGAAGAGGGCAGAGAGCTGCGGAGGGCAGACTGGACTGGCAACCATCAGCATCTATCACAAGGCCGGGAGTCTTGGAGAGAGAAAAGCAGGCATCATTTACCACCAACTGAGGGTCGGGCAAACACCCGATGCGCTTCCCAGGAAGCCGGTGTCTCCTGCATCTCTGACACTCATGCAACTGAGGGCAAGCGCTGGAAGGGAGAGGTCTCAGGTGGAAAAGAAGCCCACGGGGCCTTTCCAAGGCATTGCAAAACAACCTCGGGTGTCTCTCTGCAAATGGGATACTCCACCCAGCCGTGATTCTGGGATTTTCTTTGTGTTTTTGGGCTCATCTATTTGTGATGCTCTTTGGAGGGGGGCATCGGTAAATAGGTCTAGCTTGCTTTTCAAATCAGCTGTGTTCCCTTTCCCTGTGACTCATAGGCCGGGCTCACCCACAGACATAGACAGCCCGCTCGCTGTCCTCTGGTTGGCCGGCCACCAAAACCATGCCCTGGGCATGCACGGGGAGGGGCGTGCACAGGACTCGCTATCCTCCGCCCTCAACCAGCACAGGTGACAAGACAGAGGCCAGCGCTCCAGGAGCTCCCAGTCCCTGGAGTGAGAGGGAGGTGAATAACTAGCTCTGAAACAATAGCTGCCACTTCTAAAGGGTCTGCTCCATGCTGGGCACGTTATCTCCACGCTCACGAGGAACTCCCCATCTCACACACGGGGGCCTCAGAGAGGCAAAATGGCAAGCAGCCAGGCAGCCACACAGGCTGTCTTGTGGACCCAGGTCCCTGTGCCTCAAAGCCCACACTCTTGCCATCCCACGGCCCCCACTGCCTGCAAGGAAATGCGTATCATGATGGTGCCGTCCAGAGCACAGTGGGAGGACACAGATTTAATTCTGCTTAGGGAAACAAGGCTCCCCAGAGAAGGTGACATTTGAGTTGAGACTTTAAGGACAAGTAAGGACTTTGTTGGCAAAACAAAATAAGCTAGACTATGTTTGTTTATTCATTCACTCATTCATTCCATGCTATACTTCCAGGACTGTGCTGGGTACTAAGAACACGGTGGTGAACAGACACGGCTCCCATCCCCAAAGAGCTTACTTCCTAGTGGAGGAGACAGAAAACAAAAAAGAATGATAGAGTTGTTACTAATTGTGTGTGCTGTAGGAGACGTGTAAGGAACTGAAATGGAGAAAACCAGGGAAACCTATTTTAAGACAGTCAGGGGAGTTTTTTCTAAGGAGGTGAATTTTTGCTGAGCCTGAAAGATGAGGTGAAGGCACTATCCATGTAAAGTAAGGGGAGAGTGAGTGTTCTAGGCAGAGGGAACAGTGTGTGCAAAGGCCCTGGGGCTGGAAAGGGAATTGTGTGTTCATGGAACTGAAAGATGGGAACGTCTGGAAGCAAGTGAGCCCAAGGAAAAGTGTCGCTCAGGGGGAGGCTGGGGAGAGAGACTAGAGCCAGATGGTGTAGGGTCTTACAGGCTGTGGAAGAGTTTTATTCAAAGTGAAGTGGGAAGCTCCTGAAGAGTTTTCAGCTTGGAAGTTATACCATCCAATTTATCTTCTAAGACCAGGCCTCAGTTCCCTCATCTGTAAAATGGGAGTAAAGAAAAGAATGCATAAAAAGTGATGAGTACCCTCCCTGGTTGGAGAATGGATTGAAGATGTTCTGAAATGTGAACTTGCATCAAGATCACCTGAGGTGCTTGTTAATGTCAAGACTGCTGCCCCCCACCCCAGAGATTCTGACACAATTGGTCTGGGGGAGGCCCAAGAATATGCATTTCTAACAAATCCCCAGGTGATGCTGCTGCTCCTGGTCCGGGGACCCCACTTTGAGAACTCTGGGATTAGAGAGAGTAACAAAGAGGTGGGAGGTGGCACGGGGATGCTGTTGCAGTCGTGAAGAGCTGGCGGAGTAGCATGGTGTCGGTGAGATGGAGAAACGTGGTCCAGAGCAGAAGAGCTCTAGTTAGGAGGCCCCACGGAGAAGACCAGCTGAAGGACCGGATGTTGGGAGTGAGGGAAAAGGAGAAATCAGGCAGGATACTCCCAGATCTCTGGCTTGAGCAACTAGGCAATTACCGTGGCAGGAGCTGAAAGCAGGGAGCCTTGGGGAGGAACAGACTCGGAGACAGGGGCTGAGACATGCTGACTTGAAGACCTCTGCAGCCCAGAGACGGCAATGTCAAGTAGGCAGGCAGAGCCTCCATGAAGACAGCAATCATATCTATCTTGCTTTCTATATATCCCCAGATCTCAGCCTAGCGTCCCTGGCACATAGTAAATATTCAGAAAACCTTTGTTAAGGCTTGAAGAAAAAATGGAGGCTTAGGAACTAAGATAACCAAAGGCACTGGGGTAGCAATTTGCCGCCATGTCTGAGGAGACCATGGCAGTCACTCTATTGAGGCTAAGCCATGAGCTCCACCACTTTCTGACCTGGACATGTACGGTGACGTGGGAGGCTGGGGGCAGAACACAAGACAGAAGTGAGCCACCCAATTCACAGGAGCCAGAAGATGTCACATTTGAGCCTTTCTTGGGTGGGTTTTGAGATGAAAAGGTTTGAACTGTGAGCTTAGTGAGCATGAACGCCAGAGGAATCTGGCTAACTTGGGCTTTTTATAAAAGAAATCATGGGAAAATCAAGCTGTGCAACTTGGGGAAATGAGGAGGGAGGGATGGGGAGACAGAGAGAGAAGAAACAGAGGACAGAACAGGAAAAGTGGCTTAACCAAGTCTATCTACCCACTAAGGGTAGAAGGGGCCAACCTCCAGAATTTGATCTCCCAGGCCAACCTCGACCTGGGGGTCCTCGCCACATTTCAACCAGGCACAATGGACCCTCGGCCTCCCCACTTACCAAGTTGTAAATTAAAAGGCTGTAATTCCAGCCAGGAGTTCTGATGACATCATAAACCACAGAACCACAAGCTCAATTCACCAGAAGCCCCAAGATGGAATTACACCCTTTTTTCCTAATCCAGGCAGCTCTGGTCACTGCCATTTTTTCATGATATAATAGAAGCAGCAATATTTTAACCATTTGTGTGTGGCCGCTCTCGTCCAGCCATGGGGCCCCTCTCCTGGCCTCTCTCCTTCTCCTCTCCCACCCCGCTCTGTGCCTTCCTCCTAAGGGGTTTCCTTCAGGGATGGCCCTGCTTTCCGAGGCCACCCCTCCTCAGGCCCGCTCCTCTTCCATCTTTCCTCCAGATCTCCTCTGCTCTTCTGTCTCCTCCTAGGACCTAGCACTGCCCTGGCCTCTACCTTACTCTGCTTTTCAAGAGAAGCCCAGCCTCTTCTGGGTCTAGGGCAACGTCCTGGAGAACAGAGCCCACAGTATGTCTAGAATACTTTCCCAAATGTAGCATGAACAGGAAGTCACGTTTTAAATCAAGCAGGGAAGTTTACGGCTGAAAGAAAACTCTTTCTGAAAGCAAACGCTGCTTCCAATGTCCTTTCGTTTTGGTTTAGTTTTGAGTCCTCATTTTTATGAAGTTTTAACAGAAAGTCTACCTGGGCATCACGTTACCTCCCCCCCACCGCAGCCTCGTGCAGTGGTAACATCTGCACAGTATTTTGCCCAAAGTCCCACAGCGACTAAGTAAAGCCTTTGATTTGACCCCAATCTGTCTGACTCAAAAAGCTATATATCCATGCTCTCTCAGCGTCCCCCGAGTCAAATATCTTGAGAGCAAATATTGCGTGTGACTCCAAAAGGACTTTAATGATTGATCTTCATGTAACATGATTTTTCTTATTTCAGAAGGGATGAAAATTCGACGCCATTTTAGGGTACAATGCAAGTCAAAAAACACATTCCAATGTTCTGTGTATTTAAAAAAAAATAAACAAAGTAAATCACTTCAAAAGCATTATGACTTCTCCCAAGTTAACAACAAACAGAAAACCAGTCTCACTCCACACTGAAGCAATTGGGCAGAGACAGGTGGACCAGAGACTCTTTGTATAAAGCATCACCCACAAAACGCCAGCGCATGAGATGGCAGCTTTCAAAACAGTCCATATGCACAGTCTGTCTGCTGTATGCGGTGTGCGGTGTGCAGCGTGAACCCCGGGCATCTCGGAGATGTCCCCCAGTGGGAGGGGACGGGCCACCTGGGCATCCAGGAGCTGTCCTCCAATGGCCAGAGGGAGACGAGCTGCAGAGAGTCATGCTTCAGGGGTTCAATGACATCAGGACTCTGAAAGATAGGATGTTACTGCTGCACAGAGGCTGCAGGTGAAGCACTTCATAAAGAACAAGAAACGTATCTGAGGTCATTTCAGAATGCTACCTGCAAACATGTGCGAGCACAGCTGTCTTGGAGGAAAGTTGGACTAGAACAGAAAAAAGACAGCGTCGGTTTGATCTTCTCCAGAAAGTGCATCTCTGTGCCTAATGAAGCATGTGTTCGCATGGTTTAAGGAAGACGTGTGAGGCGGTGACCGAATTTTTTTCCTCTAGCATCAGGGACAGTAAATAACATCCTCCCAGAGAATAGAAACGGGAAAATACCGTCAGCATATATTATACGAAGTTACACAGTGGAAGCGAATGCCGCAACAAACAAGCAGGCGACTTGCTTCCCCAACCCCAGAGTGAGATGACAGACTCTCCTAGTGATGGAGAACGATTTATTCCTCCCCGGCAACAAACATTTAATTACCAGATCAATCCCGTGTCATTGTACTGCATGGTGGAAAATCATCATCATCTTCCACATGTAGAAAGACAATGAATTTGAAAACATTTTGTGGGTTTTCCTCACGGAATGAATGTCCAGGATCCCACTGGCTGTGCTCACACACGCGGACCTGCAGGCACAGCCAGCCTCGCTCCACTGTGGAGAATGCACCAACCCTTCGGGTCTAGCACCCCAGCTTCTGACGAGGCAGCGATTAAGAGCACAGCTCCGGGGCCACACTGTCTAGCTCCAAAGCTGGCTGTGGGATCTTAGGCAAGGCTTTTAACTGTATGTGCCTCAGTTTCTTGGTTTGTAAAATGAGGCTAAGAGTGCCCTACCTCAGAAGCCTATTGCGAGGATTAAATAAAGTAATACAAATAAAGTGCTTAGAACAGTGTGTAGTAAAACACTCAATAAGTGACAAGACATCATGAGCCTTTTCTCCTCTGTCACTATGCTTGTGTTGGCTAGAACTCTTGCCAGAGATAGAAAATCTGACTCAAACTTAGCTCACATAACTGAAAAGTCCAGGGGAGTAACAGCCTCAGATACAGCTCGATCCAGGGACTCTAATAGTATTGTCAGGCCCTGGTCTCTCTCTCTCTATCTCTTATCACTCCTTCCTCTGGCGTGGCTCCATTCTCAGACAAGCTCACCCCTCGTGGTGGCAAGGTGGCTGCAACAACATCAGCCTATATCCTCCCAGGTTCAAGTTCAGCAGGAAAGAACACAGCATACGTCTCAGTAGATCCTGCACAAACTCAGTAATTCAATCTAACCACACCAGTATGAATCACTGCTCTTCGTTTCTCTGATTACTGACAAAGTTGAGCATATTTTCATATGTTTATTGGTATTTATATCATTAAAGGGTGTTAACTTCATCATTTTATTGAAAAACTGCCTGTTCATTGTGCACAATATGAGAGGAGGGTATATTTTCTTCCAAGTACATTGGTTTACTATAGGAGGTGTTCCCAGATCTGCCAAAAGGAGAGGTGCCTCGCCTTTCTGCACAAGACCTTCGCTCCTATGATCTGTCAGTCTGTTGAGGTTAAAACAGTAACTCCAATGTGGCCCTGCTCACGCTCAGCTCCACCTGAAACCTGAAACCGCGGCAATGCCCAAGCCTCTTCACCTCACGCACTCTTCACCCCTAAGTCCCAGCCTGACACCCGCTTGGCTCCTGGCGCTGCTTATTTCCTCCAAGCCCCATGGAGAAAGTCCGGCTTTAGTTGTTCCCACTCCCTTTGGAATCATGTTAGATCAAGTCCCAGCTCTTTTCTAAATACTTGATGAAAACTTGCTTCCTCAGCTGCCCACACCCCCATCCCTCAACACGAAAGCGTTGGAAGAGCCGACCCGCTGCACGCACACAAATTTTCTGAACACCGTGGTCCCAGGGGGGTCACCGTCTAACGTGCCTAGGGAGCTGGGAGCCAAGAATTACCCCCACCAACGCGCCTGGTGCCCTTGGCTTTGCGCCCAAGCTATTTCTGGCCCAAGTAAGTCCTTCTCTCTTTAAGGACTTGACTCAAATGCCCCCCGAATCTCCAAGACTGGGCGCGTCATTCCTGGCCCTCTCCTCCTGGGCCATGTGACTCATGCCCGGAACAGTGCTGAGCTGAGATCGCCGGCTTTCCCACCCACGGCTTCCCCCACCTGCTTGCACCTAGCACAGCACCCAACACAGAGTTCAGGCGCGGCACATGTCGGCTGAAGGAGTCCCCACTTGAACGATGGGATGTTCATCTACACCCGAGAACCCCATCATCCTCGTGACCCCACCGCAGTGCTTCCCGAAGTGCGGTGAACATTCTCATGACTCAAAGTAAGAAGTACGAAAACAAGATGGGGCTTTCTCTCTCTTCGTCCTGTTTTGCCAAATCCTGTGCCACCAAACATGGCTAAAAATGGCATAAGAATGCCAGTGTGGTGGTTGTAGGTTTGAGGAGGAAAATAAGCAATTTGACAAACACTTGTCAAGTGCCTCCAACACACAAAGTGCTGAAAGGAAAAGTGGGGTATGTATCAGTCAGGTTAGGCTAGGTTTTGCTGCAATAACAAACAATCCCTAAATCCCAGTGGCTTTTAACAACAAAGGTGTATTTCTTGCTCATGCTACATGTCCATTGTGGGTTGGCAAGGGTACCCAGGCTGATAGAGCAGCCTCCATCTCTAATATGGCTGGTCAGCATCCCAGAGGGCATAAAAACTCTCGGGGGTCGTGCACTGGCAGTTAAACGACACCCATCGCTTCCACTCACAACTCATGGGCCAGAACTAGGCCCCACCCAAGCATAAGGGGACCAGAAAATACAACCTGACCGTATGTTGGAAGGGGGGGAACTGGAAATATTTGGTGAGAAGCACTCAGGATGCCCGTGGGAGGTAAGTTCTGGGCCTTGGGCCTTGTCTTTGATGGAGGGGGAATAAAAAGGGCACCAATCATGTGAAGGAGGAAAGAAAGGAGGATGTGGGGGACGCTGGGGTGGAATGAACAGACCTCAGGGACCCATGAGTGTGTGACACAATCTGCTGAACCTAGAGCTACCACTTGTTATGTGTGTAGTACGTACCAGGTGAGCTCTTGTGCTAAGCTTCTGGATCAGTTAGTGTGCTCAGGAGGTTACAACAGAAATCCACTCTGGCCAACAAGCAAAGATGGGCGATATCAGAAGGCTCCAGAGGAGCTCAGAGAACTGGAGGGAAAGCAGATGAACCAGGCCTCCCATTGGAAATGAGATCAGCTCCAGGGGTCTTGACGGCAGGACCAAACCACTGTCCCTTCAGCTCCAAGCTGTCTTCACGTCACGCAGGTTTCAGATCCCCAGCAGAGAGGCTGTGGCACGGCTAGGGTTTTGGTGCACCATCAGTGAGGGGAGGCCAGGGCTCTCTGACTGGTAACCCCACTAAGACTGCATGCAGTAGAGGCTTTCCCAGAGGGGAATCAAGGTGCTGCTTCTAGAACAAGGGGGAGTGATTGATGACGGCTCAGGCAAAACAGATGTTCACAATAGCATTTACATCCAGATTCTCACAACCACAACATGGGTATCACCATCCCTGCTTTCACACAAAGGAGCTAAGCCTCAGAGCCTAAGGAATGTCCCAACATCACACAGCTGGTAAGTGTCAGAGGCCCAATGCTGTGGGACCCCAGAGCCTGCACTTTTACTACTGTTATCTACTGTCTCATGCAGACCTACCGGCCTTTTTGTTGCCGTTTTTCATGAGGCACTAAAATGAGCAGAAGGAACTTGAAATGGCCACAGCACGACTAATCATGCAGCCATCACATCTGTAGAGCACTCTATAGTCTACAAAGTGTTTCCACACATGTGATCTCCTTGGGCCTCCTGAGACAGCGTGAGGTGGCAGAGCCCCATCATCCATCCCATTTACTGGATGAAGACATGGGGCTCGGATCCCATGATTGCTTGGGAGCTGGTGAGGGTGGGCCCAGTGTTTCCAAGTCTTGTTTTCTGGTTGGAGGTGATGACCTGGCTGGGGCTTCCTCAGACTCAGTTTGCTGGTCTGCAGTGTGGGGCTGGCAGGTCGGAGCCCAAGTGCAGGATGGTGGTTGGAAATGACAGGCACACAAGATGCACAGGAACCCTTGGTCTCTCAGCCTCGCCAGGGGGCTCTCAGGGGAGTTCTCCACGCTGAGTGTGTGGAGGTCTCACTTAACGTTCTTAACGGAATTGGGGAGGTGTAACCGAAGGGAGGCTCAGCTCCCAAGCCTTCCTGCGTCCCTGCCATGTCTGACTCAGGAGGCCTCTATAGCACAGGGTCCATGCTGTAAAATGGAAAGCTGAAAGCAACTCACCGTAGCTTTAGGGATGTCTGTAGAACTGAGTTAAAAACAAAAGAATGAAGGAGCTTTGGGTATTGAAGCTTCCCTGTCACTTGCCCTCAGCTTCCTGCCTGGATGCATCAAGCCACTGCTGCTTCTCCAACGCGTGGAGGCAGCATGATGAGGTGGTTGGGGTTGACCAGATGTCTCTGGAGTCCCACTGTGTGGGTTCAAATCCCAGCATCACTGCTTGCTGCTCTGTGAGTCTAGGTGAGTTATTCATTTCTCTGAGCTCATTTCCCCATTAGTGAAACATACCCACTTTGTGGGAATGAAGATAAAGTGAGATAATCCACAGAAAGCACCTAGAATGGTGCTCAGCACAGAGGAGATGTTTGGAGACATTCAATAGATGGTAAATCAGAGAGACTGAGTAACTTGTCCAAAGGTACACAGCTAGGGAGTGGGAGAGTCAGGATCCAGATCCAGATCAGAGTACAGATTCGGAATGATTCTTCCCACCATGCCATGCTGCCTCTCAGGGGGGATTGGGGTTTCTGGTAGAAAGGGGTAAATTAGTGTCTCACTTCACTTCCCACTGAAGCTCTCCCAGGATTCATCATCATCCCATCTTCAATGGACTTCTTACGTCCATGAGCAGAAAGCATGATCCTTGGTGCAAATTTTTTCCTTAAATTCACCTAGCCTTGCAGTTGTCAGACCTGCCCCAACCTCTTAAAGGGAGCTTTGTAGGCTTGGTAATGATGTAGGGAATAGTGTTTTTGTACAGCACATGCCCACTTACATAGAGGAGAAAATTCTTCCATGGAGAATCCTCTAGCTTGACCCTCATGCAAACCAATTTGAATAATCAGAAGACACACTATCTCTTGTAATGGAGAGTCAAGAGATGATGAGGGCTTCAGGTATGGTATGATCAGGGCTCTATCTGAACTTCTCTGTGGCTCTCTGGGCTCAGCCCTCCTCCACACATTGACTCTGTACTTTGAGCTAGCTTACTTCATTGTGGCATATGGCAGCCTACAGAAATGGACTTGCTACCTGTCACATCTAGGGAGAGAGAGAGGACACTGCACCTCATTCCAGCTTAGGCCACCCACCCATCCTGACCCAATAACTGTTGCTGGGGCTATGCTACCTGATTGTTGGCTTGAATTCAAATTCCTGAGCCAATTATTGGGAATCACCCTTAGTCCAATCAGGCCGTTGGGGTGGAGGTAGGCTCAGAATCTGTGGGACACAGGGGCCTCAGTGGAGAGGATGGAGAAGAGGAAGAGTAGATGCTGAGTACTCAGCCAACAATGCCCACTCTGGGGTACAAGGACAGCGCAGCAAGGGGGCAGCACAGTAAGAAACTGCTGTGCCTAGGAACCCAGGGGAAAAATCTCATAAAATGTCAAATCTCTTTAAGTCAAAACTCTAATATGAGGTCACCACATTGAATTCAGAAGAAAAGTGCCATCATAGTTACTATTCATTGAGCAGCATCAATTGAACAGTGATGTTGGTGCTTCCCTCCATCATATCATTCCATAACTTAATCCTCACAACCACCCTTAGAATTTGGAATTACCACTCGTATTTTACAGATGAGGAAACAAGGCTCTGAGCAGTATTGTGACTTACTCATAGTCACACAGCTGAGAGGGACGGACAGAGTGGGAAAAAAAAACTTGGATTTCTGTGTGGAAAAAGCCCCAGCACCACATTTTGCTTGTTAGACTCCAAGAAACAAAAGTAGGATGTGAGTTAATTTCATGTGGTGTAGTTAATTTCTAATACCATTGTCAGAAAGCAGGAAATAAATGACCTTCAGCCTCTGAGTCCATGGGAAAAACACAAAAAACATTGTTAAAAGTTACAAATAAAGTGCAAAATGGGACCAGGAGAATTGGGGGAATTAATAGGAAGCCACCACGCATTCTTCTCCCTAAACACACAGAATCCTACTTAGATTTGGGACAGAAGGTGGGACCCCCGCCCCCGCACCCAGGGCCAGCTCGTCACGTTTGGACATCACTGTGGAAGTGTCTTAAAAGGTTGTTTTAAGCAACAAGGTCTTTGAAAAGGAGGTATCTTGGTCCAGCTGGTCAGCTGTCCAGACGGGCATTAACAGCATTAGAACGGACATCTCTACTCAAGTGAGTCTCCGCATGAGGAGCACTTAACTGCACAGGTTATTTGGTGGTGGGGGGGTTGGGATAAGAGCCATCTCGGGGGTCTTATTGAGAAGGTGGCCCTGCAGTTGTCCCCATGGTCTGCGGGAGTCCACATCTACTCCCCCGCACCTGCAGTGGCGGTTGAGGCGGACTGGCTTCCTCTTGTTGCTGTAACAAAGTACCATGAACTTAGCGGCTTAAAACCAAATAAATGCAAGTTGATTATCTAGCAGTCCTGGAAGTCAGAAGTCCAAAACGAGTCTCATGGGGCTAAAATCGAGGTGTTCTCAGACTGTGTTTCTTCTGAGGCTCTAGAGGAAAAATCTATTTCCTCGTCTTTTCCAGCTTCAAGAGGCCACCTGCATTCCTCGGCTAGTGGCCCCTTCCTCTGTCTTCAAAGCCTATTATTGCAACATCTGCTTCCATTGTCACATCTCCTCTTTGCTTTTGACCCTCCTGCCTCAGTCTTATAAGGACTCTTGTGTTTATATTGGGCCATCTGGACAATCCAGGATCATCTCCCATCTCAAGACCCTTAATCACACATGCAAAGTCCCTTTTGCCTTGTAATGTAACATATTCACAAGTTTTGCAGATTAGGACATGGGCATCTTCGGGGGCCTTTACCACATGAGAGATAATAAAAAAAGCATCACCTTATGAAGCCACCATCACCCACCACTGACGACTCAGAAAGACACTTTCTCTAATGGATCAGCTTAAAATGGAAACTAGCAAAGGAATATTCTGACCATCATTGCTCTCATTCAGGATTTTCTATTTTAGTTTGATAACATTTAACAGAGAGAATTTTGAGGCTGTATACACACATGCGTACACAGTGACTGGGGAAATGAGGAAATTAGCTGGATGATTCAGGGTCCTAATACTTATTAGGCCTAATATTTCCAAATAAATCCCCCTCCCACCCAGATAGTTTGAACTTGAATGGCCATTTCCCTTTCCATGTGCAGACTCCAGGTGTGTCTTTGTCCTGTCTCTTCCTACCTGTGACTACTAGGAGGCTGGTCACAGGTGACTCTGCAAGCAGATAGGGCGTTGGGGGAGGCCAGGGAATCTGGGAGGAGGGATGGCCAGGGTGGGGAAATGGGAGACTGGGAACACCCCCAGTGGGACAGGGTTTCCCCAACTTCAGGCATTCAGGTACTATTGTTAACACTGTTCTATATTGGTGTCTTACCTCTGCTATTATTTACTTAACATTTAACTTAAATCGACTAACTTTTGGTGAAATAAGTTGTTTTATCTGATATTACTTCCATAAATGAGAAAAACAGAACATATATAATAGAACAAATTATCAAATATTATTAAAACAAAAAAATATTTAATATTAAGATAAAAGATATCCATACGCCACCTGAAATAATCTCATTTGTTGTACACATCAGAACTTTTCAAACTTTAATGTGCACACACATGGCCTGGCGATCTTGTTAAAGGGCAGAGTCTAATTCAGTCCAGTCTGGGGTGAGGTCTGAATTTCTGTATTTTTAAGCAACAAATGGTAACGTGAGGTCCAGCAGACTGAATCACACACTCATGGGGCCCTGAGGCCTGTTCATTCCACCCCAGCAGCCGCTGTCCCCACCTTTCTGCCCACTTCCCAGTGATTGGTGCCCTTCTATTATTCCCCCTCCATCAAAGACAAGGCCAGAACTTACCCACCATGGATGTCACGAGTGCCATTCACCAAACATTTCCAGTCCTCCCCCTCCAGCTCGTGGTAGGATTGTACTTTCTGGTCCCCTTCCGGTTGTGTGGGATCCTAGTTCTGGCCCATGAGTTGTGAGTGAAAGTGACATGTGTCATTTAATTTCTCTTTTCCCATTGGGGATGGTGACTGACCATGAGGAAGATGGTGGCTGTTCCATCAGCCTAGGAAGACTTGCCAACCTACAATGGACATGTACCATGAGCCAGAAATAAACTTTCATTGTTAAAAGCCACTGGCTCAGGGATTGTTTGTTACTGCAGCAAAACCTAGCCTAACCTGACTAATACATACACCCTAGTTTCACCCACTTTACCCTTTAGTACTTTGCATGCCAAAAGCACTCGGTAAGTATTTTGTCAAATTACTATTGTCCTCCCCAAACCTACAACTCTCATGCTAGCATTCTTATACCATTTTTAGCCATGTTCAGTGGCACAGAATTTGGTGAAACAGGAAAAAGAAGAAAGAAAGCCCAATCACGTTTCCTTGCTTCTTACTGAGCCACATTCGAGCTGAAGTGGGATCCACATAGCAGTTCTTCTAACCCTCATCAAAGGCCTACACTTTCCCAGCTCTTGTTCCTAGTCACCTTCTGCTACGAAGTTTCATTTTGAAGGTTTTGTACAAGGCTGCTGAGGGTAAGTGAAGTTTGGTCCACCCTTCCATGGAACAAATGTTCTCCCAGACAACCTGCCTGGCTGATGTGGACAGGGTTCCATCAGCACAGATGGCAATTTCTTCCACATGTGATGACATCACCTCTCACTAGACCACAATTCCAGAAGCAATGTAAATTCAACAAGTGACTATGGGGGAAGGACTCAAGTGTGGCAGAAAATGCAGTGAACTAGGACTAAGAAATGTGGGCTCTAATCTCAATTCTGCCATCACCCTTGTTCGCCAGCCTCTTTTGAGGGCAAGTGAAAGAACTCAACTCATACAACTTATATGAAAAATAGAAAATAAAAACCTCTCTAGGTTCTCAAAAAATATCAAGAAGAAACTATCTCCCTCTGTGACAGCACACTGCAGTCTTTTGTTGGCTCTGTTCTCAGACCTGCTTTCCCCAAGTGGCTGCAAAGATGACCACAGCATGTCCAGGCTTACACTCTGGCAGCTCAGCGACCCAGGAGAAACGGACACCCTCTTTCCAAGGGTTCCATCAAAAGTCATAGAACAGAATTTCATTGGCATGTTTCAGTCACATGCCCATCTCTGAACCAATCACTGTGGCAAGGGAAATGCAAGTGTTCTGACTGGCCAGGCCTGAGACCCATGCCCACCTCTGGAGCTGGAGGTTGGAGCAGCTTCAGTCAAACCACATGGAATGAGAGTTGGGGAAGAGTAAGTTTCCCCAAGAAAATTGGGGTGCTATTTCCAAAAAGAAGGAAATGATTGCTAGAGACACAAAAGCAACTGTGAGCCACTTTACCTGCCAACTTCCTGCCATCCCCCAATCTCATCAATTCTAAGCCAAATTCTTTGTCAACCTCCCAGGGAAACTGTAAAGGTCCTACAATGCAATGTCGTTGAATGCAAACAGATTGCAAAGTGACACTGACAATCATCCCAAAGATGCACGAAGTCATGAACTGCAGGAAAGTGACGGTGAGGGGCCTCTCAAATGAAACACAGGGCTGTTGGCAAAGGAGGGTCTGACCGAAGTCAACAGCTTATAATTGAAAAGGAAAAGTCTACAGGGATGATGCTCAAATAAGAGTTTCAAAAAAGAGTGATTTAAACATCAAAGTTGATGTCTTCAAATATTATTGTCAATATCAATCCTTTTTATAATAAGACTCTGGATATTGGGTAGTGCTAACTCATGGTTTGGTTAAAAAAAATTACACTCCCCCAAAAAATCAAGATTTGACCTTATTTTGTATGTTCCAAGAGTTAGTGCACAGCTGCAATTACAAAGCAAATTTGGTTAAGTGTATGGTACATTTTTCCCAACTAAATGGGCATAGAGGGGAATCTCATTGAGGTCTTGATCTGAATTTCCCTGACCCTAATAATATGAGCAAGAATTCATAAATTCATTGGTTTCTTGTGCTCCCTCTGCTGAGAAATATCTGCTCATGTCTTTTGCCCATGTTTCCATTTTCTTTTCTTACTGATTTGTAGGTGTCCTTTTTATATTCTTGATACTAATCTCTGGTTGTGTATACCGCAAATATCTTTTCCTAGTAAGCTATCGTTTCAATTTATTGAAGGTATCTTTTAATTAGCAAAGCATTGATCAAGGAGTTTTTGTTTGCATGTTTGTTTTCGATTCAATGAGAAATATTAGCCCCTATTTTAAGCAGATTTACTTGAAGGGTTGTTTCCCAGGAACAATTATCTTCAGATACGAGGAACTTCTGCAGTTCAAAATCAAACTCTTTCTTTCAAGTTAGTGCAAGATGCTGAGAAATTTTTACTCTGACTTGCTTCTTTCAACATTCCTAATCAGCACCAGGAAACAACCCAATATCTTTCCTTGGAATGGGCCAGATCAGATACACTTAACAGGACTGGTGTTTCCCTTATGTGATATGGTTTATCCTTAAATTGATAACTTCTGGCAAAGATCTTCATGTTACTTTAAGTTCCTTGTTGGGAATTAGAAAATACTCTAGTTACATCATTATCACACTCAAAAATCATCAGTTAGGTTAGCTATATTCTAAGAAGATATCTGAAAAAAACAATCTTGTCATATTAGTTTCCAGTGTAGAAAAGAACATATTATCTTTATGAAAATTCTACAAGTACATTGCATTTTATTCACCATCATGCACTTAAAAAAAATTTATTTCTCCATCTGGAAGAAAAACAAAGTTAAACCTTTACCTCATACCATATAAAAAAAAAATTAATTCCTGATGGAGTGAAGCTCTAAATGAAAAATAGAACAGTATCAGAAGAACATTTTCATAAAATCTATAGGAAACCTGCCTACTAACAGACAGAAAAGTTAGAAACCCCAAAAGAAAGAGCAGACAGACCCAACAACACAACATTTTTAATTTTTTAGGGTGCAAGCTTCTTAATCAACCCAATTAAAAGTGAATAAGCAATAAGGACATTTAACCACAAAAAAAAAAAAAAATAGGCTAGATCCTGGATTGGTTTATTTGGTTTTCATTATGTCATTGAGAACCCAGGCTCTATTTTTTCACACTGTGATCGTCAACTTTGGCTTTTGGCCTTGGGCGTGTCCCAAGATGCTACAGCAGCTGCAAGCGCCGCAACTTCCCTCAACAATATCCAGAAGCAAAAGAAGGAAAGACTGTACTCCTTGAGTCCCTTTTTAAGAGTGGGAAACCGTGCCCCAGACTTCCCCTCTCAGAAACCCCCAGTAGACTTCCGTCACTGGGGAAGTCTACTCTCCCCTATATCTCATTGGCCATAATCCCATCACAAGCCTATGCCTAAACCACAGAGCTAGTAGGGGGAGGGTGATGACCACGGTTGGCTTGAACTAATCAAAATTCCCCCTCTGAGGCTGGGGAGAAGCTCATCCCCCCACACTCCTAAAGCCCACGGCTGACCCTGTTAGCCAGGAAGAAGAGGGAATGGTTGTTGGGTAAACCACCCACAGTACCTGCCATGGATAAGATAAAATCTCCTCCTCAAAATAACCAAATAATTACTGAGTTTAGGATATGTGCCAAGTTGCCCTCTAGAAGCTCATAGTCTAGTGCAAGAGTTGGCAAACCTTTTCTGCAAAAGGCCAGAAGATAAATATTTCAGGCTTTGAAGGTCATTTGTTCTCTTGTGCAACTACTCAACTCTGCCACTGTAGCTCAAAGCAACCATAGAGAGTACCTAAACAAAAAAGCATGGCTGTGCTCCAATAAAACTTTATTTACAAAAAACAAGTGGCAAGCCAGATTTGACCCAAGGGCTATGGTTTGTGAACCCCTTGTCTAGTGGAAAGATAAGCACGTAAACGAAGATCTCACACTGGCTTGCAGACATGTTTTGTTTGGCAAACCCCAGGTTTAAGCAAGACATTCACTTTCTAATTGACCTCAGTCCCCACTATTCCCTGTTGCCTTCCACCATGCCACTTTCACGTTTACTGTCATGATTTCTGAGTAAAGGTAAAGGCTGTTTCACCCAGAGTTCCAGAAAGCGCTCCTTTGCTTATTTATGGCATCTTTAGGGACAAATTTCTTTTGAACGTAAATTTCATTAACAAATACCACATAATGAGACCATTTGTTCCACTGTGATCCTTGGTATACTTTGGGACCTCAGACACACACACAATTTAAATTATTTGGGCACTGATTTTTCTAGGCATGCAGTCCAGAGGAGCCCCATGATAACCCTTTCTCGGGAGTGATCAACAGCCCCGAGTGGTCCCTGTTGACGAGCTCCGTGGTAACCCAATCTCGGCATTCTGCTGACGAGCCACACTCCCGTGGTTTATGAGCTCAGTGGAATCCCTCAATAGAATTATACCCTTTTATTGAGTCCTGAACCATATATTATCATGAGTCCTAAACCAGTTCAAATGGTCCATCCCCTCTGCCTTAACATTAGACAAAGCTTTCAGCAATTACCCTTCTCTTCAAAGAATGTGTTTTCTTTGGCACTGAATCCTGCTGAAAACTGATGTGCCCGGGGCCTTCTGCACTTCACCTCCAGGCTCCGTGCAAGGCTGCCCCTGACTCACATCGGCGTCTGTAGTCATTCAGCCAAGGACCATGGGGAAGCGAAATGTCTCCCTCCATAAAGACAGGATCAGTGAGGAAAACTACACGTGTGGGCTCAACTTCAGAGGGAGTGGTCACACCCCTACAAAGAGCAGCAGCTCTCCGTCACCTGACATCTTCACAGATGTCAAGCTCCTGAGAAGCACGCTTTCCATCCCTGACAAGCCGAAGGCTCTCCAGAAGGTGGGGCTTTCTTCGATGATTCTAAACAAGAAGACGCACCATTTATTTTCATTCATTGAATAAGTATCTATTTGGCATCTGCTATGTCAGACACCATGCTGGGCACTGCCGAACAAGTAAGGAATGGAAAAGACCCGGATCTGACAGTGTCGTGCGGTGTGGAGGGCAAGTCAGGAGCCCGTGATAAAGAGGTCACCAAGTCTGTGATGTGAAAGTAAGTCGTCGTCAGTGACAGGAAAGAAAAAGGACAGGACACCGTGTGTATGTTTCCTGCGGCTGCAGTACCAAATTACCACAAACCGGCAGCTTAAACAATGGCAACTTATCTCACAGTTCTGGAGGCTAGAAGTCCAAAATCAAGGTGTGGGCAGGGCCACACTCCCTCCAAAGGCTCTGGGGAGAATCATCCCTAGTCTCTTCCAGCTTCCGGGTGGCCCCAGGTGTTCCCTGGCTTGTGGCTGCCTCGCTCCAATCTCTGCCTCCATCTTCACACGGCCTTCTCCCCTCCTCCCCATGTGTTTCTCTTCCGTTTGTCTCTTATAAGGACTTTTATCATTGGATTTAGGGCCTACTCAGATAATCCAGGATAATCTCCTCTCTTAATTATATCTGCAAAGACTCTTTTTCAAAATAAAGCCACACTTACATGTGGAACCTGTAATCTTTTGGGGGCCACCACTGAACCCACTGCACTGTAAGAGATAATAATAGGGTAGCTTACTTTAGATGGGAGGGGGTCAGAGAAAGGCTCTGAGGAGGTGAGAGTTAAGCTGAGACTTGAAGGATGAGGGGGAACACACCAGGCAGAGGGAGGAGAACTGGATGGGAGAAGGGTATTGCTGACTGAGGGCAATGCAAAGGCCGTGCAAAGGCCCTGAAAGCAGCTGCAGGTACAGGATTCCAGAAACCGGAAGAAGCCCGTGTGGCCAGAGCAGAGCAAGTAAAAGGGCCTGAGATGTCCTGGGAGGGGCAGGCAGAGGCTTATCTTGAAGGCCTTCGGAAGCCACGGTAAGGAAACGGGATTTTACTTCCAGTGCAAGGAAAAGGCACGGAGGAGATTTTAGCATAAGAAAAGGATGATTAAATTTACATTTTATCTTGAAGACATTTTCAAATAGCATAGCTGTCCTCAGTGTAAACTGGGAATTATTATTTTTATTGTAGTCAGCAATAACAAATGCATCGTATTTTATCATTTACACCATTACATGCATTAACTCATTTAACTAAAAAATGCACATAACCCAAATACAAGCCAGGGCACCACGCGGTCCAGTGCCTGTCTGATATCACATTTTAGGAAGTACAGTCTAGAGATCAAAAATAATTAAAATCAATCCAATCTTTACCAGCATCTCTTCTAGAACATCACAGGGGATCTAATCCACACCAACACTTAAACCCTCTTTCCCCATTGCTCCCCTTCTCATCTCGCATCTCTTCTAACCCACAGCTTCCTCAGAAGCCTCCGTCCTCATGCCCAGCCTTGACTAATCCCCCAGCAAAATCTCTCCCAAAACCCTAGCCTAAGGTTCTTGACTCCTCCACCCCACAACTCCTTACTCAATCCAGCTGGCAGACTTACAGCCTCCCTTAGCAGAGAGAGGAGGCCGAGACCGGGCAGCCAGGGACAGAATCCACAAGCCAATCACGCTCTCTCTCTCTCTCTGTCTCTGGAGAAGCAACGGTAGCAGGAGTGTGAAGACAATTTTATGTCTTATCTGACTTATTTTCACACACAAATTTTTAATTTTAACCTCCATGAGGGCAGAAACAACATCTTATACATTTTGCATCCCCTACATTGTAGAGCAGACCTCTTTGCACACACATGAGACAGACTGATAACAGAAACCTGCCCGAGGCCCTGAATCCTTGCTCTGTGATCAGGCATTCTTCCTTAACTTCAGCTGCAAAGTCACTGAGCTGAAAGTGTCTGTTCTTAATTAAGCTTTGGCGACATCTGTCATGAGTGATTGGTGACATTTTTCCATCCACTCATCACTCCTAAAAATGGACTCGTTCCTGCTAATGAGGAATCAGGAGACTCAGGCGGCCTGGAGCAGAGGTGAGGGAGAGTGCGGGAGTCATCCAGGGGGAAGCGCAGAGAGGATGAGGAGGAGCAGCTCCCACACTCAGGACCCTGCTCCCAACTGCAGCTGGTGTGGACAGCAAAATCCCCTTCCACCAGAAGCACGTGCCATCAGTGAGACACAATCCTAAAACGGGTAGAGGAAAGCAGAGAGAGAGAGAGAGACGGTCTCCAGGAAAAGCTTGGAGAGGCCAAGAGGCTGTGTACTTCACACGGACTGCAGGCTCCTCCGGGCAGGACCTGTGCTTCATTCCATTGGACTTCCTGCCTCCCTCCACCCTCCACCTCAGGCCCCTAGCCTAGGACCTGGCGCCGTGTGAAGCTAGTGGGTTGGTGGGTTGGTGGGTTGGTTGGTTAAATGAGCAACTAAAATTTCTAACAAGGGCCCTATATTCCCTTCCTAGGTGCTATTCCTCTGAGACTTGACAAAAGCCATAAGGTCACATTTGCCCCTGCCCCCTTAGCCAACCGCCAACTTCCCAGATTGAGAAAGAAAAGTAATGATTTCTTAAACTCCCAGTGTGGTATAATAAAAACTATATCTTTGGTCTTTGTCCTGGGTTGCTGGCACCAAGCTCCTAAAACCCTTGGGATTTTCCGAGTGATGGGAACGTCTTGTATTCCCCTTTGAGCCCCTTTGAGCGTACCTGAGTTTATGCCATGAGGTGACGCTTGGTCGGCCCTCTAGCTAGCTTCAGGATGGGAGCTGGATGCCAGAGGAACCGACCACTGACCAGAGGGTGGGAACTTTCCGTCCTACGCTCCCCAACACTGCACAGCCCTGAACTCTGGAGGTGGGGAGGGACTAGAGATTGAGCTCAATCAACAATGGCCAATGATTTAATCAGCCATGCCTTCAAAACTTTGATTAAAATCCTGACACAAGAGGCTGGGGAGCTTTCAGGTTGGTGAACACATGGATGTGCTAAGAGGGTGGCACCCTAGAGAGAGCATGGAAGCTCTGCCTCCCCCCACCTTCGCCCTGTCCATCTCTTCCACTTGGCTGTTACTGAGTTGCATCCCTTATAATAAAACTATAATTGTAAATACAACACTTTCCTGAGTTCCTAGTTCTCTAGCAAATTATCAAACCTGAGTGGGGGTGGGGGATGTGGGAACCCCCTAGCTTGTAGCTGGCCAGGCAGATGTGCAAGTAGCCTGAAATGGGGGCAGTGTTGTGGGACTGAGGTTAACATGCGGGGTCTGGGCAGACTCCGGGTAGCTAGTGTCAGAATTGAACTGAACTGTTGGACACCTGATGGGTATCAGAGAACTGAAGAATTGGTGGTTGTTGGAAAAACAAAACACACAGAGACCCCAAAGATGCCCACGAGCCCAAGAGGCGCACATCTAAGCCATCCATCAGAGAATCTTATTTGTTAGAACTTCTCATTTTAAGCTTGTATGACTACTTAAATTTTTATCCTTTCTAATGTTTTACAAACTTCACTTAAATCCCTCCTCAAATGCAAACATTTTTTAAGCGCTTACTATGTATAGGGGGCCAGAGGCAGATGGTCTTCAAACGTTTAAGCTCATATTACTCTAAAAGAATTATGATATACTATGTAGGCCCTTGCACATTTTTGGTTGACATCTAAAATTTTTATCATAAATTTAAATAGTACAAAGGATGCAAGTCCCACTGTATTGTAAATACTGACATCTTATAAATAGAAAACTGTTACATCACTCTTATAAATGTTTCCAATGGAATCTCAGTGCCACAGCAATTCGATACCCACCATCAGCTATTTTAAAAAATACATGAACACACTCTTCTTTATGAGTCAGAAAAGTTTACATTTTCCCTTCTCCTCCTTGAAATCATACTTACTTTTCCTCACAGAATTTTATTGTAATATAATTTTTATGCTATAAAGTCTTATTAATCACCCTACCATAATTCTATACAGGAAAAAATATAATAATTGAAATTCTAGTTTACTTTTTAAGTTCTGTAACCATTAGGCTCTGGGTGTTAAAAATGTTTCCCCTTGGGCCGGCCCCGTGGCTTGGTGGTTAAGTGCGCGTGCTGCAATGCTGGTGGCCCAGGTTCGGATCCCGGGTGCGCATTGAGGCACCACTTCTCCGTCCATCCTGAGGCCGAGTCCCACATACAGCAACTAGAAGGATGTGCAGCTATGACATACAACTATCTACTGGGGCTTTGGGGGGAAAAAAATAAAATAAATAAAATCTTTAAAAAAAAAAAAAAATGTTTCCCCTGGATTGAGCTGCCATTGCAATTATCATTTGTACACATTTGATTGGGGCAATATGGATACATTACAAATTTTTGTGTATACGTGTTAAATACACACACACAATTTATTGAAAATACATGTCTTAATGAGGATGAGGGGGGTATGAAGTTTTCACAGACAGTGGTATTTTGAATGTCACTGTTTGGCACTTCAGGGTAAGGGGAGGCTGAGTCGTTTTTTGTGAAAGTGAGAGAGAAGCATCTGGAAAGAGTAGGAGAGAAGTGGCCTCCATAGCAGGGACCTTCTCAGGCTGACGCGTTTGAGCAAAGGACACTTAAATAGTTTCCTTCGAAGCTACCTTTGCTCACATCCCCCTGGAAAGTTGTCCCACGCCTCCAGGGATACCTGTAGCCCGGGTCTGAAGCTCAAGGCGCAGGCAATTCAGGTAAGAACAAGACACATCTTCAATCTTGCAGGAGTTTACCTCTGGATAGGGGGATGGGCTAGAGGCACCTCCCCTGAGATTAATAACTGTAAAAGATTAAAGAACTGCTCAAGACATAGATGTGGTAGGCAGCACAATGTTCCCCAAAGATGTCCACATCCTAATCCCCAGAACCTGCAAATATGTTACCTCACGTGGCAAAGGGGAACGAAGTTTGCAGATGGTGTTAAGGTTGCTAATCAGCTGACTTGAAAATAAGGAGAGTGTCCTGGATTTTCCAGTTGGGCCCAATGTCATCAGCAGGATTCAAAAGTGAAAGAAAGAGGCAGAAGAGGAGATCAGAGTGATGCTCTCTGAGGAAGGGCTCAACCCTCTGTTGCTGGCTTTAAAGATGGAGGAAGGCAACCTCTGGAAGCTGGAAGAGGCAAGGAAATTCATTCTCCTTTAGAGCCTCCGTCAGGAATGCAGCCCTGCTGACACCTGGATTTTAGCCCAGTGAGACCCATGTTGGATTTCTAACATATACAACAGGAAGATAATAATTGGTGGTGTTTTAAGCCACTAAGCTTGTAGTAGTTTGTTACAGCAGCCACAGGAAACTAATACACTAGACAAATGTTCCCCACACAGGACAACAGGAGCCCTGGTTGCTCAGAAAGAGGCACTGCCTCCGGCTGGGGGCTGAAGAGTGTGACGGTCAAGCACTGGCCAACTGAAGGTAGCCCACACCTGGGCGTGAATCCTGGCCCCTTCCAGCTTGGCCCAGGGTGCACCGCCAGGCTGAGGACACAGGTGTGAGGCCCACTCAGCTGCCTGCTACTAGCGTCCCCACATCCACCCTGTCGGCTGTGGGGCCTCAGCAGGTCTGAATAAAGGTGGTCTTCACACCTCTAATCCTCACAACAACATTGCAAGGTGCACTGTTATCCCCATTTCACAGCTGAGGAAACTGAGGCTCATAGAAGTGGAGGAATTTGTAACCGGCAATGGCTATCCCATCCATTATCCTGGGAGCTTGTCACAATCTAGATTCCTAAGCCCTACTGCAGACCCTCTGAGGACGGATCTCCAGGAATCAAACCCGAGAATCTTTTCCCCAAGTTCCACAGCGGGTTCCAGCTCCCAGGTGGGCTCAGGGACCACTGCACAGTGTAGCTCTGAGCTGCCAGGGTAAATCCTCATTTCCGCATAGTGAAAAAAGGTAAACTGAGGCACAAGAAATTTTGAAGAGTTTATCTGAGCAAAGCAGGGGCTAGGGCAGAGGTTTTTAAGGAGAAGACACAGAAGCAAAGCAATCATTTAACTGGCTGTAGCTTAAACCGTTGTCTTATCTAGTTATTTGGCTGTTATGATAGTTGTTTTTGAGTTTCATTTTCTCAAATTTGAGAAAATCTAGTTGGCTGTTTATAATTAGTTGTTCTTTTTTTTTTTTTTTTTTTTTGGTGAGGGGATCAGCCCTGTGTTAACATCCGCCAATCCTCCTCTTTTTTTGCCGAGGAAGACGGCCCTGGGCTAACATCTGTGCCCATCCTCCTCCACTTTATATGGGACGCCGCCACAGCATGGCTTGCCAAAGCAGTGCGTCGGTGTGCGCCCGGGATCCGAACCAGCGAACCCTGGGCCGCCACAGCGGAGCGCGTGCACCCAACCGCTTGCGCCACCGGGCCGGCCCCCTAATTAGTTGTTCTTCAGTTTTGTTTTCTTAGATTCGAGGGCACTGACTCTGGCTTAGGGTTTGGTTTGCTTATGTAGGCTGAGGGCACGAGGGCCACCCCAATCTGATGGCCTCCTGCTTATAACCACCTTAACAATAGGCAGCTCCCAAGTACCTGCCACCTGGCCTCACAGGGAAGTACTGGTGCCAATCAAAGGCTGGGCTAGGGAGACGGGATCCTTCTCTATTATGTAGAAATTGTTCTCAGCCTTCGCTGCATCTTAGCTGTCATCTGGGAGAGGGAAAAAGCCCGTCTGCCTGGGGCCCATATGACGACAAAGGCTCTGATTCAGTTGATTGGGGTGGGGCCCAGGCTCCAGTAGTATTTTAAGCTCCATTTTGTAAATGAGGAAACTGAGGCACAGAGAAAGAGCACGTAATTTGCCCTACATCACAAAGCTAAAAAGCAGCACTAGTGGGACCTGAACACAGATACTTGCTCCAGTGTCTGGGTGCTTAACCACTGCCTGCTTCCTGGGAAGTGAGACCTGCCTCCCTCTGCCCCATGCCCAGGTCCCAAGGGGTTCACATTTCCCTGTAACTGCCCTGGAGTCGGTAAATGCCAATGGCAGCAAGCTGTCCACCCATCCCCTTGCACTTGGGCTGAAGGCCATCTCGGGCTGCAAGAGAAAAGTCAAGATGGGGAGATGCCTTCCCCACCCACGTCCTAACTGCATCTTCCACCCCCGCCAACAGGAGTGCACTGCGGGGCTGCCCCTGCACCCCGGTGCCAGCGGATGCAGCTCACGACCAGCACACATCCACCCCCTCTCCACTGAGTGTGTACACAGCTACCGTGTTTTTCCTGGAGAAGCCACATTTCATCTGATTGGAAATATTATGTTCTTTTAAAAATCATTTTAAAACATTATGGACAGATGGACATTGTGAAATGGGAGGGGCTGTTTACAAAATGAATGTGTACAACAATTCCCATTTGTACAAATATATATGTATATACATGTTTAAAACTAGAAGAATATATACCAAGATGCTGACAGAGGGTGATTTTTATTCTGTCAGAATTAAATAAAAATATTTAATATACCCAGATTTCTGATTATCTGGGTATATTAAATATTTTACAACGAATTTGCATTATTTGTGAATAATAAGGAAGAGGAAAATCAAAGTAATAATTTTTTAAAGCAATGGTCTACAATAAATTACAACGTTTGGAATTCTAACCAAAAATATTCTTGTACCTAATCCTATATTAGTGAGGGTTGCTAAGGAACCACATGATGCAAATTAGGAATAATCCCAACGATAGCTTGAAAGGGTGAAAACAGAGGCAGGCAGTCAGGTGGACAGGAGCCTATGGATTGGAGAAAGGAACCCTGAGGCTTGTGTCTAATCTTGCTGGCTCCTGCTTCTCCAGCTCATGTGGAAAGGAAAGATGGTTTGCTCCCCAAAGCACAAACCCTTGGGTAGTCGAGTGCAAGAAGATGGAAGCCCAAGACAGCCAAGAGACTCTCCAGAGAACAATCAGGGCCAGGAAGGAACTAACCATCACCAGTATCTAGCAAATACTTATTACGTGCCAGGCACTGGGCTCAGCGTTGATTTAATTCTCACGACACCCGAAAAAGGTGGTCTATTATTATCCCCATTTTACAGACAAGGAAACTGAGGCACAAAGAGTTAGGTGACCTGCCCCAGGTCACACAACCAATAAGGGTCAAAGTTGGCCTGTGAACCCAGACGGCCTGATTGGGACGCCATGAAATGACCCTGTGCCCCCAGAAGGCGGAGTGAGAGCTTTCATTGTGTCAGAGAGAGAATAAGGTGCAAGCACAGCTTTCAAGGCCAAAGCCAGAGTGAGAGGAAGCAGACCAGCCCTGGTGGCCTAATGGTTCAAGTTCAGCACACTCTGCTTCAGCCAGCCTGGGTTGGTTTCCCAGTCTCAGAACCACACCACCATCTGTCAGTTGCCATGCTGTGGCAGCAGCTCACATAGAAGAACTAGAAGGGCTTACAACTAGGACATACAACCATGCACTGGGGCTTTGGGGAGGAAAAAAAATAAAAAGAGGAAGACTAGCAACAGATGTGAGCTCAGGGTAGGGAACCTTTCCCTGCAAAAAAATAAATAACTAAACTTCTATCTTAAAAGAGTATGAGGAAGCAGTAGCCTCTCTTCTTAAAGCAGAATGAGAAATAGAGAAGGAAAAAGATGAAGTATTAATATCTAGGAGTAGAGAGAAAAGTATGAGATTTTATATTTGGCTTTATTTTATTAATTCCTGCTAGGTTTATTGTTTCTATAAATAAGGTGTTGTTTGATGTCTATGTTCTCCTGCTTAACACAGGAGCTGCGTGGTGAGTGTGTGTCCACATGTGTGTGAGTGTGTACGCGTGCCTGTGCACAGATGATGTGTGCATGCGTGTGTGTGCATGTGGGGGTGTGGGTGCATACATGTGTCCACATGTGCGAGCGCAAGCACCATGAGTAGGCACACCCGTAAGAAGCCTGGTGCCCAGACCATCACCAACACTTGTGTTCTCCCAGCGGCAACCTGGCCTGATCGCCAGCAAATTCCTCACGGGAAATAAACAGCCTCGGGGAGCGGCCCTCCACCCCTTTCTCAAAGCGCAGCAGACGTCTCCTCCTCTGTCTCCCCGCGCGCCCACAGAGCCCCACGGACAGAGCGCCTCAGTCCCACTTGTTGACCGACTGACAGGGAGCCGGACTGTAGCCGGGACAGGCCCGGCGGGAGTGCCAGAGGCACAGTTAGGGGCCCCTCCTTTCTGGTCTGACACTCGCCTGTTACACATTCCTCAGATTTGAAAGAAGAAAAAAGCTTGCTTATTCCACTCTCTCTGCAGATGCACAGGGTGTCAGTGACCGTCACTGTCGAGCAGAGGCCAACGCCTGGCAAGGCAGCAGCACAGGCAGCCCCGCGTCGCCCGGTGGCCTGCGCACCACGAGGGAGGCTGCATCTCCAGCCCCTCCTTCTGACGGTGCACAATGTAATCCACACATTCTGAGCTGGGCTCTTCCAGCTGTGATGATGGCCACACGCTCTCAAGTCTGCCCCGCAGTTGGTACTGTTCTTGACCCCATGGGAGGGAGTCCCACTTTTTGAGCCTTTCTTGGAACCAGGCAAACAGCAGAAAAGTGAGACCTGATGGAAACTCCTTAGCAAGCAGGGATCTCCCTTGCCTAATCCTAATACGGTCAATAATCTCAGAGCACACTACAAGGACTGAAAAAGAGGAGTTCTGCAGCCTTTCCTCAACTCAAGCCAACAAGCAGAGCCTTCCTTGGGGGAATCACCCAGAAGACAGGTCAAAAGGAGAAGTGCCCTAGAGAGCAGCCCCTCCACAGATATGGGGGTGGGGGCAGCTGTAGAGAGGTTACACCCCTCCAGGGAGATCCCTGTCCCATCTGTAAAGCCAGAGAACTCTAGGATCATTTCCAAAGCAATGGGGCAAGTGTGAGAAATGGAGAGCAAATTGCGGGAATGGAGCCTACTGAGCATTCTGGTTATTTTTCAAAGCATCCAGAAGAAAGGTGTCAATTCCCCAGGAAGGCGAATTAAATAAGAACAGGCCAGGGGATACTAGCTAATGCAAGGCGTGATAGCTAATGCCGAGGGAGACGGTGGGGAGCTGATAATCAGAGCTGAAGGAAAGAGACACTGTTGACAAGTGAAGACTGTCAAAAGTGTCGCTGAGGACCAAGATCATTCTTTCACTCCAGACACCTAGTTGGCGTCTGCTCTGGACCAGGCCCTGGGCTCCACCGTTTCTGAACGCGAGCAAGTGCCAGGAGCCAGTCGGCTCACCGAGCAAGGCAGACGATAAGGAGGCCCCTTACATAGGTGTCTCCACCCTTCTGAGGCAGCCAGCACCCCTCAGCCTCCCACGTCTCATCCACAGCCACAGAGACCAACACAGCCAAATCTCATTTCAGAGATGAGGGATGGAGGGTCTGCCCACCACAAATGAGGGGCAGAGGCAGGACTAGAACCCAGACCTCCCTAGGCCAACTCATGGGTGGCGCCATTTCACACGCAAGGACCGACCCGGAGCAGGTGTTTGGGAGCAGAGAAGGCTGCCTGGCTCCTGGTGCCCCTCAAATTGTGCACAACAAGACACCCCGAAAAGCAGCCAGTCGTAAGTGGGGTGCCATCCCAACCTGGGGCTGACACCACTTCTCATCTGTAAGTGATTCCTGCACCCCTTATCCCTCAGGCAGCACATATTCAGAGACTCCCAAACACTTCTTGGGGCCTGTGTGTCAAGTCCTGGGCCATCAGGTGTGAAGTTTTCATGCCTTAAATGCCACACTAGTGAGGCCAGGCTTTATCCTGTAGGGATGGTGTATGGGGTGGGGGTGGGGACTGTGGACAGACCCTAAAGGGCTAACAGGGATCAGATTTGCATTTTAGAAGGAGCAGTCCAGAGCCACATACGGATTAGAGAGGAAGCAGAAAGCCCGCCACAGGCCACTGTCATAGCTCAGGTGAGAGAGGACAAGGGCCAAACTGAAGTGTGGACAGCCAGCCATGGAATCCAGAGATTATTTTTATAATCAAAAAAAATTCTCTTCTGTAGATGGATAATGACGATGGTTTCACAACAATGTGAATGTACTTAATGCCACTGAACTGTACACTTAAAAACGGTGAAAATGGTAAATTTTGTTTTGTATATTTTACCACAATAAAAAAAAAACCCTCTCCACCTCCAAGTAACACTTGTCATTTGTCAAAAAGACAAAGGGCATAAATTCAAGGACCACCCTCCCCTAGGTCTCTGAAGAATGAAGATGAGTAACATTTGATGGTATTTACTGTGTTCAGGTATTGTACAAAGTACTTGTATTAACTCATTTAACCCTCACAATGAACCTGCAAGATAGATACTGTTATTAAGCCCATTTTACAGAAGAGAAAACTAAGCAGGGGGAACTTAAGTAACTACCCCATAGCTCACATGTGGCAAAGCCAGGATTTGAACCCAGGCAGTCTGACTTCAGAGTCTGCGTGCTCACCCACTAAACTAAAATGCTCTGTCCAGTTAGATGCTAAATATCTAAACAAGAACAAAAAAATGTTGTCTACTGACGGCTAGCCCCACTATTTGATGATTTGGCTTCCACTTCCACCCAGATGTTTGGCATCACATAAAAAGATGATGTGCCCATGAGCGTGAGCCACTCAGGAATTAGAACTGTCGCTGGAAGAAACACTGTCTTAATGCAAGGTCATCATTTCATGAGTTAACGTCCTACCCAAAAACGTTTCCTGACCTCCTAGGGTATCATACTTTTTGAGGATCTGTTTCTGACAGCCTTTTGCTTAACTCAGTGCATGTTCGAGCAGTAGTTAATAGACATCCTGGCCATTTCTCGTTCTCCATCTCGTATTAGCTGAAGTCACATCGGATTTTTTTCCATCACAAATAACAAAAACCATGCATATTTAACTTCATCTCTGGGATTAAAGTAAATACATAATTTTGGCAAATTACTTGGAATTACGGGCTAGCAGCATCTGGTTCAGATATTCTCGAGTAAATTATTGGCACGGTCTCTGCCACATTTTTAATTTTAACCAAAATGTTCTCAGAAACGTGTGTTTTCTGTCCCGTTTGCATGCAATCAGTTTTAGAGGGCCTCAGAGTTTTAAACTGGGGTTTGAGAAATTAGCTGTGATACCTGGGCGCTGCCCACAGGCCTTGAAGAGCCGCCCTCCCTCCCGGAGCTGGGGGCGGCGGCTTTCCGCTCCTGCCTCCCGTTCTTCAGACAGAGAGGCCCGCAGGTACTCTGTGTATGCGTTCCTCGCCCTTCGTTCTGCTCCCAAATTACATACCTCACTTTCATGTCAAGTCCAATATAGCTTCCTTAGCAGTTTTTTTTTCCTCCTTATTCCACATCAAGAGTACCCAATTACTTTTATAAATACTTGTTTTAAAAATATCACAGTGGTTTCCTGCTGCTTCAAATTCTGAAGGGCTATGCAGGATTTTAGACTCTTATAAATCTTTCAAACAGTTTATATTTTATCAACAAAGTGTGCTTTTTTGTAAACCCTAAGTATAACTCCTCATCAAGGACATTTTTTTTTCCAATCATTTGACCTTTCCACAAAAACGACAAAATAAAAGGAATTTTTGCCATTTCAAAGTCATTTGCAATGCCCTCCTTGCGCTCATTAACGCCGCCACGCCCATCAACAAGAGCGGTGTTTTTGGTTAAAAGAGAAAGCATGAGGATTGTCAATTCCAAAATTTCCCAGCAGAGGTAAAGCAGGGTTATGTACTGGGTCTTTAAAAGAAAATTCCAGGAAGGCCTTGGCTTTTGTTAAAACCGAAAAGCTCCCTAGCTCAAGGCAGAGCCTTCTTGAGTGAATGTTCACGGTGGCAGTCACCAGGCCATGTGGTGAGACGTCAGCAGGGGCATGGAAGGGGTCAGCCCGCACAGTGGAGGCTGGCCTCAGGGTCCTGAGGATGCCACTGCCCTGCAGTCTACTCAGCTGTCTGCATTTACACCAGCACTCCTGTGGTTTTCCACTGGGAACTACTTGAAGATAACCAAAGGATAGCCACCTAGGAGGCGAATCCCAGAACGATATTCCACCACGAGCAAGATGCACCACACCAATCCAGCTGTATCCATCAACCAAGGGACCGTCTAGAAGCTCAGGAGACTGTACTTGAAGTACAGTCTCTTCTGCTATGTCTGAACTCGTATTTCATGTTTTGGAAACCATGCTGGGCAGGGAGCAAGAGAACAAGGGGAAAAGAAATGTAGTCTGGGTATATTTTAGAGCCTTAGGCCTCACACACAAAAAGAATAAACCAGTTCTTTGAAGTATGACCTTGGGTTAGTACTCTTGTATCCCCCTGAAAATCCAGGAAACTGTTTGTAATCAGCTCAGAGTCACCACCATCCCCAGCTTACCACCCAGTCCCACCACATGCCTTCATCCAGCAAATATCTGATGACCCGCATTGGTAGGAACGTTCCCAGTTCTCCTAGGAGCTGAGGAAGAGCCAAAGAAGCACGAAATGGGTACTTCTCCTCAAGAATCCAATTGGGTACACAACCCTAAAGCTACGTAACCTCACTAGGCACTATGTGGACAAGGTCAAGGAGGCATCTGACAATCAGGGCACTAGGAACAGCTAGGAAGGCCCAGCTCCCAGGGGCTGGATGCTCAGAGAAGGATTCCAGAAAGTGAGGTTTGGGCCAGGCCAGAGGAGGCATGTCAGCTGGGGTTCTCAGAGAAACAGTGCCAGTTAGACATGTATATCCGTGCGTATTTATATATTTATACACATACACAGATTGATTTCTTGTAAGGAATCTGCTCACACAATCGCGGGGGCTGGCAAGTCTGAATTTTTAGGATGAACTGGTTGGCTGAAAACACGGGCAGGAGCTGATGCTGCAGTCTTGAGGGAGAATTCCTCCTCTAGGAGACCTCAGTTTTCGCTCTTAAGGCCTTCAGTTGATTGGATGGGGCCCACCCACATCATGGAGGGTAATCTTCTTTACTTACAGTCCACTGACTACAGATGTTAACCACATCTACAAAATACCTTGGCAGCAACACTTAGATAGTGTTTGATTAAACAACTAGCTATTACAACCTCGCCAAGTTGACACATAAAGCTAACCTCACAGGAGGCACCAGACAAGGAGGGAGAAGGGGAGAGATGAGGGGTGTTGAGGCAGACTGGGCCTGGGAGAGAATGGCAGGTCGGGGTGCTGAAGGCCGTGAGCTGAAAACAGGGCTAGAAGGCGGGAACTGCTGCTTGGGAGTCAGTGTGGGGAGGACTCTGAACCCTCTGCTAAGAGGTTTGCGGCTCATGCCCTGGCCCCTGGGAGCCGTTAAAGGTTTCCCGTGACACAGGCAATACCACAATCTGGCGGGAGTCTGAGGATGGGCTGGAAAGAACAGACCACTGAGAAATCTGCTACATGAACCCCAGGGAAGGACGAGAACGAGGCTGGCGAGGGGAGCGGGGCTGAAGGGCTTAAGGGAAAGGATGAATGGCTGCAGGAGGCAGGCTGCCCAGTCGGGGAAGGGAGGGGACCGGCACACGGGGTGCTGAGGGACGCAGCCGGGAAGCACGCCCCGTGGGCAGCAGTGGGAACATCAGGAGAAGGAGCAGCTTGGAGGGCAGGATGAGGAGTCTGGGTCTCGACGTTTTGAGGGTATGCGCACAGAGACCACCGGGAACATTCAGCCACACGCAGAGCAGAAGGCATGGTCACGACGGAAAACCATCCATGCCGTGGTAACTGATGGCATCTCCAAGGGAGAGCCTAGAGTCGAGCCTCGGAGAGTGGCTCCAAAGCACAAGAAACCAAGGGGACAGGAGTAGAATGTCAGAGGGTCGTCAACAGATGCCAGCCAGGCCACAGGGGGAAGCGGAGGGCATAGTGAGGACCAGGGGATGAGAGAAGGCCTTAAAACAGCAGAAGCAACACAGTGACCAATGGGCTCGCAGTGACCCCGGGAATAAACGTGAGCTGGCCCTCAGGGCTTCCCCCACGTGCAAGGGAACAGGAAAGAAGAGTCTGCAGCCAAGGTCCCCAGGCTGTGCGGGCAAGGAGGGGCCGAGGCAGAAAGGGGTTTCCCCAGTGGACTCAGCCCTTCTGGGGGCCCAAGGGGGCGAGCAGAAGATGCCCAGGGAGGACGGGCAGATGTGAACTAGACTTAAGTGGAAGTCTAGTTAACACCTGACAAGTAGGATGGGGGGTGGCGGGTTACTGAAAGCGAGGAGTAGACAACAGGGATGAAGGACGACAGTAAACTGGGAGAAAGGGCCAGGTACACGGTCGTGGGGGGCGGCCAGACTGGGAGGCAAACCCAAATTAATTGATACACACACAGCAGGATACAGGAGACCCAGGCTCAATCAAGAATGGAAGGTTAGGGGGTCGGCCTCGTGGTGTAGTGGTTAAGTTTGGCACGCTCCACTTCAGAGGCCCGGGTTCGAAGGTTCAGATCCTGGGCGCAGACCTACACCACTCGTCAGCTGTGCTGTGGAGACGACCCACATATAAAAAGTAGAGGAAGATTAGCACAGATGTTAGCTCAGGGCTAATCTTCCTCAGAAAAAAAAAACAAAAACAAAAACAAAGAATGGAAGGTTAGTGTGGCCGTGTCAGGAGGTGGCCACCAGCAAACACTGCTTCAGACCCCTGCCTAATGCAAAAGGGTTGGTGGACACAGCACCCCGAAAGGATGCCAATAGCTCACACTTCCACGTCGTGCTTAGTGTCCCCCAGACACGACTCTAAGGGCTCTACACACTAACATAATCATCACATCCCTAAGAGAGAGGTACGATAATTATCACCATTTTACAGATAGAGAAATAGAGGAACAGAGAAAATTTGCCCAAGGTCACATAACTAGCAAGGGCAGAGCTGGGATTCAAACTGGACAGTCAACTTAAGTGTGAAGGTTAAATGACTTTTCTGAAACCATAAAGCAAGGAGATAAATTCAGAACTCAAAGGCAGGGCCCGAGCATATATATGGTGGCTGGTTTACCACCTAGAAACAAACCAGCCTGGGTCACCCTCTGAGCAACATGATCTAGAGGCAGAAAAGGGGGCTCACCAGGAGCTTGCAATGCCCCCTCCAGTCCTCAGTCAGGCAACTTGTTCTCAAAATCATTGCAAAGACTTGTCCCAAACCAGGATGACGTCTGCACAGGAGCCAGAGGCCCGAGGGCAGAGGGCAGGGGCTGCAGCTTGAGGCATCAGCAGCCTGGACAATGCTGGAGGTGCTCTGAGAAGCCAGGGGGTCACCGGCCAGGAAAGTCCCCCACCAGACTCATGTTGAGATTCGGGGGACACCAGATCGCTGGAAGTGGCTCAGCCGAGGGGCTCCAAGGAGACGTTTCACATCAAGGTCCCTCCCACCTCTAAGAGCCTCTGTAGCTACACTGCCATAACACAACAGATTTGGAATTGGGAGATTTATGGACGATCTGCTGTGTCATGTGATCTCTAACCTGCTGAAATCCCAAATGGTAACTAAGCCAAGTCCAAACACCCAAGACAGAGAGAATAAAAGAAAGTCTTTACCCTGAAAAGAAGCATACTGCTTTTACACTTGTACCTTGCCTTTTACTCCTAAAATCTTCCATCCTACAGAAGGGTTACCCGCTGCAAGGCACGAACCAGATGCTGCTTTTGTGCTTGTCTACCCAGCCGGCACCTCGAGCCTCCTGTTCTCAGCCAAAACCCTCTTCCTACTGCAGGGAATTACGGTGTAAACCCTCAGCACCTCTCAGACCCTCCAATTTCCAGCTCCTCCTCCTGCTCTCTCCTGCTCCAAGCCGAGTGCCCAGCCTTTATTCCACAGGCCCGGTTCCCCTGCCCATTCCACACGGCCTCCCCCACCTCCTCCTCTCCTTCCTCTTCCCCCTCCTCCTCATCCTCCTTCTCCTCCTCCCCCCCCCCATTTTCTCCTCCTCCTCCTCCATCTCCTTGTCCTCCGCAGCTGTTCTCAGGACAAGCAGCTAATGCAGGAAGGAGAAAAGTGAGTTCTACTCTGGCAGGAGGAGCCTGGAACAGGGCAGGAGGTCAAGGAGCAGGGGCGCCCCGGGAGACAAGAGAACAGCACCAGAGCACTTCCTTTGGCCCTCTTGCTGGTCACCCAAGCTGCCCCCTCAGCGCAGTCCATGACAAGTGGCAGCTCCGGGCAGCCATGCCCACAGTCCACAGAACAGGAAGTCGCCCAAGATTCAGAAGTGTGTCCAGGGACAGTTGTCATTTTCCTAAATGCCTCCTCACCCATCATATAAATCAGAATTCCCCAAAGTGTGATGTAAGTATTATTGGACCCCTCGAGATGATTCACAGGGCAATGGACACATGCTTTCTATTAAAGAGATTTGTGTTTATTTTTAAAATCACCCTCTATTTATAGGACAGGATAGTGGTTTTTGTGCATAGTCATGGTATAAAATTTCCTGCTAAAATAAATTTTCTAAGTGAAAAATGTGAGCCCATTTAAAGAAAAAGAGAAAGTAAGTTATTGCAAGAGTGGTGTGCAAGCATAGCAAAACCACAAAGGTGACAAGCAAAATGACTGACGATCGGTGGTTCCGACATAAACTGCGTAAATACAGACCCATCCCGTAGACCCACCTTTGTCCCTGATTCATTGAGAATAGGTCAGAATCACAAGCCAACTCAATTCAACGGACAAATATTTGCCAAGAGCCTTTGCCATGTCCAGGACTGTGAGAGTCACACAGAAGAGGGAGCTCCCACAGCAGCCCTGGACTTCAGGAAGCTTACAGCTCACTTGTTGGAAAGAACAAGTCTACACTCAAGGAAACCGCTGGAGAATGGAGCAAAACAGTATGTAAGAGGTGAGGGAAGCCAACTCAGAGCAGTGAGGGGATGAGAAAAGGGAGCCCAGCACTGGCTGGGCTGACTCCAAAGGTGGGGCTCAGGATCGGTCTCGGAGATCTCTTCCTTCCACTCTGACCTCACCACCTGGGTCCCTAGGAGTCACTTTGGGATGCTGGTGACCTTCCTGTGGCAGCAAAAGTCACCAGAGCACTGTACCTCTAAAGGTGTGAGAAAGGGATGGACACCAGCGAGGCACATCCTGGTTGCTCTGTAATCCTGACAGCCGCCCTCGGAGCCCACATGGCAAGGCTCTTCCCAGGTAGCACTGGGAACCTCAGCTCTAACTGGTCAGGCCTGGCTGAGGGTCACTCTCTAGGCAGCCTGCTGCCTACTCTCTGCTTTCCTTGTGGGCTTCTCCTCGCTCTGGAACTCCTAATGCAGCTCATCTGTGGTGGCTGGGGACCATCATCTTCCTTCCCATTCAGAAGCTGACCTAGGAACCCAGAGAGTGGGGCCTAACTGAGTAGGAACAGAGGCAGACAACCAGAACTGCTGCATTTTCCTCTAAATTTTGAGACTTGACATCTTTGGGTGCCTCTGGTGCCCTGTGTACAGTAAGGTTCCATCTTAGGGAACTGCTCTCCCTGCCCCACCCACAGGGTCCCGGGTGGGCACCAGTTGTTGACAAGTCACATGGTCGCCCCCTGGACCACAAGGCATCAGAGCAGGTATCTGAGTCAATAAGACAAAAGGAGATGAGCATGCCCCCAACCGTGCTCTACACCAGCCTAACAAGCCAGCTCTCACTCAGCCTTTGACCAAGTGTTCTCTCTGCCTGGCATGCCCGCCCCCACCTCCTTCCCCAAGATAACTCCACAGGACTCAAGGGTCCCATCACACCCAACAATAAAATCCATTGTTATGGACTGAATGTTCGTGTCCCCCAACATTCATATGTTGAAACCCTAACCCCCAATGTGATGGTATTTCGAAGTGAGGCCTTTCGGACTTAATTAGGTTTAGATGAGGTCATGAGGATGGAGCCCCCCATGATGGGATTAGTGCCCTTATAGGAAAAGACCAGAGAGGTTGCCTTTTCTCTCTCTCCACCATGTGAGGACACAGCAAGAAAGTGGCCGCCTGCAAGCCAGGAAGAGGGCTCCCACCAGAACCCAACCATGCTGGCACCCTGATCTCAGACTTCCCAGCCTCCAAAACCGTGAGAAAATAAATGTCTATTGTTGAAGCCACCAGTCTGCAGTATCCTGTTATAGCAGCCTGAGCTAACTAGGATATCCATCCCCCTTACCCTGGACACTGGTCCTAAATTACTCATCTCTTGCCACTCTCCACATCAGTCACTACTCCAGCCACACCAACCACCTTTCAGTTCTTTGAACAAGCCAAGCTTAATTCCAACCTCAGCACCTTTGTACTTACTCTGCTTCTGCCTGGAAGCAGCCTCCCCCAATCTTCACATGGCAGGTTTTTTCACATCATTTCACATCACCTCCCTGTTCAGGGAGGTCTTCTCAGAGCACCCTCTCTGACATAGGCCCTTAGACACCATATTTTCTCATTACCTTATCTGTGCATGCAACCAGCGACCTTGCCCATCTTACTCCCCACTAGATCCCCCAAGCCCAGCACAGCGCCTGGCACACCAAAGGTGCTCATCAGACATTTGTTGAATAAACGACTGAGACAAAAAAGTCTGGCCTCCACTGGTGCAGTCAGAGAGCCAGGCTGCCGGCTGAAGGGGGAAGGGGTGACCCCTCCTGAGGAAATACAGTCAGTGAAGGACTTGGCAAACAGACCCCAAGGCTGGTCAGAAGACGGCCACATGCGGAAATATGCACGACCAGATTTCGTGCACTGTGCAAGTTTTATCTTTGACCGTACTTATGGAAACATTATTCAAGAACATCGTGAACACACAAAAATAAATCTTTAAAAATACCATTTGGACGACAGACACATAGGAATGAAAGATTTTTCTCTTTCTACTAGAGCAGTCCATTAAGGCATTCTAAAAAGCAAATGTGGTAAGTTCCTGCACACAGTAACCAGCAAAGAAAAACGTACCCAGTCACCACCCACCCAGCGTCCCCCAAATGAAACCCACCCCAATCTCCCCATCCAGATGGAGTGGCCCCAAACAAGAGGGGAGGAGGGGCCACTTGCCAACTGCTGCCTGCCTTCTGAGGAGCTGATGGTGCCCATGGGCGCAGAAGGTCACGGTTCTTACTCAGATTCGGATGCGGGTCCTAGAGTGGCCACAGCCACCACCCCCTCCTTTGATCTTTGGGGAAAACAATGACTATTCGGTGCCTGCCAGGTGCCAAGCACTGAGCAAGGCATTTTGACACATGATCTCATTTAAGCCTACAACAACCCTATGAAGTACACAGTATTATCCTTGGGCTCATGTGGAGCTGACTGAAGCTCAGAGAGGCTAAGTAACCTGGCTAAGGTCACACAGCTAATCAGTGGCAAGGCTGAGATTTGAACTCCACGGCATCTAGGTCCCCACCCACCCAGAAGCTGTCCCCACCTCCACACTCCATGGATCAGCTCTCCTTGCCCTTCCTCATCTCTGCCATGAGCAAACTGACAACAAGGACCCAACCTCTCCTCTTTTTGTCTCTCCTAAACAGCCCCCACAGGCCAGGCCGAGAGGGAACGTCATGTAGTTGGTGACGGCATCCCCACGGTGCTTGCAGAGCACCCCCTTCCAGCCGGCCCCTCCTGTCTCCTGCCCTCCCCTGGGGGTTGTTTTCTCCTCTTTTTTTCTCATCAATTATCAGCCTTCTTGCTTTGGTTTTGTGTGCCTAATTTATCTTGTTACCCACTTCTTTTTCTTTGTAACCTTGCCAAACAACAAGAAGAATCTAAAAATATTCTTTGGCTCTTTTTATTTATTTTTTTTTTGTGAGGAAGATCGGCCCTGAGCTAACATCTGCCAATCCTCCTCTTTTTGCTGAGGAAGACTGGCCCTGGGCTAACATCCCTGCCCATCTTCCTCCACTTTATATGGGACACCACCACAGCATGGCTTGACAAGCGGTGCGTCGGTGTGCGCCTGGGGTTCCGGGCCGGCCCCTCTTTAGCTCCTTTTAGATTATAATCTTACCTTTGTTCCTTTCCATTTCTGTCCTCTAAGGACTTTCTTTTAGTTTCCTCTTTTACTTTTCTCTCGTCCTATTTATTTTGCCTTTCTCAAGGTTTTAAGGTCTTAGGGAGGAAAAAAAAAAAAAAAATATATATATATATATATATGCACACACACACACACACCACACAGACACATACATGAGTACTGGATTCCTCTGGCCATCAGGCTAACTAAACTCACTTTGATCAGCATCAAAATGAAAGTGTTCTGCAACATAATCCATAATCCTTATTGTTCACTGGTGGGGATGGAGAAGTGGGGTATGACTCCCAGAACAATAATAAAATACAAAGATCTTGGAATTTAAATACCCAGGTCCAAATCTGGACTTGAACCCTTCCAGCCGTGTGTGCCTTGGACAAGAATCTCTGAACTTCAGCTTTTCACCTGTAAAATGGGAATAATAACTCTACTCCCTCCCAAGGTTGCAGAGAGGTTTAAAGGGGCTATATGTATGAAAGCACTTTTCACCTGTAAACAATTCCAGCATAAAGCAGTATGGGCTCAGGGCCGTGGCTGAACTATGAAGTGCCACAAGAGGTGGAAGGGCACCTGTTGAACCGTCCACTGGACATCCCACCTGGACCGCCCGATAACACTTTACACTCACCACCTTCCCCCCAAACTGGGCTTCCCCTCTGTGAATCCCAGTTCTGCTAACGGAACTAGGAGGCATTTTGTCATCCAATAACCACACACACACACACACACACACACAGTCTGCTGCAGCTCAGGGACAGTAGTGGGTGCTACAGACTGGACACTGAACATGGCAGACAACATCCTCTCCTTCAGGGCACTTATAATTTATTTTGGGTGAGAGAAAGAACAAGACAGGCAACAATTAAATAAACAAACAAGGTAACAAGTGAGCAAGGCCCCTGATTTGCAGGAACAGCCTGTATTAAGACTCGAAGGCAGGAAAGAGGTTGATCTATTTGCAGTACGGAAAGAAGGTTCTGGAAGGGAATGACGAGGGAGAGGCTGGTTCCCATGAGGTCTGCAAAACCAGCAGGGCCAGATCTTGCAGGGCCTCCCCGTCTGTGCTCAAGAGTGTGGACTGAATTCTAAGGAGGACTCTGGGGATAAGCAACTGAGTGGCATGACTTGGTTTGGGGTTTATTTTTGTTGGTTGGTTTGGTTTGGTTTCTTTATCAACCTGGCTACGGTGCAGAGAACTTGGATTGGAGACAGTGTTGGTGAGCCAGAGTGGGAGCAGGAGCCCAGCTGGTCAACTCCACGATAGTACAAGACAGAGATGATGTGGGTGGTGGAAACGGAGAGAGGTGAACGGAATCGACGGGTATTTTGGAGTCAGAAACAACATGAACTGGCGATGAGTTTCATACGGAGGCGGGAAGGGAAGGAGAAAATGACTCATTTCCATACCAGAGATGACTCCTGGGGTTTGTTGCTGAAGCAACCAGAGAGGTAGTGATAGCATTGACTGAGATGGGGGTGGAGGAGGAGAACAGGAACATGGGGCAGGTGAAGAAGGGAATGGTAAAAGATGGGCTCAAACTTCCATCATTTTCCCCACTTAACCCTAGTGTGCAAAAGTTGGTTATCTTGACAGTTTGTCCCCCACGAGCTTCTCAAAATCACCTATTCCTCTGCATCTCCAATTGCCACCTGACTTCTCAATGTGTTCCTGCCTCGGAGGTCTCCACTCCAACCCATGTGCTGCACCCACACTAGCCCCACATCCTCAGGACTTCCTGGAATGCGGGTAACACACCTGCCGTGATTGTTTAAGACTTTTTGCGTTGGGGTTTCTGTTACATGCAGATGAATGCAAACACACCAGGCCCTCGGGGGTCTAACTCCAGTTGACACTCAACCACAAATCCTCTCCTCCACAAACACCACCAAACCACCCACATTTCCAAGCTGCCCTCTCTCTCTCTCTTTTTCTCTCTCTCGCTCCTCTGGGCCTCTGTATGTTGGCCCAGCTGCCTAGGATATTCTCTCTCCTCATTTCCACCCTCTAAATGTCTCCTAACCATTCTTCAACATCCAGTTTCTGGGTTTTTTTAAGTGAATGTAAAAACTAAAATTTTTCACCTTTGATGCCTTTCACGAGTCCCACAACCATTCTCCTGGTTCCCAGGGTAATCTGCCTTCATCTCTATCATAATTCCTACCACACGGTGCTTCCTCCCCTCTAGATTGGTACTGCCATAAAGGCAGCGCCTGGCTCTATTTCTTCCCTGTTGCCCAGTATGCAACACTAGGTCTAGCGCACAGACACGCACAAGAGTTTGTTGAATGAATGAATGTCAGCACAGGTTAGTGCTATAGACTGAACATTTGTGTCCCCCCCAAAATTCGTATGTTGAAACCCTAACCCCCAGTGTGATGGTATTTGGAGAAGGGGTCTTTCGGAGGTGATTAGGGTTAGAGAGGTTATGAGGGTGGGGCCCTCATGATCAGATTAGTGCCCTTATTAAAAAGAAGAGGAGAGGGCCGGCTCCGTGGCTTAGCGGTTAAGTGCGCGCGCTCTGATGCTGGCGGCCTGGGTTCGGATCCCGGGAGCGCCCCGAGGCACCACTTCTCCGTCCAACGTGAGGCCGAGTCCCACGTACAGCAACTAGAAGGATGTGAACCTATGACATACAACTGTCTGCTGGGGCTTTGGGGGGAAAAAAACTGAATAAATAAAATCTTTAAAAAAAAAAAAAAAAAAGAAGAGGAGATATGAGATCTTTCTTTCTCTCTCTCTCTCTCTCTGTGCACACTCCAAGGAAGGCCACGTGAAGACACAACCAGGAAGCAGGACTTCACAAAGAACCCAACCATGCTGGCACCCTCATCTTGGACTTCCAGCCTCCAGAACTGTGAGAAATAAATGTTTGTTGTTTCAGCCACCCAGTTGATGGTATCCTGTTATGGCAGCCCCAATGGACTAAGACGGATTCTAAAATCATCAAACAAAGTGAAATCTGGAATGGACAAAATTAACCTTAAAATCCTGTATACCACACACGAAAATACAGTATCCACGTTATGTGTCCTGTACAGTAACTCTTTTCCCCACTGAATTTTGAGAAACACTGAGTTCCACTGAAGAGAAGGATAAATAGAGACACTATATGACAATGTTTCTCATTTAAACCACCCCGATTTAAAACAATCACCAAGCCTTGACGGTCCGCATGTGTGGGAAGGTGAGGCGAGGAAAGGGATGGGAATGGATGGAGACTTCTACAGTGACTCCGACTTGCCTGAAGGAGTTTACTTGATTTTTGTTTTAATATTTTGCCTCTATAACCTCAGCCCCCAGCATACCAGGAAAAGGTTGTGGTCATCATTTACCATCAGGATCCAATGGAGCCTTTTTATTTCTATGAGTAATTTACAGAAGTAATAATAAAAAGATAGTTTTTAAAACTTTATTACAAAATTTAATAATTTGAACATAGAAATTTTTCATTTCCTATTTTCCTAACTTTGAAGGCATATAAACTCACAATGAGCAATGTCTTCTACATGCAACTATTTATCAGCTGTCATGCATGAGCCTGCAGCTTATCCAGTTATAAAGACTGAGTCCAGATTTCAAGTAAATCTCTAATAAGCTCTAGTTTCTCATTATTTCTGGTTCTTCTTGCACTTGCATCATAAAATTAGTTACTTTTGAAACCTCTGATGGCTCACAATTTTGTTAAAGAGAAGACAGTCATCTTCTGTTCTCCTTAATTGCAAAACATTTTCATTTTTAAATTTAAAAACACTATATGAATGATTAGTCCAATAATTTTCTTTTCATTTCTATATCACCTATTTCCTTTTGATCACCTTTGTAAACACATCTGACTTCATCACTTGTCCCCTTCAAATTGTATCAAGGAAACTGTGGCAAACAAACAGTACAAAAGGTAAAAAAAAAATTGGCCCCCACTCTTTTAGCAAAACAGGATGGCCCAGGTTCTCGTTGCAAAATATTGGGTGATGAAATCATTCCTGTCAAATGACTAACTTTGAGGATATCATATTTTCTTTTTGTCCTCAGAAATATATTGTTTATTCATCGATTCTGGAGTTTGAGAAAATTCATCCAGATTATTCTCTTGTAAAACTCATAGTCTGAGACTTTGCTTATAGAATCAATTTTACTATTATCATTAGCATTAACATTGCTGCTGTCTCTTCTGATTTGTCTACTGTAAAACATTTTCCTTTGTTAATTTTCTTCCTTTACCATTTTGTGCAGGAAATGAAAAATTCTGTATTCTCAATTGTATGCAATGAAAGTGATAATAATAAAACTACAAAGACGGTGTCCTCTGTCTTCTTTTATACCCTCTTGAAAGATGATGCAATACTCCAAGCCACGTAATAAGAAAACTAAAGTGATGCAACACTTCTAGGTGGCGATTCCCTCATTCTTCCATTTCCTTATTATTTCAGTGTTTTTAGCATAATTGGCAATAATTCATAAGTAATGATGAAACAATTCCTGGGATGATAAAATGGAAACTATTTCAAGATATAAGAAAAATTAAGATCACTAAGACCCTGCGAAGTATCTTAGATTTATAAGTGGTTTCAACGGTCCCATATGGTAAATTCAAGATGGAATGAGTTTTATTCTGTTTCTGTTAAAAAGTAAATGTTCTCTTCGATCTTTGGAAGATCTCTAGAAAAAGACCAAAGTCATGAAATATCAACCTTTACAAAGAGTTAGAACTGCTTAGGGAAAACAAAAACACAAAAACTAAAATTGAGTCCAATGGACCCTGGTCGTATACTGATGGCTAAATCACGTTAATAGATTTTATCATTTCAAGAAGATTTTCAAAATCTGGCTCACTGGGAAACTGCCCCACAAAAAGACTCTTCCTTCACCCTCTTGAAATCCAACAGGTCTCAGACCAAAGTTGAAACGCAGTCAGAGAGAGCCCCATGGTACCCCAGCCCCACAGATGCTCACCTCTGGGCTCCACCAGTGCTCCCCATGGAGACCAGGCAGCCCCCTGCCTGGGACATTTTCTCCTGGAGTTCGTCTCAGCACACAATGAAGACGCCAAAATTATGACCCAAGGAACAAAGAGGGCTTCTGGAATACTATTCAGGCTTCAAAGCAAGGCCCTAACAAAACTCAAACCACAATCAGACACGCGATGTTTACTGCTTTATATTCTTTCCAGGAAATGGATTTATTGTGAGGGAGACAGTGTTCCTATTCTCTTGGGGTTTTTAAAAATTCTTTTTTATCTTTTGTATTTCCAGTCAATTCACGAATATGATTTGACTATTAATCTATGACATAGAGGAAATGTCCAGTTCACAAATGTGGTGGGTTCCAAAACTTCGGGAGTTGGTTGTTTTGGGAACTCAGAATACATTTTCCTCCAATAAACAATATTATAAATGGGCCGGCCCTGTGGCTTGGTGGTTAAGTGCGCGCGCTGCAATGCTGGTGGCCCGGGTTCGGATCCCGGGTGCGCATCGAGGCACCACTTCTCGGATCCCGGGTGCGCATCGAGGCACCACTTCTCCGTCCATCCTGAGGCCGAGTCCCACATACAGCAACTAGAAGGATGTGCAGCTATGACATACAACTATCTACTGGGGCTTTGGGGGGAAAAAATAAAATAAATAAAATCTTTAAAAAAAAAAAAAAAAAAAACAATATTATAAATGATAGTGAGGTTTCCAGACTAGCCCCACAAAAGCCTTCTTAACTCACAGTGTCGTTGAAGTCCTGTACTTTTATGGTGAAAATTAGTACGAAGCAAATTCGTTGTAGTACTAATAAACCCAATATTGAAGACATATTGTCCTCTATCCTGAATTCTATTTAATGAAACAACCAGTTGAATGAAAGAAGATAAGGGGAAAAAGGGAGACTTTTTTTGTGTATGGGAGGAAGATTAGCCCTCAGCTAACATCTGATGCCAATCCTCCTGTTTTTGCTGAGGAAGACTGGCCCTGGGCTAACATCCGTGCCCATCTTCCTCCACTTTATATGTGGGACGCCACCACAGCATGGCTTGGTAAGCGGTGCGTAGGCCCACGCCCGGGATCCAAACCTGCAACCCCGGGCTGCCAAAGCAGAGCACACAAACCTAACCACTATGCCACAGGGCCAGCCCCAAAAGGGAGACTTTTTAGGGAGAGACCTCTGCTTTCTAGAATTTTGGAGGCCGATAGCAGCAGTTTGCTCTTTGTCCAGCTTCGCTTGGATACTTGCTCATTTTACTTCATATAAGCATGACCTCAAGGAGCCACAAAGGAAGATGGCAAAGGACGGGAGGAAAAGCAAAAAGTTTGAAAGAGATTTCCTTGATGGGGGAGGGGGAGACTAAAGCAGGTCTTTGTGAGGAGAAGACTGCCTAACTCAGCATTAACTGATTTGCTAAGACAATTGAGGAGAAGGCTGCAGACCCCATAGTAGCGCCCCAGGCCCTCCAGTCAGGTAGAGATGAGGAGAGAGTCCACTGTTTGGTCAGACAGTTCCCTCTCTGACCATCAGGTGGTGCCATCAGCCCAGACAGGCAGCCACAAGGAGGCGGGGTGTGCAGTAGGAGGGGCCCTCCACGTGGAAGCCACGTTTTCCACTCAGGCTCTGGAACTCACAGAAAGCCTGGACTAGACAGCATGTATCAACCTACACGACACTGCCTCATCACCCAACAACTGTTCCCATCCTCCAAGGCCCCACGTGCTCACACCTGAGCAAGAACACCTTCTGTCCCGCTGGGCATGGCAACCCACATCAAGATTCCAGCTAATTACTCCCATTCCTCTTATCAGTATTTTCCTTCACAATGTCAGCAATGGGGCCCTGACCATTTCCTAATGCCAAAAGGGAATCTAGTCTAAGAGCATCCTAGAGTCTCATCCCTAAAGACAGTCATAATGAGAGAACAAGATCTTCTGTGGTGAGCACAGATTTGTCACAAAGGCCCCAACAACAAGGCCCCAGACACTCTCGCCAGCATTATCCTCCCCTTTAACACCAAACTGAGCAACCCCTACTCCAGATACAAATCCCACTGTATCCCCTCCATGCATTTACCCCTGTGGGTCCTCCCTCCCTCCTGTCACATCCTCTCTCTTTTCCTTACACCTACTTGTCAGTATCCTCTCCCCTTTCAAAGTCTAACACAAATTCCCTCCTCCACCAAACCTACTCACTAAATGTTTGAATTTAACTGGTGAACTGGAGTTAGACAGAAGAACGTGGGTCCCATGCATCAACGACAGAAGCCACTAGATATCACGAGGCAAGCCTGCCTCATCCTTTCCACAGCTGGTTGGGTCTTAAACTGAGAAGGACCATCCATCTAGCCAGACTCCCTGCAGAACCTCAGGGCAATCCCAGCTGGTCTGTCCTCACTCCTCCCAAGTCTCAATTCCCATCTAGGGTGGACTCAGGTCTAGAGAGCCACCAAAGCTGCAAGCTTGGTGTGTGGCGCAGTGTCTGTTCTCAATTCATGTTAGCTTTATAATCATCATCATCATTACTATGATGACGACTACCCCTTCCCCACCCCCACTCTCATCAGCCACAGTCAGCCAAACCAGGCCTGAGTTATAAAGCTCCAAGAATGAGGGGGGAGAGCACGACAAAGTCACCACTCTGAGCTCCTCTCCCCACTCCCACCCCAGGCTTGGGGCCTAGACTGGTAATCCCAGCAAACTGCCTAATGATTCTGCAGAATCTTCTCAGCCCTGACGGCACTGCCGGGATGGGCATTCTTCTCTGGATGTTTGGCCCTGGCCAAGCAGCCTGGAGGTTGAACCTTTTAGAACTAGTACTGTACTTGCAACACCTTCAAATCTTTTTTTAGTTCTAAAGAGGCAGTTGATTCAGGTGGGGGACACGAATGTCCCCTGTGAGGCTGGAGCAAATAGCCTCAAAATGAATTTTAAAATTATGCAGGTCCTCTGAGGGCAGCCTCAGGGCCTCATGGCACCAGCGCCTAGCCAAAGGCCACAGTGAGGCAGGAGCTCAGAGACCTCCTTCTGCCTGGCCGCTCTCTAGGTGCCCTCAGAGGCTTCTATCAAGTAGATTCAGAGGGTTTGCATCCAGCAAAGGTGGGCTTGCTCCCACCCTCTGGACCTCTCTTAATTCTGTGCTCAAAGAACCAAGTTACCAGATACCTTTTTTAATGCCAATGTTGCTCACGTTCTCACCTACAAGAGGCTCCATGGAAAGAAAGCCTACCCAGGAAATTCAGGGGCTTATGGAATTCCTGAGAGGCCAGAACGCTGCTGTTTGTTTGTTATGTTTTGTCTTTCAGGATCTACAGGAGATGGTTTTTCATAAACTAATAAAGGAAGCGAACTGTGCAAACAAAAGCAGGGTGGGAAATGCGAACCACCCATTTTAATGTACTCCTACCCCACCTCCTTCCACAAAAGATCTGAGGCTGCAAGAAGTAATTGCTGTTGGAATCATGGGCATGAGGGGTCAGTTTCTTGCCACCGCTGCAGACTCGGACCTTCAAAGTGACCATTTATTGGGGCTCTGAAAGTCGGGCGGGGATAGTGGACAGCAGCTCTCTGGTGCTGCAACCTGGAGGAGAGGCCACTCCAAAGGCGCCTTCCCCACCTCCTCCTCCCCTTCCTCCCTACTCAGGGCCGCTCCACGCGCCGGACGACTGCGGCCAGCGGCGGCCACCCTGCCCCCACCCCCGCCTCCGCTTTCCCTATGCCCGAGTGCAGCAGAGACCCTGGGAGAGAAGCTTTGGAAGCCGAACGGCGGCCGGAGGATGACCTGGCCCAAGCGTCTCCGCACCCCATCCCCCAACTGTGTCACATGGCGGCCCCAACGAGGCGCGCAGTGCGCCCCACCGCGGAGACCCAGGGCCGCGTCGCCGCGGGCAGGGGGTGATGAAACCTCCCCGGCGCATTACCGCAGAGGGCGCGGGCTGGGAGCGGGGCGGGGTGGGGGATGGGAGGTGGGAGCTGGTACCCTGGCTCACCTGTTCTCCAGGAGGAGGGTGGAGACGGCGGGGGAGGGGCGAGGACGCGTCAACCCCGGGTGAGCGCCGCAGGGCGCCCGGCCTCAGCGCTCGCGTCCCCGCCCTCCTCCAGCCCTGCGAGCCCCCAGAGCTGCGCCGTCGGACTGACGATGCCCGGAGCAGTTCCTGGCCCCGGCCCCGGCGCCGGGGAGACGTGAGCGTGCACACGTACACACACAGCGGGGGAAGAGGCGCTCCGAGCGGCGCCCAACTTTCTCCCTGCTTCCACTGGCCCGAGGAGAAAGCAGCCGGGGCCAATCCAGCCCCGGCCGTGCTCGGGGAGGGATCTCGAACAAGAAAGGAGAAGAGATGAAGAGAATTTCCCCAGGTTTTGTGGGTTTGGTTTGATTGGGGCTTTTTTGGTTTTTTGTTTTTTTTAACCATTTCCATCCGAGGACTGGAGAGTGAAGGGAACTCGGAGCCGGGCGGCGAGTAGCGCTTTGGGAAAATTGAAGAGTGTGTTTGGAGACGCGGAAAGTTGCCTTTCAAGCTCCGGCCTCCGGGGCACGCGATGCTCCGCGGCTGGCTGACTCAGGGCTGCCTGGGCCTCCTTGCCACCCGCCTGGAAATGATGCAAGTCCAGTCTGTCACCTGGATCCCTGCAGCCCAGTTGGGAATCCGTCTGGATTGGGGGAGGGGCGAGAAACTGGCACCCTAGGTGTTGCACGGCCCACGAAAGCGGGGCAAAAAGGAAGGGGGAAGATGGGGCAGTTTTCAGGTCAAGTCCTATACCTAGTGCTTCTGCTCCTATCTTACATAGTTTGAGGGGTTTTTTTAATGCAAAGCGTCACAACGCCAGGAATTCCCATGTGTGCTCGGTTTGCCCCCAGCATCACTGTGCCCAGGAAAGTCCTGCAATCTGTCAAGGTCTCGGAGCTGGGAATCTCACTGAATTCCAAACATCGGAAAGAGGAAACTTTCCCAGCACGACGCGGGTGTGGTTCGAGCCAGGGGCCCCGGGGAGGGGGATGGGGACGCTGTCCCAACGCAGAGCGTCCCCTCTCGCCCGTCTCTAGCTGCAACCGGAGCTGAGATTCGCTTTTACTTTTTAAAGTCCGTTCGGCCATTGCCGTGGAGCACCCGCACACGCGCACGCATCTCCGGCCGCGCTCCCACACACTCACACGCACGCAAACGCGTGGCCGTCGCCAGGTCGCCAACTTTGTTCGGCGCTCCCAGCGGCGCTCGGCTTCCTCGTGTAGTAGTTGGGCGCAGGCCCCGCCTCCCGGCCGTCTTGTCAAATGGGCGGGGGTCTCGGATTGGTCCAGCCGCCGGGACAACACCTGCTCGACTCCTTCATTCAAGTGACACCAGAGCTTCCAGGGATATTTGAGGCACCATCCCTGCCACTGCCGGGCACTCGCGGCGCTGCTAACGGCCTGGTCACATGCTCTCGGGAGAGCTACGGGAGGGCGCTGGGTAACCTCTATCCGAGCCGCGGCCGCGAGGAGGGAACAGGCGAGCAAGGAGGAAGAGTGGGAGGAGAAGGGGAAGCGGCGAAGGAGGAGGAAGAGGAGGAGGGGAGCACAAAGAATCCAGATCTCCGGGCAGGAGGTTTACACTAAGAACCATGTGTGCCGAGCGGCTGGGCCAGTTCATGACCCTGGCTTTGGTGTTGGCCACCTTCGACCCGGCGCGAGGGACTGACGCCACCAATCCGCCCGAGGGTCCCCAAGACAGGGGCTCCCAGCAGAAAGGCCGTCTGTCCCTGCAGAACACAGGTAAGTGCGTGCGCCCCCGCGGCTAGGAGCTGTTAGGAGACAACACCGTGCACCCACGTAGCGCGCCCCAGGAGCTTCGCCCGGAACTAGGCGCCCACCCAGGGCCGCGCAAACTCTTGGGGTGGCGTGGGACGTGCAAAGGAAAGCGCGAGTCGAGGCGAGGTCCGCGCCGGGCTCCGCGCGCCCGGAATCCGCACGTGCTGGTAGGGTGATGAAACGGCTGGGGCAGGACTTGTTGCTGTCCTCCCCGGGGTCGAGGGTAAATGAGGCCGTGCCTGACGCGACCAGTTCCGGCCCCGGAGTCCCGGGTTCTTTGCAAAGGTCCCTGCTCCATCCTAACCGGCCCGCGGGAGTACGGAGGGTCCCCGGAGCCGGGCTGCGCCCTGCACCCGGCGAACTTCTCTTCCCATCCGGCGGGCCGCAGCAGGACCGCTTCTCCCCCTTCTCAAAAGATGCCCGACATCCGAGAACTCTGTAGGCGAAACATTGCATTGAGAACTTTCCCCTTGGAGGCATTCCTTTCGGAAGGAGGGGATGGCGCAAAGCGTACCTTTGCAGTGCTGCCGCCGTCCCCAGCTCCAGGGCAGGTCAGCAAGCGAAGAAATGGTGACATGGCCCGAACCGTACGCCGCGGCTGCTCTCCTCATCGGCAAGCTGCCGAGCAGAGCCAGGCGTGCAGGGCACGCGGCTGGCCCTTTTCCCAGCTCCCGAGAGAGTAAGAAAATCTGCCTCCAGCTCCTTCGCTGTTCGCGGCCCTCCCTTTATTTGGGGGCCTGCGGACTGGCGGCGGCGGCGTGCGTGCGCTCACCGCACGAGCGGGAATGCACGAGTGCCCATTAGGGACGCCCCCAGCGAGTGAATCGCGGCCCTGCGCGCTCCTGCCCGGCGCGCCGGGACCGCGCGTGGGATCATCCGGAAGCCTTCCACCTCCACTAGCCGGTACCAGTACCCTGCTCGTCCTAGGACCCTTGCCCACCCTTCCCCCGCTGCAAAGGTTTCGCTAAGGATTGAGCGTGATTCTCCGTAGTTGGTGACTCTCAACAAATACACGTTCCTCATTCTCTCGGTAGATTTAATCTGAATGCGGATTATCTACTCCGACCCCTCCCATCTTCCACAATATACTTTTCTGATGTAATTCTGTGGTTGGTTTAAATCAGGGAATTGGGTAGGGGGGAGGGAAGGAAGAGAAGCTTTGCATACGGCAGCCTTGTGACAGTTAACTCCCTCAGTCTGTCCTTTCAGAGAGACGAATTAGGGCCACATTCTGCGAAGGAAGGCAGCAAACTGCCGGGTCTCGGGAATTCTAGGGGATTAAGTGACATCTCACGCCGGATCTCTATTTAAAAGGAGCCTCTCACCACGGTGGTTGCGTTTCTGCAGGCTAGCCCCTGTCTGACTCGATTCCTGCGCCTGCTCTCCAACCGAAGCTTCTACAGTCTGGTGTTTTTTATGCGGATGGTTCGGAGACTCTGCCTTAACAGGAATTTTGTTTTGATTTTTGGATGTTGAATCATAAAGCTAAATTGAAAGTGCTTTTTGGACGCTCTCATTTGGGGGTCAGGAAGGAAATGGCTGTAAGTTAATAGCAGCAGCTTTAAGTTCCAAGTAGAGAAGGATATTTCATTGATGAAGCACAGAAGGGAGAGAGCAAGCTAATCGTTTAAAATCTGATTTTTGTCTGGGCTTAGAAAGCTGAAATATCTTCTGCCCTCAAACTAAGTATTCCCACAAATACTTTACTAAGATGGGAAAGATGAAAAACGGAGTGCTCAGACCTAACTTCTGGTTGTGATTTTTTATAATGTAGGTTTGGCTAATTTTCTACAAATATTTACGAATACTGATATAAGTACTTTCGTAAGTAGATTAAATGATGAAATTTCCTTTCCCTGGCTTTTTAGATCCTGAAATAGTCATTTCTAACTTTTTTTTTCTTAAATTTTCTTTTAGTTGTTACTTTTATTTCAACCGGCCTCTGCACTCCCCAGCGTGGCTGAGAATTTTGTATATATTTGTATGTAATTCTCATTTTAGCGGAAATCCAGCACTGTTTGGTCAACGCTGGCGATGTGGGGTGTGGCGTGTTTGAATGTTTCGAGAACAACTCTTGCGAGATTCGGGGCTTACATGGGATTTGCATGACTTTTCTGCACAACGCTGGAAAATTTGATGCTCAGGTAAAAACCGTATAGAGCACGAAGAATGCTTGGGGTTAGTGTAGCATGACTGAAATGTTTGTTGGAAAGACTTGTTAACAGATTTCCTTAGCTGATCTTTGTGGTGTGTTTTCGCACTTGCAAAAGACATTCTAGATGTACTGCAAGATGCCAAAGTCTCCCCGCTCCACTCTCTGGAAGTGTCACGGAGGCTAAATCCTTCTCCGCTCTTAAGCTGTGTCTACACAGGCAGAGTGGAATGGAGACCAAGTTGAACCATTATCTGAGGATTCTTAGCAGGGAAGACAAAAGTCGTAATAAATGATAGACGTCTTCTGAGGGGACACACTATGTCTGAACACCCAGAACCCAGTCTGCAAGGCCCATGGCATTAGGAACAGTAGGTTGAGGGGGGAAGGGCAGGGACTCCAACTATACATTCCAAAAGCTATTTTCACCTAATAGGCAAGAATAAATGACACAAAATTCGTAGAAATTCATCATCTCATAGTGGGTGTATGGGCAGGCAACGTGGATAATTCAGGGCCTCCAGAAGAGCAGACTTTTCTTCCTCCTAAGTAGCAGACTCTCCTCTCCCAACTTGAAAAGTCAAAATCCTGAGTAAGTGCTGCCATTCTACACTCTTCTTTTGCTCTGTACAATAAACATAGTCAGGGCCTGACCCACGTCGGTTGTCCCAGAGTCCCAAGGATAAAGCCCAGTTGCTGTGTGGGGCAGGAAAAAACCAACAAGCAACCTTGTGGCTCCAGTGCTGATAATCCACATACATTTCAGATGGCATGTGGCATTGGGCTCACTTTTTTCATGTCCTCCCCAGCCCATATATGCACGATGAAGCACCCTGTTATAAGAAGGTATAACCTTCCTCTCCCATTTCATCGGAGAGTGATGACAATGTCTGGATGAGACCAACAGTTTAGGTGTGATTTATGAACATCACCAGTCACCATCAACTGACATCCTGTAGAGAGCCTGACAAAGCAAGGCCTGGGAACCAGAAAGGGATGCGACCGGGCTGGCAGCCTACAGTACAGAGGATGTGGGGTGGCAGGAGGGGAAACAGAAACCAGGGAAGGAAAGAGGTAGACTGTTTGAACTCCTTGAGGCTCCCTAATAAAGCATCCCTTCTGGATTCACTGGAATTAGGAAACGTAATAGGAAATCCGGAGGAAAGATGTGTATTGAAGGGCAATCCCACAGGATGTCAGGGAAGAATACCAAGAGCAGATTGCTGCAGCCCACGCATACATTAATCTTCCTTTTCTTCTCCACCAACAGGAGTGTGTTCTCAAGTTAGAAGCATCCCTTTCAAGTCGGTTCTCAGCACATAACTACTTAATAAACTGGCACACCCAACCCTCTATCCTATTTGGCTCCCACTGGAGAGTCAGAGGAAAGGGGGCCACAGGGAGTTGGTTTTTCAGTGATCAGACACGACCTATAGACATTTCAATTGCTTCTAAAGGAGAGAACCAAAATAAATGTGCTGGCTGGCTTCCCACTTCCAACCTAAACCCCTTTACTTTCTCAACTCCGTTACTTCCAGGCCTGTCTAAAAACAGAGGGGTGACCTCTCCAGCGACAGCTTGTTTCTATAGCGATGGAGGGTGCGGGGATCCCTGGGTAGGTATCCCACAATGCCTCTCTGCCCTGGGAGGTTGATAAGGGAACTAAAGGCCTGAGCTCGCCTCCACACCCCCAACAGCTGTCTCCTTTCTAGGATAAGAACAATCTAATGGAGTTGCCAGGAAAGAGAACTGTAGGCCAGATGTATGCCTGGCTGCCGCGGCGCTCAGAGGCAGGGAGCCTGGGGGAGGGGCTGTCAATTGGGCAGTTCAGACTCCAGATGCTGCCAGGCAGTGTGCCAGGCGGGCCTTTTAGAGGCAGTAATCCTAACAGTTTAAAGGAGTCGAATCGTTTTCAAAAAGGAAAAGAATGTTCCTCCTTAAAGGATAGGAGGAGACAAGAGTCTGGGTCGGGGGCAGTGGGAGACACTGAGGCAGAAAGGAGAGGCACAGTCAGCTCCCCATCTTGACATCACTTGTGGAAGAGAAGGAAAAGGAAAGGTGTGAGATTTGGACAAGGAGGCACCTTCTGCTTGGGAAAAACTCCTGCTGGGAAGCACCAAGGAGTTCTGGATTGATGTCTGGCCAAAGTCCCCTTGTGTTCCAGAACAGTTGCCACCGAACAGCCAACACTGGGCTGCCTTGAGGACAGACGGCCACGGAAGCCCCGGGACGAGGGAAACTAGAGGAACAGCTGGGGAGGAAGTAGGCAGATTTGTTAGTCTCCCGAAGGAACATCCTTTTTGGGCAAATGCCAGAGGCATCGTGTCACTCTAGACATCCCTCCTGATTGAGCATCACCCTGTCACCTGCAGGGACGTCAGTCTGGGGCAGGGCCATGGGGTTCAGTTGTCAGAAAAATCCTGGGTACGCCCAGGAAGGGTAAATGGCTAAGCGTGTAACAGGACTCATTTCTTCTGCCCCTTTCTCGCTCGTCTCTGTCCTCTCTGTTCTCAGGGCAAGTCATTCATCAAAGACGCCTTGAAGTGTAAGGCCCACGCTCTGCGGCACCGATTCGGTTGCATAAGCCGGAAGTGCCCAGCCATTAAGGAAATGGTGTTTCAGCTACAGCGGGAATGCTACCTCAAACACGACCTGTGCTCCGCTGCCCAGGAGAACACCCGGGTGATGGTGGAGATGATTCACTTCAAGGACCTACTGCTGCATGAGTGAGTGCTGCCCCACGGGCCGGGAGGGAGGCCTCAGCGTGGCTAGAGGGCTGGAGAGTCTTCTTCAGCGAGAGGGGCTTGTTTTTAGAGGCTGAGCTCTCCTGTCAAATGGGAAAGGTTATGTTTACCTCAGAGAGCTGCGCTGACTCCCCAGAGAGTCCCTTTCCTGCTGGCCTTCAGGAAAAGTGAAAGAAGTTTCCACCATCAGTTTCAAAATCATAAGCAATAGAAACGGGAAACTTTTTTATTAAGTATGAAACGTGTAGGATTCAGAATACCCTTTGTGTTGCCCTCAGCCAAGATCCAACAGTTCTCTGAGTCTTCCAAGTAGCCGTGGAGGTGCCCCAACAGACAGCCATGAGATAATAACATTTGTCAGGCATTTACTAAGTGCCAGGCATTGTGCCAAGTGCTCTATGTGAATTTTCCACTTGATCCTCACAACAGCCCTGTGAGCTAGGTACCATTCTCATCCCCATTTTACAGAAGAGAAAACTGAGATTCGCTGAGATGAAGATCACACAGCCAATGAGAGGCAAAGCCAGGACTGGGAGCCAGGCAGTGCAGCTCCAGAACCTACGCTCTTAAATGCTGAGGGCAATGGCTATTTTTCCTGCCTCCATAAGCTCTCCTCTCCCTTAGAAGGTCCAGTTCACCTCCTCTAACATGTTAATGCCCTTTCAGAGAAAATGCAAAGCAAATGTCAAAAACTTTAATCAGCTAAATACCTTTATGCCAAAGTGAGGAAGTGTGAACTTACCTATGTGAAGACTTGCAATTCAATAATAAACCTAGGACATCTCATTCCTTAAAAAACTCCCATCTAGGGCAAGCTCTGATGGCCTAGTGGTTAAAAAGTTCCACACACTCTGCTTCAGCAGCCTGGGTTCAGTTCCTGGGTGTGGAACCACACCACTCATCTGTCAGTAGCCATGCTGTGGCAGCAGCTCACATAAAAAGAGGAAAGGTTAGCAAGAGATGTTAGCTCAGGGCGAATCTTTCCCAGCAAAAAAAAATCCCATCTATAGGATCCTAAATTTGGCAGAGTGATAAAGCACGTGGATACATAATTGCTCTAACATGAAGCCTGGTCGATAGCCCAGGAAGGTTATGATGGCCTCTTCCTCAGAGACACAGGGCAGAAAGCAAGACACCAGCTAAGCAGACCAGTACAAGTCATTGCCACCTTGATGGCACCATTGGTCTTTCTGCAGTGACTTGATGGGCCAAATCAATACAATTTTATGAACTCTTGCTCCTAGTTCATGCCATGGACTTCCCCTGGCTGTGTCATTAAGCAGGCTATTCCCCACCCTACCTTAGATGATGGAGGACAACCATCACCTGTCACTTTCCCTTGGTTATGAGGTTCTAGGTATCTGGCAACACCCCTGGTGCAGTGTTAGAATGATAAGACTCACCGTGCATCTCTGCAAGTGGCTCTTGCCAAGAGCAAAGTAACGTCGCCTTTTCCTTGAGTTACACTAATGCCTGATAAAATATTTTTTACTCTTCCAAATACCTGTAAAGAAACAACAGTATCAACAACAACAAAAATAATAATAGCTATCATTTTTTTAGTGGGCCACGCCCTGGGCCAGAGACTTTACCTGGATTATCTTATTTATCTTTCCCAACAACACTAGGAGATGGAGATTACTGTCCCCATTTAACAGAGCAGGAAAGTGAAGCTAAGAGGTTAATGATGTTACTCTGAGATTTGATTCCTGCTTTTCAGCTTGGGAATTGATATATATGACTGAAGCCAGTTATCAAGAATAGACCTCAAGTCTCCTTGCTCCTGGCCTGCTTGCTCCCTACTAGACCTGCTAAAGGCTCATTGGTCCCCAAATGTGGCAGGGTTTTCCCTTTTCTCAAATATATCCCCATTGCATAAGGAGAGCGCTGTGAAATTCCCTTCCTTCAAGGTGCCCCTAGAAGAGGCAAATGCCCCATGGATGAGAAACTCATGAAGTTCATTTGTCCTCAACCCGCTATCCATTAGAGATAGTTTGTTAGCCTCAAGAAGAGATCATGGGGCGCTAGTTTATAAGTCTATGATACATTCCTGGAGCTGAGAAGACTTTCTCTTTTTGAAGAAAAATCTTCTTTGGGAAAACTGAAGGTTTTGAAGTTTTTCATCCCCGCTGGAATTTAAAAGGGGTAAAGTGCTGTAGCTTTCTGTTGTCTCCTCCATGGAAACATGGCCTGTGGGGCCATGAGACCCTTACTTTCAAAGGGCTCCTCGCATCATTTAGAATGAACACATAGCCCCCCACCACAGCCTGCTCTGGTGCAGGTGGCCCACCCCACAGGGCCGCCTGGGCCTCTTTTAAGAACACTCACTGTGGCTGCTCGCAAGTCCTCTTGCCGCTGCTAAGCCAGCCCCTCTCGGCAGCCGGTCTCGCCTCGCTCCGGCTCCCCACAAACCCCCGCTACCTTCCCTTCTGAAGCCACAACTATGCAGTGCATCAACTTGTACTTCAAGCTGAATTGCCTGAGTTTTTTGTTTTTTAAACAATCTTAACTGATTTTTGCACAAAAGATCCCATCAGTCCCCAGATATCAAGACCATTTAAGAATGTGTGGCATTAGTCACAGACAAGAAAATGGGAACTGAATTTGCTCTTCACTTTAGAGAGGAGGAAACCGCAGTCACCCCAGAATCCACATCCATCCCAAAACTCTCATATGCAGTTAAAGTGGCTCCCTTCAAGCTCTCCATTCCCCTCTGCTCCCCTCACCCCTTCCCGCCCCACTTTCTCCATATCAACTGCCTTGGCCACCACACACCCTGTCACTGGGTGCTGGCAGCCTCTAGGCACGTCCCCCTCCAAGTATTTTTTAAAATCCTTTAGCCTTGCTGACACCCAGTTGAGGGAGCTGGGCTTTGTCATTAGACACGGGCTGAGCCTGCAGCCTGAGAAGGCACCACGCCAGCTCGAAACACAGCTTAGATTAACACACCCTCCCCACGGTTCACAGCTTTCTCATCAGGAGAGAGCGCCAAGGGCAGAGGAGAGCGTGGGCTAGTCCAGCCTTCTCAGATCCGCCTTGGGGTTCCGAGAGTCATCTGGCAGGCAGGACGCCCGGGGGAAGGCGGCCAGGGGGCAGTCCGTCCATTCCCAGTAGTCCATTCCCCTCCCCTTACTCTGCGGAAAGAAACTTGAAGCGGAGCAGTGGCTTAGTGTCCCAGAAAGACAGAGATTCTCGTTCTCAGCCCCTGCCGTTTGCTCCTCTAGCCCCAGAGGAGTGGCAGGTACAGTCTGGTGCTGAAATCCTGGTACTGCCGCGGCAGATACACTCCATGAACTGGAGCTACCGGCAGTCAGCAGCTAGTTTTCAAAAGATGGAAGGAAACACACATGCATTGAGCATTTGCCTTGTGTGGCTCCAAGATGATGAGTTGATCACTGTCCTTGTCACTGTTAGGGGCCTGCCTTAGAGAATTTAAGCACCCTGCCCATCAGCCGTGCACAGACTCTCTGACTCCAAAGGCATCAAGTAGGCCTTAAAAGGCAGCTTGATCTCTATCAGCCAGAACATTCCTCCTCTGCACTGTCAGCCCAGCCCCAGGCCTTCCCAGCCCAGAAGCTGCCAAAAGCCACTTTCTCCTCACACTTTTACATCTGTGAAATAAGGACAGTTCACTCCATTACAGCTTGAGGGCTAATTCCCGAAAGTGGCAGTAAACTACTTCACAAGTCTTACAACACAATCTGCCCTTCCTGCGTGGCAACAACTGCCAGCTTGCAAAGGGAAGATTACATGGGCCACAATGCAGCCAGCCAGGTGGTCCAGGCTCACAGAGGACACAAGTCTTGCTCCTTCTTATAAATGGTCTCACGGTGCAGAGTGAGTTCCCTGCCCGCAGTGGTGGCCCAGAGCTGCCGTGCTCATGGTCAGATATATCCAGGAACTTTGCTGGCCAGGGACTGCCTAAGAACACTGGTTAGCTGCAGGAAACGTTCCACACCCTCCTTGAGGCTTTTAAAAGGCCAGTGAGATGTAAGAAAGGCTCCATGAGCAAGCGATGAGAGCCCATTGCCGGGGACACTCTTACCAGATGGGCTCATAAATATCAAAAGCAGGCACACTGCTGCTGCCTTCTGCACACACCTCCCACCCCCAGGAGGCAGGTTTGCATGACGTGATCATTCCTCCTCCAGCACTTTTCCTAAAGGACAACCCAGGGCAGCTGGAATGGCCTGAGCAGCTGGCTCTCCCCTCCGGAACCTAGCGTGTTTATTTCACAGACAGCTGCCTCTCATTCTAAACACTGGGCCCCTGGCGGGCAGCCCTCCCCTCCGGTTCTGGGGAGGCCCAGCCTGGAAGAATAGAGATGCTGAGATGGCTGCTCCCGCTCCCCAGCCTCAACTACCAAGAAAGGGAAGAGCTCCATGGGAAAGGACATCCCAAGGAGGCGGTCTTCCTCCCACCCTCTCCACCCCTTCCAGACTCCTCCAGGTACGGAGGGAAGTGCATCCATTAACTTCCAAAAGCACCCCTCTTCATCATGAGTCTGAACCAGGGGCAAACACAGACATGGGGAGAAGGGTTTCTTGGGTGCCTCACTTAGAGAAAGCTCGCCCAGGATAGTGGCACCCAGTGCAAAGCCAGCCAGCCTGCTGACGCCACAGGCAAGGGGGCGATGTGGGGCTCCCCAAGCCCTAAATCTGCATGGCTCCTCCTTCCCTGCCAAAAAGGCTCCTCAATTTGGTATTTAAGGCTCTTCACCATTTGCCTAAATATTATTCCACTGGCCCCTGAGACCCATCTCCACTCCTACTAAAACCCTCCAGGTTAGCCTGCCCGACACGCCCAGAGCTCTCCTGCTCTCCTGGCATTGTTGCCATGGCTGCCCTGCGTGGTGTCCTCACCCCACCTTCCCTGAGGCTCTTTCTTTTAGCATATGCACCTGTGAATTGTCACTGGCCCTTTTTCTTGTGGGCTCTGTCTCCAACCTCTGACTCTCCAGCGCATGGCATGGAGCCTGGTACATGACCACCCAGTACATGGTAGTTGAGGCCAGTACTCCAAAGAATATGAGTAAAGGCTGAAGTAACTCTGGAAAGCTCTTTCTCCAAACCAAACCCAAGCCAAGCACTGGCCATCTCTCTCTTCCCTGGTGTTGTCACTGCCCTCCATGGCCCACGCGGTTCTGGTTCCATTCCTGGTCTCTCTGCTCTCCATCTCTAGACCCTACGTGGACCTGGTGAACCTGCTGCTGACCTGTGGGGAGGAGGTGAAGGAGGCCATCACCCACAGTGTGCAGGCACAGTGTGAGCAGAACTGGGGCAGCCTGTGCTCCATCCTGAGCTTCTGCACCTCAGCCATCCAGAGGCCGCCCACCGCGCCTCCGGAGCACCGGCTCCAGGTGGACAGAGCCAAGCTGTCCAGGGCCCACCACGAGGAAGCGGGTCACCGCCTCTCAGAGCCCAGTAGTCGGGAGACCGGCCGAGGTGCCAAGGGCGAGCGAGGTAGCAAGAGCCACCCGCATGCCCATGCCCAGGGGAGAGCCGCCGGCCATGGGGCCCAAGGAACTTCTGGAAGCAGCGAGTGGGAGGATGAACAGTCTGAGTATTCCGATATCCGAAGGTGAAACGAAAAGGCTGGCCAGGAAATCTTTCCTCCACGCCGTCCATTTTCTTCTCTATGGACATTCCAAAACATTTGCCATTAAAGAGGGGTGATGTCGCACGCAGGATTTGGTGGGGACTGCGGACCTGAGGAAGCTGTGTATTAGTGGGATGAACAGGTGAGGCGGAGACTGCCTGGGCAGCAGCAAGGTCTGGGCCGTGCCCAGTGGGTTCCGCCCTCGCACACCCTGAGGTGAGGGTGCCACGTGTCCTTGCAACTTTGTCTTCTTTCTGTCGTGGAGCCACTGGGCGGCGGCCTGCTGGGGAGATGGAGCGGGGAGGGGACACTTGGTGCGGGTCCCCGCCCCGTAGCTTCTGGTGCTGTCTTGGCGGACAGCAGCTGGATTCCGGTGCAGGAGTGGATGTGAAAATCTCCATGCGAATCAGGAGAAGGCTGGAAAGGAGGCAAGGACCGTGTGGGTTCTTGGTGCCAAATCGAAATTCAGTTTCTTGTATGGGACCTTGAGGTTTGGAGCTGCTTGGCAGGGGAGGGCGAGGGTTCTAAGTGTAATTTCTGAGCCGTTGTTCTGTCTGGGGGACCCTGTCCGAGGGAGTGGCCCCGTGTGTTTGTATCTTAACCACTGCTTGAAGTCTCGATTTCACTTTTTTATTTATCCAGTTACATCTACGTATCTGTCGTCTAAATAAATGGCTTTCAAACAAAGCAACTGGGTCGTTAAAACCAGCTCAACGGAAAAAAAAAAACAGCCCATCTTTTAGGGCTGATTTTTTTAAGTGCTATTTTAAAAGGAAACAAAGAGCAAAGCAGCTATCCATCTGACTGCCTGGTGTGGGCTCGGAGCCGCTTAGGGCAAACCCCACACCTGGAGTAAAATGCACACACCAGGAGTTCGTTTGACAGACGTCCCTCAGCATCTCCTTATCTCACCTCGACCCTCAGCCAAGATCGTTAATGCACCATACCCTGGACTCCGTGAGGCCAAGTTGGAAGGCTGCCTTTTCCGTGCTGGAGGATGGAAGAGGGGAGAGGAGAATGGAGACTACTCAGTAATTTCCATGAGGGAATGCCGACCTTTTACATAAATGGAGAAGACTGCCGAAAATCGCAGAGGGACAGGATATTCCAGATCCGATTGGAAATTTAGCAACAAGGAAAAGAGTCAGCGTGGACAAGAAAAGGCAGAGAAGAGAGACAGAACTGAGAATACAGGCGAGAAGGGAGAGGATTATAATAGAAAGTGTCAGCAGTGGATTTCTTGCGGTTACCTAAAACATTTCAGAGAGATGCCTTTTCTTTTCTTTCCTAATAGGCTGTCAAATTAAAGCCTATCCTTCCTTGCAGCCAATACTCAAATAGGACCCCAGTATTGCAAGGAGTGGACGAGTGTCCTCAGCCAGGTCCTTCTAGAGCAGGGGTCAGCGAATTTTTTCTGTAAAGGTCCAGATAGCAAATTCACTATTTTCAACTTGGCCGGGCATATGGTTTCTGCCGCAACTACTCAGCTCTGCCGTTGTAGCTTGAAGCAGACATACGCAGACCACACGTAACAAATAGGCCTGGCTCCGCTCCAGTGAAATTGTATTTTAACAAGTGCCCCACTGGCTTTGGCTCTTGGTCTGAGTTTGCTGACCCCTGTTCTAGTAAGTGGGCAAAAAATATGCATCCTGCGTTTGTATCAGCTCATAGCTCTCCCTCAAAGCAATCTGAAGCCAGAGAGAAAGAAGCTAAATTTATCTACTCCAAAATGATCTGTTCCACGGAATGCCCTTACCCAAAACAGCTCGTATTTAAACACCCAAAGTCCAACCTCATTGCCGCCAGGACGTGGTGCTGGAGGGTCAGTTCCCTGATCTTTCATGATCCGTGTTGGAAAGAAATCATTTGTGTCTTGGGGGAAGGGGAATGAAGTGTTGAGAGAAGCACCTAGAAAGACCTGGAGCTGTGGGAAGCAGAGGAGATGGTGCCCTTAATCGCGCTCTGCCTGCGGCGGGAGGAGGACTGGTGTGGCAGGCTCTGCCACGGGAACCCAGCGTGAACCGCGGTTGTCTCCAGCATGGGCCACTGCAGCGCGTTGACTGTTTCACTCACATCACTCAAAAGCTGAAGCAATAACATTCTCCAGCGTTGCTGGGTCAGCTGTTCATTTGTTCACCAGCTCCTGGGCTGGATGTGTGAAAGGCATCACTTTTATATTTTCCTCAGTGTAAATGTTTTATGTGTTCGCCTACTGATGTCCCATTTGTTGCTTCTATTGTAAATATTTGTCATTGTATTTATTATCTCAGTGTTCCCCGCCCCTCAACGCATAAACCTGCTTACGATGTTCATTTGAACCCCTTCACGGATCTCCGTTGTATATTTTTCATGCCACTGGTTTGTTTTATCTCACAAGTCAGGTAGATATCATTTCATTCTGGTTCCTAATGTTTTGAAGCATACGATAGTATTTATTGCTAAGATTCTTTTGCTCAAAACTGAGGAAAAGTCCAAATTCCTGTAAGCATTCATTTGTCCCATCTAAACTGTAAGCAAAGTGGTCATTAAAAATAGACCCTTGCCTCGGGCTTCATGCTTCATACAGATTTACTCATGAGCCTTCCTTTGAGGAAGGATGTGGATTTCCAAATAAAGATACGATGTTTATTTTGAGCTTTGCATGTTAACAAGATGATCTGAACACCTCTCCTCTGTATCAATAAATAGCCCTGTTATTCTGAAATGAGAGGACTGAGTGGAGTGAAATGCTGACACCCAAAACTAAATAAATAGAAAACACCAGCCCAGAACTTTAGTCATATTTTGACACACACACACAAAGAGAGAAATCTAAACTTGAACCAAGTAAACGGCTTCGCTAGAACAACATGGAAAAACAATGCTTCCAGGGCCATTTCCTAAGGAAGAACAGCCTCATCTGATCTCAGAATTGGCACCAAGTGAGCTTGCTAAGTCATAATACCTGTTTCTGTTATGGATTTAGGCAACAGGATCTGTACATTGTCACATTGCATTATTTTTCTCCCAGCATTAATAAAGGTTTTAAATAAATGGCTCCCCCTTGAGTAGCATTATTGTCTGAGAGGGCGTTGGACGTCCAGTGCAAAGGGGGACGGCTGTGAGCAAGTCGCCTTTTGAGTCCTTTTAAAATGCTGGATGTTCAGTTTACAAGGAGGGGAACGAGGTGAAGAAGACCACCCTGGGCTTCTCCTCCATCAGAGGGACTCTGTCCAAGACCCTGGCTGAGTCACCCAGACACAGAGGAGAATGAACTCCATGCAGCCAGCCTGGAAGTGCCAGCCCCATGGCCATTAGGGAGGTCACAGCTCCCTCTGGTCTCCCCTGGGCCCTGGGACCCCTCCTTTCAGACTGAGCCTGTGCGGACACCACCAGCATAAGTGCTCAGTGGCCTGGCACAGGCAGGGAAGTTCACCGCATCCTTCCCAGCTCTTCTCACCACAGCAAAACAGAGCTGGAGTCCCTGATCTCTGAGGGTTCACACACCATTAGTGTACCTACTATGTGCAGGGCACAGTGCTAGGTATTTCGCATATATTATCTCATCCTAACTGTGTCCCACAAGTAGCAAATATTATTCCCATCTTACAGATGAAGAAACCAAGGTATTGAAAGATAAAGCAACTTGTCCCAAACCATGTGGCTAGTGAGGGGGAGGTCTGAACCCAACCCAAGGTCTGCGACCCTGAGACCACATGCTCTCCCCCACTTCAGGCCTAGATTCTCCACGTGCGATTTATTGTTAATTTAAGCCGATCAGTGTTATTCCTATTGTACATGAGGCTTAGAGAAAGAATATTTATACTCTTACATTTACAGCAACAGGACGCTGAGGAGTTCTGCTTTAGAATGGAAAGGAAAATTGACACTTTCACCTTTCTTATCTGCAAAGACTCAAGTTTTGGTTCAGCTGAGGGAGAACGGGAGAATCACAGAGTCTCGTCACTTTTCTGTGCATGTGGGTAATTGTCTAAAAGGTTCTCCTCAAGGGCCACGGAGGAAAGCGTGTCGGGAGTGGCTGGCTTCTGAGAACATGTAGCAGAGCTTTCTCCACTAGACCCACCAGATCACCAGCCCTGTCTGAGAAGCCGGGCTCCCCTGAGATCTTCACACCATCATCGTCCTCATCGTGACAGCAGCAGTTTCTTGTGGATCTTTTCTGTGCCCCATGCACTACCTGGTGCTTTATGGATATTATTTGAACCCCATTTTGCACAGGAAGAAACTGAGGCTCAAAGGCATCTTACTATGCCTAGAGCCCGTCACAAGGCTAGCAAGCTCCAGAGGTGGCATGCCAACCCACCCCAGGGCTCTGCTCTGTCTTACTCGCCATCTCCCACCCCAGGTGGGAAAACATGGGTTAAGTACACCCAAGTTCAGAAACGCAGCTGCCTCCCCCAACCCTCAGGACTGCTCCAACCCATCGGTTCAGGAATTATTAGGCTGTGGGAGGAAGAAGGCAGAAGGGCTTCCAAATACGCTGGTATTTAAGTGAAGTTTCCAAAGGAAGCTGGAGCTGCATGCCCCAAAATCTGGAGACGGAAATCTGAATTTGTTCTAAAGTCAACAAAAAAGAAAGCCCCCCGCTGAGGAGGGGACAAGCCTTGGCCAGAGAACAGGTTTCATGTGAAATTATTTTTTTGTGGACGGAGAAGAGAAGAAAAGAGCAATAGAAGCCTTGGGCTGGGAGTCATGTGCTGCTGCTGCGTAAGCAGTTCGGTTTTTATCACCCCCCAAAAAGGACACACGCAAAACGTCACTCCCCAGAGAGAACGGAAGAAAAAAGCCACAAAGCCAACCTAAGCTTATACGTGAAATGGGCCCAGCAGGATGAACCCTGCCGGTCGACAGAACACAAGCCTGGTGGCCCTTGAGGCTGTGTGCCCACCTAGCCACCGTTCAACATCCGGCCTGCCTGGGAGAGCTAAAAGTTGGGAGAGGCCAGAAGAGCTCCTCTGAGGAATTCTCACTGGCAGGGCAATTGTTCACAAGGTACAGAGGAGAATCAGCTGGTTCCATTTTCCATTAGACAGTTTCCGGGATTTTTTTATGGTTCTTAAAGTTAAGGGGGAGTGCCCACGTGAAAGAAGTGACAGGCTAAAGAGGATCAGGACCGCCTGCCCGCTCACCCTCCGGAGTCACGAATGATACTCAGCCCAGGACCCACGGTGCCAAAGAGTGCTTTGTGCAGGAAGAATGACCAGGCCCTAGAATTCTGTCCCTGTCACTTATTGCTACGTTAACAAACTACCCCAAAAACTTGGTAGATTGCAACAACCATTTTATTTTGCTCACAATTTTGTGCATCAGAAATTTAGAAAGAGCTCAGCTGGGTAGTTGATCTCTTCTCCATGTGGCCCCGGCTGGGGCAACCGGGACTGGAGGGTCCCCTCCCCAGATCGCCCCTTCAGGATGGTACCTCAGTGCCCCGGCCTTTCTCTCTCTTGTGTCTCTCCACGTGGCCCCTCATTCCCCGAGGCCTCTGGAAACAAGGCCGGCTCTGGGCAGTTAGCCTCCCTTCTCCCACAGTGCCTGGCTTCCCCAAGAGAGACTGGAGGATTCTGCAGCATATTCTGCAAATCTAAACTAGGGTTTTTGGGGCCAGCCCCATGGCTTAGCGGTTAAGTGCGCACCCTCCACTACTGGCAGCCCGGGTTGGGATCCCGGGCGGGCACCGACGCACCGCTTGTCCAGCCATGCTGAGGCCGCATCCCACATACAGCGACTAAAAGGATGTGCGACTATGACATACAACTACCTACTGGGGCTTTGGGGAGAAAAAGGGCAAAAACAAAACAAAACAAACTAAACTAGGGTTTTGATGTCATCCTTGGTATTGTAACAACCCCAGGATCTGAACACCATGAGGGCAGAGACAGGGTCACTTTTACAGAGTTTCTCGTCTCCCCAGCAGCCCTGTCATTGCACAGTGTGAATGAATGAATGAACGAATGAATGAGTGAGTGAAACCTCTTGTCTAAAAGAGTGCAAAATTGTCAAACCAGATGTTTCAATTCACTGTGACGTCTAAAGTAAATATGTCCTTGTGTCCTTGTGAGGGGCATCGACATGTGACAGAATCAGTGAGTGGGTGTCAGAGTTTAAAATCATGGGAAGCCTGTAATTTTGGAGTCAGGAGACACAGATGGGAGTACTGATCCAGCCACTTACTTGTCTCACACCAGGTAAATCTCTTCTATTTTTAAATAACAACTGAAAAAATAAATCAGGGCTGCACCTGAGACCTTGACAAATCACTTGAACTTTCTAAGCCTGTTTCCTCAGCTACAAAATAAGGAATCTAACAGCTACCCTGCTTCCTTCACAGGGGTGGGGAGCATAAAATGACTGAAGGTGTTCAAAAGTCAGAATACATAGGAAATGCTTTGAAGACTGACACGCCATGTAAATGGTAGGTATTATTTCTCCTGGCCATTTTGGAAGGCTTCTGCCTAAAGCCAAGAGCACAGGCAGAATGAGCTGCCCCATCCTTTCCACTCCGTTCTGGCGGTTCTCTGAGGCAGGTACGAAGTCTTTTATGGCCAGAACAGAGGGGCCAGCCCCGCCTGGGGGGACTTTGAACCAGGCATGAGAGGTCACAGGCTAACTAGGTGGGGACCCTCTCTAGGGTCAGAGAGTGGCCTCCCAGCGGCTCCGTGATGCCGCAGCTCTCCCAGGCAGGAGCTCCAAGTGGCAATCAGCCGGGCAGCGATGAGACCATGCTGGGGAGCAGAGGGCCTTCCTGCCAGGTTCCCTGCAAACCTCAAGGCAAGGCACCCACAGAAAAACCAGTTCATAAACCTCCTTAATGAGAAAGGAAAGCAGAGACTGACAGAGACAAGGGAGGAAAGAGATTCGGGGCCAGAGCCCACTCCACTGCGTGCCAGGCTTCCTAAGAGTTTGACATTTGGAAAAGATTTGGCCTGGAGGAGCCAAGGATTTGGGACAGGGCTCCTTCCGGCTCCCAGGAGTGTCCAGTATAAGAGGAGGAGGAGGAAAATGACTCAGCTGAAATGAAGAAAAATGTATTTTTAAAAAGCGAAACATTGAAAGGCACAAAGAGATAAAACGGAGCCCCAGGATAGGGCCCAAATGCCTTCTCAGAGTACGTGGGGCGAATTTGCAAGAAGCTAGAGAGCTCGCAAGGGTTTCTAGACCAAGAATAACACCATGAAAATGAAGAGAATCTTCTGGGCTTGCCAGGTCCACGGCCCTTGGAGCCGTCCCAGCTCCTGATCCCTGGGGGGCTGGTGCCACCTCTGCAGGAGAAATGCTGAAAGCAACCCGGCAGCACAGAAGCTTCTCCACACTTCTGATTCTGAAAATGTAGTGAGTTCTGTAACAGAGGGGTGGGGTAAAACTCATCTCCAGGTCAAACGCACATTCACCTGGCGGGGCAAGCCTGGGAGGAGGGGTCCACGGGGCCCTGCTGGACTCCCCCTCACTCCATTCCGTCCACAGAACCTCAGGGGGCCATGAGGGAAGGGAGGTGGAACGAGGCTCCCTCCCCAGAAGTTAGCACAACTCCATCCCTCCAATAGCCAAGGTCAGATGACCTTGATTGCAGAAGTGTCATTTTGAAATACTCGGTGGAGAACAAGCGTGATGACGACATAAGACATGAGAATAAAGAGAAGCCACTGGCAGACAGCTCTGCGTCTCCCTTCCCTTGGGGCATCCAGTGAGTGTTGGGTTCACGCTGGGGTGCCACCTCCTCCCTAGCATGGAACTCCGTGGAAACCCATATTTCTAGAAGAAGGAAGGTTGGGAAGAAGAGTTCAGCTCAGCACAGCCCAAGAACTGCGACCCCTCACATGGGCGTGTCAACCCTGCCGGCCTTTTTCAGAGTCTCCCGGCACTTACCAGAGCTTGCTGTCGCTGGGAAACCAGCAAAACGTGTTCTCCTGGGAGGATGCAGAGCAGGGAGGCCAGCCTGGTGGGGAGCACAATGACGGACGCAGGGGAGGACCCCCGGAGGCTCAGCTGATCAAACCTCACTGGCCCACCGTCCTGACGCAGGGCTAGGCAGAAGGAACGGGGCCAGCTGCCCTCTGAGGCCCCCCTGCCAGCCATGACTGTTCTGAGATTCCTTTACCAACCTCTGCTTTTCTACACAGTCACCCAGGGGCAGAGATGGAAGCAACCTCCATACACGTATTTCCAGGGCCTGGGGCCTTAGAAGGTGTGTCAGTTAGGGGAAGCAGAGACAGAATCAAAAGTGCAAGAGATTTGTTGGGGAAACGCCGTGAAGGACCAAGTGGAGAGCAGGAGCGGGCAGGTGGAGCCTCAGGTCACAGTGCTGGTCTGACACCTGCGGAGGGGGGTGCGGAGGGCCAGGCAGGAGTGCAGTGGGGTTCTGAGGAAGTCAACGCCAGCATGATGGGAAGCCCCAGGGCAAAGTGTGCTGCTAGAGGAGGCCTGTGTCAGGCAGGAGTGGCCGGCTCCAGCCCTCCTGTGTGCTCGGAACAGCTGAGGAAGAGCGTGGCTCAGCCTGAACACTGTGATGGGCCCTGAAGGCGTGGCAGGCAGAGGCTGTGAACTAACACATTCTTCATAGCAGCAGACTCTCACGGCTACCTAAGAGCCAACGCTTTTTAAAAAATCTTTAAACAGAGCACTACACTTAGTTCTTGAGACAGGACCTACCCATGACCAGCCCTTTGGCAAGAGGCTTCACAGGGTTGTCGTGAGAAACAAATAGAGAATGGATGTAACAGTAATTTGCAAACTAGAAGGCCTACACTAGAGGATCACAAAATGGTGGCTCACAGGCCAGATATTGCCTGTATATGTTTTCTCTTTGACCTCACATATTGATTTTTTAAAGCCAAATTAGTTGCCAGCACATACAAGCCACAAATATCCAGATTTCCAGCTTGTCTTCAAGAATAAAAACATCCACCAACACCAAACCCACGACCAATTCACCACAATCACCACCACTCCCTATCGTCTTACACCCTACCTGCCTACTCATGTGCTTGATGAGACTGGCCACTGTAGGCCTCCTGCCTACACTCATGGATGCAACTAAGCAATTCATGGTCATTCCATTTCCTAGGGGGATATAAAGAGGAACGTTTAGAAAACTGAAAAAAAAACTCCAGGAAATTAAAATATGAGAGAGGAAAATTAAAAATTCAATAAAAAATTGGGAGATCAATTTGAGAAAATCCCTCAGAAAGAGATGAACTACGGAAGAGAAAAAATAAGAAAGAGAATCAGTCTAGGGGCTTTAACATCCAACCAGCGGGAGTTCCAGAATAAGGGAACTGAGAAAATGGTAGGGAGAAACTTACCAAAGAAATAGTACAGAACTGAAGGGCAAGAGTTTTCAGACTGAAAAGGCCTCAAGGGGACCCAAGACAGTGAAGGAAAAACTCCCCAACAAGATGTGTTCTTGTGAAACTTCAAAACTCCTAGGGATAAAGAGGAAAATCCCAAAAACTTCCAAAGAGGGCGGAAAAAATCACGTAGAGTCAAGAATCAGTATGGCATCGGACTTCTCAACAGCAAAGCAGCCAGAAGACAAAGTACAGCATTCTGAGGGAAAGTAATCCTACACAGTCAGATCACCACCGAGGTGGAGCACAATCCAGGTATTTTTCAAACATGCGAGGTCTCAAAAACTTTGCTCTTCAAATATCCTTTCACAGGAAGCCCCCGAACGCTGTGCTCCACCAAAATGAGGGAGTAAACCAAGAACAAAGACACAATCAGGTCCAGGAAGCAGAGATCTAACACAGGAGAGAGGGAAGGGACTTCCAGGATGACGGTAAGAAGAGTCCATGGTGACAGCTGAGCAGCCAGTCCCACTGGGAGCAGAGGACACAGGGGACTGCAGACGAGCACTTCATGGTTCTGCCAGAGGGCTGGGGGCTAAGTTAGCAATGATTAAATTAGTTATAGGAAACTAAACAAACCAAAACTGAGCAAAAGACTTGAACTGGCATTTCACAAAAGAAGATGCTCAAATAGCCAGTAAGCACGTGAAAAAGACGTTGACATCATTAGTCATTAGGAAAATGCAAATTAAGGTGACAGGGATCATCACTACCCAGCAGAATAGATCAAATTCCGAACGATAGACAATCACCAGACCTCTCGTACGTTGCTGACAGGGACACGAACGGTACAACCACTTTGGGAAACTCTCTGGCAGTTTCTGATAAACATATACCCATCCTATGGCCCAGAAACTTCACTCCTAGGAATATGTCCAGAGAAATGAGTACATAGAGCCACCCAAATACTAGTACAAGAATATTCAGAGTAGCTTTATGCAGATCAGCGAAAAACTGGAACCAGCCCAAAGGTCCATCCAATACGGAATGGATAACAAAGTGTGGTATTTCCAGCCAAGGAATATGACTGGGCATTAAAAAGGAATGAAGGGCTGATACACACAGCCATGTGGACGAACCTTAAACACACGATGAGAGTAAAAAGCCAGACAGGAAAGAATACATGTGGTATGAGTCTATTTATATAAGGTTCAAACACAGGAAAAACTAATCTATGGGGTGAGAATCAAAATAGTGGTTATCTCTTGGGGGCAGGGATAGGCAGGTATTAACTGACAGGGACACAAGGGAACCTCCTGGGATGACAGATGTGTGCTGGTGTCACCCGTATATCATATGTAAAAGTCATTAAGCTGAGCACTTAAGATATTTATGTTTCATTACGTGTCATTTATTCCTCAGTAAAGAACTGAAAGAAAAGAAAACTAAGCAAACCAAAAAAGATGCATTGTTAATTCCACGAAAAGTAAAGCCTTACATTAAAAAAGAAAATGTAATCATAGGACACTCCCTGTAGTGTGGACTTAGCTTGGCTCTGAACAATAATTACACAGTTATCATAATAGATAAATACCCTATATACGATTCAAGTAGAAATCTGTATTGGCAGGATGGGCAGAATGGCAGTGTTTGTACGAGCAGAGGGTTGGGGGTGAGCAAAGAGCTAAATCCTAAGATTTTGCAGTAGGAAGCCAATAGATAATGTCTAAAATCAAATAAACAAACAAGAAACAGCAGTGAGTTATGTTATTCAGACATCTGGAGGTAAATACTAGAAGAAACAGCTAAAGGGAAGCAAGTAATCATCTCTGGGGAGTAGGATTTACTGGTGGGGAGGTGTAAGCAGGTAATTTGGATCTGCTGGAATTAGGTTTGGTGGAAAGAAACAGAAACCCAAAACAAAATCCCTTAATTAAAACAGAAATGTATTTCTATGTCAGGTAAAAGTCTGGAGATAGACAACACAGGGCTGCTCCATAAAGTTCTCAAACAGTCAGGCTCCTTTTTCTCATTGCTATACCACACATGGCCTTCAGTTCCAAGACCGCCTTATGGTTCAATATGGCTGCTCCAGCTCCAGCCATCAAATCCACATTCCAGCCAATAGGATGGAAGAAAGGACAAAGATGAAAAACAGTGCATACCAGTTGTCTTTTTAGGATGTTTCCCCAAAGCTACCACACAACACTTCTGCTTAAAACTCACTGGCCAGAACTGAGTCCAGTGGTCACTCTTAGCTGCAAGGGAGGCTGGAAAAAACCGTCTCTATTCTGGACAGCCATGTGCCAGCCACGGAAGAGGGGAGCCTCTGCCATTAGGACTTGTGTGTAAAATCTTTAATTATACATAGGTATTACTTTGATTAAAATCTAAACAAAAAGAAATAGCATGAGCAGCCAACAGACAACATGAGGAGCAGTCCTGCTCGGTGCACTAGCCCTGCAGGCCGCACCGGTCCTGAGCACACACCTGGGCAGGCGGAAGGAAACACCTGATGAGAGCAGAGCCGCCCCCTCAGGCCTCCCACCCGCTGGAGAGCCGGGAGCGAGGCCCACGGAAGGAAGACCGAGAAGCTGCCGTGCGGAATTAAGGTATTGGGTGGCGCACACAGAGCAATAACCTACCCCGGGGCCAAGTAACTCCACGACAACAACCTTGCAGATGGCCCCAAGCTCTGAAAGCTCTCCAGCCCTTCCACATTCAGACCAGTGTCTGAAACGATGAAATCGCACAGTGTCCCGGACAGGTGGAAGTTGGTACTCCTCCTTTACAGGTAAGGAAGCAGCCTCCAGAGGTTAAGCGCCTTCCCCCAGGTCGTAACTAGAGGAGCTGAGACTTGACCTCAGGAATCCCCAGGACCGAGTCCGGGTTTCTCTCCTCCACGATACAGGTGCTCCTCCAAGAGCACCACCCGCAGCTCGTGGAGCCTCGGCAGGGCCACGTCAAGCCTGTCAATAAGTCACAGGGAGCAATGGCTCGTCTGAAGACAAGATGAGCAACAGGGAGGCCGGGGGGGGGTGAGCGGTCCTGTTTCCCAGGAAGGTGCCTTCTGCAGGGCTGGAAGAGTACACAGTTAGCCGGCAGGAGCCCCTTCTGCAAACACCAGCACGGCAGTTTGCAGACAAAGAGAAAGTGCTGCTGGGACTAGAGATGGGCGCAGGGCTGGGAGCTGCGGAGTTATTCCAATCCTGAAAGGGCTTTTGTCGAGCCTGGGCCATGAGCCTGAGCATTTGGAATTCCAAGCCTTTCCCTTCCAAGTCCTCCAGAACCAAAAGGGAAAGTCCTTCTGCACTGCTCTAATAATACTTTCCTGCTGTGTCCCCTCCAAGGATCCCCAAATGCCTCACCAACATTTCTGGATGAAACTGCAGAGCCTCCGAGTGACCCTGGGGCAGTCACTTCCCCTCCCTGCACCCCAGGCCTCAGGGGAGAAGCAGACGGCTGCCAGGGAGAAGGAGGCGATGTGGCAGAAGGCAGAGGGAGCTTAGTGTCTCCAGAAGCCGTCCCAGCCATGTCTGTCTGGACGCAACAGGCTCACGGGCACCAGCCACAGCCCAGAGCCCAGACAGGCCAGGAGGAAGGTGGCAGGCGGGTCAGGGAGAGCCAGGCAGGCAGACAGAAGTGGAGGGCGGGCAGAGCTGCGGAGCACACGGAGGACGGCAGAGGGCCCCGGCCCCGGGCTCAGGCACAGACACTGGCACCTGCAAAGACTCGGATCCCGCTGGGCCCCCACCCCGGAAGAAATCTGCTCTCAGGCGCAGGATGCAGGTAGAGCCCGGTTAAGGCTCGGTCATCGGGACACAAGACAGGAGACAGGCCTGCTGGGCTCCAGGTCAGAGTGAGGTGACGTCATGCTGACTCAGCCAGAGAGGCCTCAGAGGAACTCTTCCTACTGCCCACCCGGCCATGGAACTGAGGCCAGAGACTGCAGCTGAGTCAACTTGCAAGTCAGGGACTACAGAACAGGATGCCTCGGAGCCAATTCAGGGAGCAGCACGGCCTCCGCCACCTCCCTCCCGTCCCCCTGCTCAGGAGGCCTTCTCCTCCAAATCGTCAGAGCCAAGCAGGTGACCTTCAGTGCAGCCCTGGGCCTCTGTGACAACACCCAGAACAAAGCCCTGCTCATCCGTGACCCCTTCCCAGACTCCCCCAGATTGAATGGACCTTCCTAAGGCATGAGTTTTCTCTCTGACCCAATTCAAATCTTCCATTGCTATTTTAAAATGACTCACTCTCACTCCACCGCAGCACCCAGCACAACACCGGGTACTCAGAAGAGCTCAGTCAATATCTTTGTTTTTGATTTGACTTGCAATTAATCCAGCGAAGAAGATTAAAAAAGAACTATATAGGAAAATTTCAAAATACAAATATGCAGAAAATGATGCCGTGCAAATAAAAGTCATAAGTCCTGAGGGAGCATTGAAAAAGTAAGTGAGAGAGAGGGGGCATTAGTCTGGGAAGTCTGTTTGGAGGAGGTGAGTTTTGAACCAACTTGAACCAGAGTCTGGGCTTATATATTAGAAGTATTTTGGTTGCAAGCAACAGCAATCTAATTCAAAGTAGCTTAAGCCAAAAAAGAAAAGAAAAAGGAAGGAAAGAAGGAAAGAAGGAGGGAGGGAGGGAAGGGATGAAGGAGAAAAGAATAAGGGGCACTGCACTGGCTCAAGCAATGGGGTGTAGGCATGGCTGGATCCAGGTGCTCAAATGATGTTGTCAGGAATCCACCTGTCTCCATTCTGCTTTCCTGTGTAATAGCTTCATTCCAAGGCAGGCTCCCTCTAGGGTGGCTCCCTAGACTTAGATCCTACAGCTTTACAACCCCAGCGAACTCTCCCTGCAGGGAGGCCGCCGGGTGTCCACGGGAGACCTGGGGCCCAGCGCCGCTCCTGCAGCCTCCCGGGGCCACCGCCTCGCAGGGCCCTCCCCGCAGCGGGAACAGCTGCCCCCTCGTCATTGCAGCGTCCGAGTCCTCGGGAGCTGAGAGGCGCCTGCAGCAGCTTCCCTTACCTATGTCTACCCCCCTGGAGGAAAGAACTCAATCCGGCCTGTCGGCTGTCCCCGCAGACTCAGGCAAGCCCGAGTGGGACGTCACGCTTCCTGCGGCAGCCGGGGGTCAGGAGTTCACGCGCCGAAGCAGCGCCTGGGAACGGGGTCCTAACAGGCGTTACATCCTCCCCCAGAGCTCCGACAGCTGCGCTCCCCCTCGCTGGGAAGGGAAGAGCCCGAATATAGCAGCAGGAGGAGTTCCGTGGGGCAGAAATGCTCAGCGTGGGATTCCGAGTCCAAAGGTCAGACTCGCAGTTAGGATTCCCAGCAGGTCATTTTTGGGTTTCTGCCTCAGTTTTCCAAAGAGGCAAAAAGGGGGTGGAAGGGGTCATTTCGGGAAGAGAGCCAGTCTTTGATACAGTAGGAGCTTCTCCATCCAGGTCTGCTGGGTCCCACAGCAGTCCAAAACCAAGCCAACCCTCTTCCTAGAAGATTTGCTTGACCCCCAGACTCACTGCAGAAGACAGCGCTGCGGTCCAGCCGAGCTCGCCTCTTCAGTTCTCTGTCCAAGCCAGGCCCTGCATGGGGCAGAAATCCGGAGGGCTGAGCCTCCCGTTGTCGGCTTATAGCTCCCCAAGCACCTCTCAGAAGTGACCCAAGGCGGGTAGAGAGGCAGAAGCAGGACAGGCCAAAGTGTCCCTAAACCCCGGGGCCTGGCCTCCCACCTTGTAGGGAGCACCGAAGAAAAGGAGGCCTCGAGGACTCACAACCCGCCACTCCGAGCATCCCATGCATTTATAAAGCAACAAGAACCAGAGATGGAGAGGCGGCCAAGTTTGGGGAAGGGGTTGAAGAGAACTCAATATGTGACCAGGTCAGAACAGGCAAGAGAGAGGTGGTTCCTAGCTGTTAGTCTAGAACCCAAAAGTTATTTATTAAAAACAAGAAAAAAGAGTAGAAAATTAAAAGAAAAAAAAGTCTGTATGAAGCCCCTGCTAGGTACCCGGCTAGGGAGCATACAGCTAAATATAAAAGACAGGGTCCAATTGGGGGCAAGACTGGCTACAAGGCCTTTGTATAGAAGGTGTTTCAAAAGGACAAATCTAGCAAAATCACTTAAATGGGAATTAGGGCAAGTCCTGGCAATTGTATTAGACGATTTTGGTTGCCAATGGAAGCCGTCCAGTTCAAACTGGCTTAAGCCAACAAGGCGAGTTTATTGGCTCATTGGACTAAAAAGGTCAGGGGTTCCAGCTTCAGGCAGAGTTAGATCCAGGCTCAGACAGTGCCACGAGGACTCAGCCACCTCTTCTCCATCTCTGGGTCACACCTCCCTCTGTGCCAGCTTCATTCTAGGATGCCATGTGGCACCTCCTGGAGGCTGCAGGCACACAGCCTCCTTTACTGGCAACCAGAGAGGAAAAAAAGAGTTTGTCCTTCCCAAGAGTTCTCACTGTCCTGGTTTGCGTCACAGCCAGTGTGGCCAGGGAGAAGAAATACACTGATTGGTCAGCCCAGCGCCATGTAGGAAGTCTCATTTAAGGGTCTGGAACTCCAGGAGAAAGGCCTGGGCTGGAAACAAGAAAGGGACTCATTGGGATAAAGATGGAGCCAGGGTTACCAGCTTTGCCACTGCCCAGCTCTGGGGCCTTGAGCGAGTCAGTGTCCCACCGTGAACCTGTCTTTCCTCATCTGTAAATGGGGCAACAATACCTACCGTAGATGGCTGCTCTGGAGATCATGCAAAAGAATTTATATACAGTACCTGGCACAGGGGACTCAACAAATAGTAGTTACTGTTCTTTTTTCTTTGTATTCCATTTGTCTCTCACTTTAGTTTCCCTTTTCCCTGTTTCCTCCTTAAGACTGCTGGAGGCTTAGCCGTCGTCAGTGCTCAGTGTTCTGGGCAGTCTGGGGTAGACAGATGGGAGGGGGCTCATTAGGCCCATCCCTCCATTCACTTGGGCGTGCTCCATCCTGCAGCTGCGGGCTGGGGGACAAGGGCTGGGAGGGCCAGGTGCCCCCAGGGCCGAGGCTGGAGCAGGAGGTTCTACCAGAGGCATCGTGAGCTATGAAGAACCTCGGGGAATCAAACACCTCCAAGAATGCACCCCCGGTTTGGAAGCATCGTGGCGGGAGCGGGGTGGGGACTGCCAGGTGGAGAGGGTGAGAACAGGAAAGGGAAGGGGCAGAGAAGTGACCCCTGGAATCCCACTGCTCACGAAAGGCACCAAAGGCGGGGGAGACAGCCTGGCAGCTCCTGGCGGAGTCAAGGCCATCCCTGAGTCCTAAGAGATTGGAGGAATTCTGTGAATTCAGAAAAACATCAGAATAACCCCACCCACTGTTCCTGGAAAGAGCCACACGATGACACCAGCAATTATGGCCCCGGTGCGGGTGGGAACCCAGCGAGGAGCTGTCACAGGAAGAAGGAGAAGGAAGCAGGCCTCCAGTCTCGGGAGGCCAGCCCGAAAACCTCCAGTGTCCTTCCTCGCTTTCCCCCTGCCTTTTCAAGAGATTCCTTCGCTGAGAACTCCCCTCCAGACCTTCCCAAGTGCAGGGAGAGCGGCCAGGCAGCGAGGGAGGCTCCGCCCCAGGGTGTGCAGGCCGGCAGGTGTTAGCGATGACTCTGGGCTTCGGTCCTTGGCGGTAGGGACCTTGGGCAAGTCTCATTTCCTCGTCTGGAAAGTTGGAGCAGCCACCCGTCACCTCAGCCAGTGCTGGGCCCCAGACGGGGCAGGGAGGGCCCTGAGGGGCATGAGCCTGGGGAAGCTTCGGGGGTTCCCCCGCTCCACCCACCAACCGGGGGCCCCCCAGAGCAAGAACGCCTCGCTTGGGAGCCCAGGGGCACCTCTTAGGACACCTCTAGCTCTTCCCCATCGGGTCCACCCTGGCAGCAGACTCGGCCCGCCACCCGCCTTTTCTGAGTCGGAATTCCAGCCCAGGGGGCAGAACAGCTTGCTGGGGGCGGCAGTGCAGCCCAGTTCAGCACCTATGCTTTGGAGCCATGCTGGCTGGGTTCAAATACTGCCTCCACATCTTATTAGCTATAGAACTTTGGGCAAGTCATTGCCCCTTCCTGGGCCTCAGTTTTGCCATCTGTAAAATGGTGATAACGGTAGTTTCTATGTTAAATCAAGTGAGCTCAGTGACCTGCACATAAAAATCGCTCAGTGATGGTGGCTGCTATGATTGATGTTGTTGTTATTATTATTATTATCAGGCTTAGGGAAAGAAAAGAGGCCTTCAGCTAAACATTTCAAAATCCACATACCCAAGAGAGGTGGCTCACAACCTAAAATTCCATTTTATCACTCCTTTAACTGTCTTTCTGCTTTCTTGTCTCCTGGGCACCTTCTTCGCAAGACTGCCCAAACATCTCCCCTCCAACCATCAGCAGCCCAGAAGCGGATGGTAAAATTCAGACAAGGAAAAAGCTAATAGCAGACAGCAGCTCGAAAACCAGACTGACATGCAAATGTTGGCAGCTGCTCAGATGAGTGAGTGCCCGCGGAGCTCTCAGACAGGGCTCTGCTGCCAGGGCAGCAGCAGTATTGCTGCTGTTCTCTGACACGGATCACACACTAAATTTTCCAAGGGGGCTCGTAGAGGAGAAAAGGGTCAAGGCGGTGGTTTCCAGGAGCCGCGTGGTAACAATGGGTCATTCTTCCTGTATAAAGACAACACAACTGGTCTGCAGTCCCAAGCATTGAAGTCCTATCAAGCCCTGGAGAGAGATTCGCACACACAGATCCTTTTCTAAGCCCCTCCACGCCCTGCCCCATTCGCCTAAGAACAGTGGGGCTCATCTGCAGGTCATCTGGAGAAGTCGAGAGGACAGTCCCCAACCTGAGATGGAGAAAGAGGTCTAGAGGGCTCAAGCAGGGAGCAGCCTCACCCGCCCTTGGTGACGGGGCCCATGCGCCACCAGCATTCACTGACCTGTGAGCGCTCGCCCCCTAATTGAGCTTTCAATTCAGCTGACCTTAGAATGAACTGGAGCCCCCCAGCGCTGCGGCTGATAGTAACAGGAAGAGGGAGGGAGGTTGCTCAGGGATGTTGGGGCACAGACGATGGAGAAAATTCAGGGAGGGGCTGAAAATGGTCCAGATCTTCACACCAGTAGGCCTGGACCCCGGGTTCCAGGAGCAGAGCCTTCCCTTCCCTTGTGGGTGAAGCAACACCCCAGGGACTCGGGACTCAGACGGGGTGCCTGGGAAGGTGGTTGGCACGCTCCATGCAGAACCTCCCTCTGAGCTACCAGCTACACCAAGTGTCCCCAGCCACCCCACGTCCATGTCTTGTCTCCATACATGGCAGATAGCATCTCTGGTTTTGTCGGGTCTTACAGGCTGTGCCCACATGGTTCCAGGGAGCCCTTAAACGCCATGAGCTATGCAAGTGGTAGCCCTGAGGTCGTGCAGGAACAGCCTGGGCAGCCCTATGCCACAGCCCTGGGTGCATCCATTCCCGCTGGATGCTCTCCTCCAGCTCCATCTCTCTCACCTTAGCAGCCTCCACCCAAGCCTGGCCCGTGACATCAAGAGAGGTGGCAAAGGTATCGAGTGATCACAAGGACAAGTGGCAAGGTCCAAAGAAGGGCAAACTGAGCCTGAAACACCAGGCTCCAGGCCTGCTTTCTCCCCCACTGAAGGGGCCAGTGGCCCCAGTCAAAAAATAGCCTTGTTGAATCCCCTGCACCCGCCCCTCCTGCCTGTGCCATCCTGCCGGCAGCTGCGTTAGGAGCCACCCAGGCCCTCCCACACACCTGCCGTGGCTGCCCAAACCAGAGACTCCACCAGGCCGTGCTAGACCTGGCCCCACAGTCGGGGGGCCTATCCAACAACTGTTCCCCTACATCACCCCGCAAACTCCCTGCCCCTTCTTCCATGGTTCCAACATCTTGCCGGATAAAGCCAGACTCTCTCGCAGACCCAGGGGATAAATTATGCTTGGTCTAAGCCATCTTGGCCACCCCGTTCTTGCCAGTGAGAGTCCAGGAATGGTGATGTGACCCAGCTCTAGTCAACGAGGTGTAAGAAGTTCGCCAACATTTTCTGAGGTTGCTGACTAAAAAAAGAGCACTGTGAGAAACGCCCTTTTTGCCATCCTGCTCTGTGTGAGGATGTGAGGCCTGGAGCAGCAGCAGCCATCTCGTGACCTAGAGAACAAATATAGGGCCAAATGCCAACACGCTAAAGATGGCGGAGTGGAAAGAAAGAAAGGTCTTGGTCTCTGGAGCCATCGCGGGGCTGCTGAGCCGAAACTGAAACTGCCCTCTCCAGGTTCTTTCTCTGTAAGATACTTAAATGTCTCTATAACTTAAGCCCTGGTTGGTCAGGTTTCCTGTTACCTGCAGCCAAAGTCAGCTAGCTGATACAACAGTAGGCAAGTCGCTTTCTCTGCAGCCCAGGCCAGAATCCTGCCCTAGCTCGTTCCAGGGCCCGGGCGTGCGGTGCTTTTGACCACTGACCAGAGCACACACATGTACCATTTTAGAGAACTCTAGGCACCCACAGGCCTCCCCCAGGACCAGGAACTCCAGCCTTCCTCTGCTGTGGTCAGTGGGACGGCCACTAACCACCTGGGGTCCGTGGACTCAGACTCATTCTGTTCCCTCTGCTCACTAGTCAGCTGCCTCCTGTTGTAGACAAGCCACAACATCTCTGTGCCTCTGTTTTCTTACCTGTAAAATGGGGGTGATATTTTTTTTAAACTGCCTTATTTGCTCACAAGGTATCATAGGATTAAAAATAGATGAGAGGATGAGAAAAAGCACTTTGTGCATTTTAAAGTGCTAGGTAAATGTCAATTAGTGTTGTTACTAAAATAGTATCTAGATGGGGAAGCACTTTGGAAAAAAACACTGGCAAATATAAATGTCATGGAACTGTACAATTTAAGTGAGTGAAATGAGGGGCCAGTCCCGTGGCCTAGTGGTTAAGTTTGGCACACTCCACTTCAGCAGCCTGGGTTCAGATCCTGGGTGCAGACCTCCCTGCTCATCTATCAGTGGCCATGCTGTGGCGGCAACCCACATACAAAATAGAGGAAGACTGGCATGGATGTTAGTTCAGGGAAAATCATCCTCAGCAGGAAAAAAAAGAAAAACGGGTGAATTATATGGTATGTGAATTACATCTCAAAAAGCTGTTATTAAAAAATCATTTAATATGTGTGGGGGTGTGTGTATATATATAATCACTGCTATCAAAATTATTATTGTGATGATAAAAGAAGATTTTGGAACAGGCAGGACAGGGTTAGAATTCTGCTTCTGCCACTTACTAGCTGTGTGACTTTAGGTAAATCACTTACCCTCTCTGAGCCCCATTTCTGCTATAGAATGGGGAGAATAATACCTAGCTCACAGGGCTTGAAAAGGATTAAAAGAGAAGATGTGTGTTCCTGGCATAAAACGGGTGCACAATAAATATTGGCTCCCCTTCTCAGAAGATCCATGCCGAGCCAGGCAGTGGAGGAAGTCACCTTTACCAATGCACAGATAAAGTCCAGCATCTTATTCCAAGTACGGCCCAGTAACCACTTGCATCAGAAGCACCGAGGTCCTTGTAAGGAGCCCTGAATTAGTGTCTCCACTGCAGGGAGTTGGGAGCTGCCTGTTGACAGTTTATGCCTGTGCCCAGCTCACTCTTCATCCCCAGCTCACAGGTTCACACAGAACCAGCACTCACTCGCTCACATGCCCCAGCCCGATGTCTTGTCCCCGTACCCCACACCTCGTGGGGAGGAGGGCATCGTGGTCACTCCCACTTCACAGAGGCTATCTGACGGAGGAGTGTACAAGGAGTGTGTTGGTCTAGAACAGTCCCTCCAAACCTCTCAGGCCTGCTGCCCACATGAACATCCCCTAGACCTGGGCCCCCAAGCCCGCTGCCCACATGAACATCCCCTAGACCTGGGTCCCCGAGCCCACTGCCCACATGAACATCCCTCAGACCTGGGCCCCCGAGTCCACTGCCTGCCCTGACATCCCTCAGACCTGGGCCCCTGAGCCCACTGCCCACAGGAACATCCTTCAGACCTGGGGCCACGAGCCCGCTGCCCACATGAACATCCCTCAGACCTGGGCCCCCGAGTCCACTGCCTGCCCTGACATCCCTCAGACCTGGGCCCCCGAGCCCACTGCCTGCCCTGACATCCCTCAGACCTGGCAGGTGCCTATACAGACAGCGGCTCCTCCAGGCCCTGAGCCTCTGGACCTGGGCGAGGCAGGAGGGTCTGGAACCAAGGCAGCTTGATTTGGTGGCTGCCCAGGGACAGGCTTTTGGCCCTGACTGCCCAGGGGCCTGCACAAGTCCATGAACTCCAGCTGGGCTCTTAGGGCTTCCCATGTGGTGCCCCCCCCCCCGCCCACTGTTCTCCCAACACTAGTAAGGCGGGTCCCTACGTACACCACACCCATTCCCCCATTCCCACCTCCAGGCCTTTCTCCAGGACACCTCTGCTGTCCTCTGAGCCCAGAATGCTAGGATTCTCATCTCCCTGTTCAATTCCCTCGTGTTTCTAAGGCCTGACTCAAGCCCCACCTGCTCCAAGAAGCCTTCCTGGACCCCCTTATCTGATGGCCTGTAGATTGACTGTCCATCTCACAACGTGAAACCCGTGGTCATGTTCTGTAGTGTACGTTCGCTCAGCTGATTCAATATGACACGAAATGTACTGGGCACGTTCTACATACAAGGCAACAGGACAGGCATTGTGCAAAGATGACCTGCTCTTAACTCCCAGTGAGCACACTGAGGACAGTAACACCGTGTGGAACCTCCAGCTAATTGCACCTCCCACGGGCTGTGTCCAGACAGGAGCCCCGTCCTCCTCGTCTCATCTGCCCTGCAGTCCAGACACAAGCTCACAACAGCACAGCCTGCTCAGTACCGCCCCCCCCCCCCGACAGCACCCCGAGGATGGCCCATTTTACAGATGGGGAAACTGAGGCTCAGAAACAGAGAGACTTGCTGTGGTGATGCCACTAGTAAGTGCCTGAAGCTGGATCCATGCCAGGTCTATGGACTCCAGTCTATGTGGTTCTCTGCACCATGCTACCTCTCCTGTTAGGTTTCAGTGATGACATAGAAATTGATGCCTGACTGCTGTATCTTTCTTCCCCGTATTCCTACTTCTGTCCGGGATCTCCCCTTCCCTCCTCGCCCTGCCTGGTGCGCTTTTAATAGCTGTGCATTTGCAGCCCGCTTCCTCTTTTCTTTGAAGCTCTCATCTTTGCTCTGCCTGTATCTCCCCTTCCGCAGCCGGAGCCGCGAGTCCGTTTCCTATTCCATAGCGCCGCCTGGCGGCCGTGGAGAGCACAGCGCACTGTCGATCAAGCGGGCAAAGGGAGGCCGCCTCAGCGCCTCGGAGGTCTGGAGGTCATCTGAATGTCACACCGACGGCAAAACCGGAGCTTCCGAAGCAGCCCGCGCCACCTGCCCGCGGGACTCACGTTTGCACTGACTCCACGACAGCCCGCCCTGCCCACGTAGGAAACAGAGAAGCCTTCCCTTTACCACCAGGTGGTCCCCTGTGGGCCCAGGCAGCTGCCAGTCACAGTCCAGTACAAACCAGGGGACGCCCGCCCCTGGGTGGAATCCCGCTGTCTGCGGCCCAGGCGCGGAAGGGGCCACCCCAGCAGCATGGGTGCCACACGCAGCTCTAAACTGGTGAGGGGGGTGGGCAGCCTCAGCCAGCTGCCCCTTTCCTGTAATTCAGTGGAAACACAGTGAGAACAGTCCCCATTCTTATAGCATGATTTTAAATGATACATGCAGAATATGAAACTATACATACTAGGTGATCTTTTATGCTTTTTACATAATTGTTCACTTGTTACAAAATTGCACTAAAAATCTGGAAGTGTGTTAAATGTTAATGAGGGTTTCTTGTGAGTGGTGGAATTTTTAATATACTTTTCTATATATTCCAACTTTTTCACAATTATCCTGGAATATCTTTATCACAGGGGTGGGGGGGCATTGAAGACATATTTATGCTCTTTGGAAAACTGATGATGTTTCCCGTGATGCACTGGGGAGCTGTGGCATAGGAGCTAGCCTGGAACTTGAGGTTGAAAGCCCAGGGCATCCACTCACAGGCTGGGTATCCTGGGGTAAGTCACCTCCCTAACCCCCCATCTGTCCTCCATAAACTAGAAATAATTATAGCTACCTACCTCACAAGGACTAAATGAGATCATGTCTGTGAAAACACTGGTGTGGAGTGAGTGCTCAATGAATGTTCTTTGAGTGAATAGTGTTTTAAGTACTTAGGACTGAGCCGTTCAATGCAAGTGACAGAAACCCAACTCAATCCAGTTTAAGAAAAAAAAGAGGGGACACAAATATTGAGTTACAAAACTGAAAAGAATAGGGTTTCAGGGACAGCTGTATCAAAGTGCTCAAATGACATCATTAGAGACCTGCTTCCTCCGTCTCTCAGTTCTTCATTCCCCTGTACTGGCTCAAATCTCAGACAGGCTCTTCCTAGAAGTGGCATGATGGCCCTCAGCAGGCCTCAGCTCACATCTTACCAGCTCAGGTCTCAGGACCCTTAGCAGGGAGAGAGCTTCTCTTTCCCAGCAATTCCAACAGAAGTTCCTCAGCACGAATCCAAGCACCAAGTCTGACTGCAGGCCTGGGAAGTCACAAGCGCTCCCTGGGGAAAGGGGGCCAGGGCCCGCCCTACCCACACCTTGTGATTATTTGGGGTGTTTCCCCAAAGGAAACTTTGGGTACAGTTACCAGAAGAAGGAAGAAATGGCAGGCATTCCCAACACGCGCATTAATCAAACATGACACAGAGGCTGTCACAAAGATAGGGTCACACCTCCGTGAAGACACAGATTCTGATGATTAGCTTAACACCTGTGCGAAGAGCCACGCAGCAGTGGCTGCAGCGCCGGGCTGGGAGCTGGAAGACACGCATCTCACTTGCAGCCTGTCCCACACGACCCCGAGTGAGCTGCGTGGCCTGGCCGCTCTCAGTTTCCTCATCTGTCCCAGCCGGGGTTTGGACTAGGACCCAGGCTCACACACTCACGTGCCCCCAGGGCCAGGCAGTTACAAACGGGTGAAGTGACCGGGTGAGCATGACAAGGAGGGGCGCCACCCGTGAGTGCAAGTCCATCCGGAAGGCCAGGCTGCAGTACCATGGGAGTGCAGGCCTCCATGTTACCGCACTTTCTGGTTCTTCAAGGCATTCTGTGAAATCTCCTGGTTTTTCAACTGTTAAAAATTAATTGAATTGTGGTGATGGTTGCACAACTCTGTGAATTGTGCACACCACTGTGAAAGCTGTTGAATTGTACACTTGAGTGGGTGAATTGATGGTACGTGGATTACATCTCCATAAGACTGTTATAAACTAATTCAAGAGCTTTCTAAAATTAGTAAGCCTTAAAAAGGCATGAAGTCTTGATACATGCTGCAGCGTGGATGAACTTCGCAAACATTGTGCAAAGTGAGAGAAGCCAGTCACAAAAGCCCACATATTGTATGATTCCGTTTATGTGAAATGTCCACAAGAGGCAAAAGACAGGTTGGTGGTGCCAGGGTCTTGGGGGGGGGCGGGGGGAGTGACTGGAGTCTCCTTCTGGGGTGGTAAAAATGTTTTGGAACTAGACAGTGGTGATGTCTGGACAACATTGGGAATGTTCTAAATGCCACTGAATTGTACACTTTACAATGGTTAATTTTATATAATATGAATTTTACCTCAATTTTTGTTTTTAATTTTTAAACACTCTGCTAGCCAAATAAAACATATCCATGGGCTGAATTGGGCCCAGTAGTTGCTGGGATTTAATCTCACTATGGTCCCTTCTAACTCTCAGATCCCATATTTCCAGGGACCCAAACATTGCCTCCTGTCAGGGGGGCAGTGACAGGCTGACTGAAGTTTACGGCCAAGAGGAAAGAGGCATTCTGTCTCATTGAAGCAGAACTTCCCAAAGATAATTTGAGGCCAGAAAATACAAGTCTGCTTGAGTTGGAACCAGGCCAAGGTTTTCGTTTTTTTTCTGACTGCCCTTTGCCACAATGAGGGGCTACGAATTGCATCTGGGTGACAGCGAGTGGACCTTGTTGACACGGCCCAACTTTAATTTTTGTGAAGTTAATAATTAGGCTGTCATCCCTCAGCTCCAGAGCAATTAGTGGCCTGCAGAGGGGATGAATGGGCCCTATTATCAGGGGAAATTATAAATAGAAGAAGTGCAGGGTGGCGGGGAGCTCTGCACAGTGTCACCCCTGCCCTCTCGCACGCACCAGAGTCTCCACAAGCCCGGCTGTGTTGACTTGCCTCTGGCTGACAGCTTGAATCCCAGCTGCCATCCAAAAGGGCTCTAAATTCTGCCTCTGTCATCCGAGCCTGACTTTTTATGCTGTCCAGAGCAGGGCCAAGCAGCCCAGCTGAGCAGCAGGAGAGCCGGAGGGAGATAAACGCCTTTGTTCTAGCGGCCTCCCGACTCCGGGGTCTGAAGGTGTCTGGTGCTGGGCAGAAGGAACTGGGCTCAGCTGACAGGGTGTCGGGGACGCTGAGTGACAGCCTGCTCAGTGGTTCCCCAGGTCAGTGCAGGCTCCCGGCCAGGAGTGGCAGCCCCCTAAAGGTTGGCCATGGCAGGAGGTGGCCCAGGTTCCCACTGGGATCCTCTCTCTGCCTGCCTTGTGTCTTCCAGCATCTCGGGCAAGTTCATAACCCTGTCTGCAAACTCTTCTATCAGATCAGATCAAAGCAGAGTTTGGTAGTTCAAGAAGGAAAAGCATCTGTCACTGTAAGGGAAAAGCAGCAGTGGAGAAGATGCAAATGTCTACAGCCAGAAAAGCACTACAATAACAGCTGTCATTGATATAATGTTCTAACGCACCAGGCACTTTTTATGTATTAACTCCTTTAAGCCGCCCACAACAATCCTATGAGATAGGTACCATTATTGTCCCCATTTCACAGGTTTGTAAACTTAGGGAGCAAACAGTTAGCTAACTTGTCACATAGCTAGTAGGTAAAATTCCAGCCCAGGCACTCTGGCTCAAGTCCACGCTCTCAACTACTATTTCTACGGCTTATACTTCAGTTAACAAGTGAAGCAGACCAGGGGTAGGAGACAAGAAGGAGCGGTGGGGACTGCGGTGCCCTGGAAACAGCACACCCAGACTGGAGGGGGCAGCAGACAGCCGATGGGTTGCCTCACGGGGATGAGGACTTTAATGTTTTCAACAGAAGCTGGAAATATGAATTTAACATAAAATTTGATTTGCAAATGTTGGCAACTAACTCAAAGCTTTCAAAAACACCGCACATACAATAGAATACTACTCGGCCACAAAGAAGAATGAAATCTTGCCATTTGCGACAACATGGATGGACTTTGAGGACATGATGCTAAATGAAATCAGCCAGGCAGAGAAACACAAATTCCATATGATTTCACTTAAATACGGAATCTAAAAGCAAAACAAATGAACAAACAAAATAAAACAGAAACAGACTTATAGGTACAGAGAACAAAGTGGTGAATGCCAGAGGGGAGGCGGTAGGGGGATGGGCAAAATAGGTGAAGGGAATTAAGAGGTACAAACTTCCAGTCATAAAATGAATGTCACGGGACGTCATGTGCAGCATAGGGAATATAGTCAATAATCTCGTAATAACTTGTTATGGTGACAGATGGCGACTAGATGTGTCACGGTGATCATTTCATAACGTATAAAAATATCGAGTCATTATTTTGTACACCCGAAACTACTATAATACACTTTAACTAAAAACAAACCAACCAGCCAACCACTGTGCAGACCAAACAACGCACCTCTTTGGGCCAGCGCTTTGCCATCGTGATGCAGAGCCACGCTCCTGCCTCACGGCCCCACCTCTGGCCTCACCAGGATTCAGTTTAAGTCAAGTGCAGCCTCTTCACTCTCCCAGACACCTTTCCACTGGCGAGGGGGGCGGGCAGACGACCCACAGTTCAAGGACCTGGGCTCCATGCTGGGCTCTACCAGCAGCTGTGTGACTTTGGACAAGCCCCTTACCCACTCTGGGCCCCAGTTTTCTGATTTATTAAATAGAGATGATGATAATTTCTGTGTCTCGGGCTTGTTGGGGGTCTGGAATAAAAGGATGCAGGAACCAGGCTTGGTAGGCTGTAAAGCACCTCACAGATGTGGGGCCCGCCTGGTACAGGTGGTCTCAGCCTGTGCTCTGCCAGGACAGGTAGAAGGAAAGGAGCCCCAACCTCGTGCAGCCACCTGCCCATCTCACCAATGCTCCCCCACCTTCCGCCTTTCCACTCACACACCCAGTGATGTTGGGACGAGCACACACCGTGGAGCCCGCGTACTCCACGTCCCTGCTGGCTTCGTCCCCACACCACCCCCCCCCGGGACGGAGACCACCCGCGCTGGGCGGCAGACGTCGCAGGCCAGCCTCTTACTCCTGCACGTGACACAGAATTTCAGAATTAGAGAAAAAGTAAAAATATGGAAAATGAACAACGCCCCACATCCCCATAAACACTTTAGAGCATATTCAACTAACTAATTATTTGTATACCTAACACAGAAACTACGGACGGTACGTGTCTATGAATCTGGCAGCCGATGCACATGGCAGCTCTCTTTTTACTTACTACACCATGGATGGCCCTCCACATTAGCATATGCTGCTGTGTTATTAGTGGAGTTTCATTATTTTTTAAACTAGTCCCCTGTAGGTGGACGTTGCTTCCACTTTTTCGCTGACACCAGCAGAGCCACCAAGAGCATCCGTGTCCCTGTAACTCTGAGCACTCGGGGGGAAGTTTCCACATGGCTAATTATTAGATGTGGAAACGCTGAGTCAGGAAGGCTGGGGAATTGTGAGTCCTTTCATTTTCTTAGGCTTATTCAAGTTATTTTAATTTTTTAAAATTTGTTTACTAAGAAAAGTGAAGAAACCTCAAGTAGACATTGCAAGCTATTAAAAATATCTTTGTGACCCACTAAGAGACCACGACTTATCACAGTAGGGTGTGTGGTTACTGTACAGATTCTGGGACTAAACTACAGAGCTTGCACTCAGGGTTACCTTTTAAAGACAAGGAAGCCCCTTATGTCCCTTGTCCCTGAGAGGGAGACTCAGGCCAACAACACGGAGGACTCACTTGTGGGGAAGTAATTCGTACCTGGAGCTAAACTCCAGGAGAGAAGAGGGACAGGACAAAGGAGATACAGGTGAAACCAGTGAGGACGCCACAGTTGGGATCTTGACCCTACATCTACTAGCTGTGTGGTCCCGGGCAAGTCATTTATCCTCTCTGACCCTCAGTCTCTTCCTCTGAAAATGGGTGTAATAGTCCAACCTCACAGATACATGAAGAATCCAGCACAACGCCTAGCAACATAACAAGTGTCCAATAATCATTGGTTAAATCACAATCATTGAAACCTCCCCTGCAATCAATCCAACAAATTCTGTCTGGGTTCACAGGGGACTACTGGAGTGATGCCGTCGCATGGATTTTGCGATCAGTTGACTGATGAGGGCGGTAAGAAATGGCTGTGACTGACTTTGGTCTCAGAATAGACTGGCTGCTTCACTGCCCCAGGAAACAGGCTGTCTTGACAGCGCCCACCACTGTTTCTTTGGCAGCTGCAATAGCTAAGGGGCTGGAGATGCAAGTGAAACCACGGCCTGGCACTTCTGGGGAAGAAAGTGCTTTCGCTCGTGCGTTCCCTTCTTCCTGACACACCTTCTCGCTTCCTCTAGTGGCCCTGATCCTCGAAAGCCTGACTAAAGAATCATCTCTCCAAGAAGCCCACCCAGACCACCCCTTACTCTGCACTGCTTCAGCCCCCGGGCCCACAGTTTCAACACACCTGTGCACACACTTGCACGCACAATGGCCTGATGGTATTTTGTGCTTGCTAGAACTCTTGACTGCTGTATGGACCTGCATCAGGTCTCCCTAACTAAAGCGTAAGCTTCCAGAAGATTAGGGATCTTCTAATTCTCAGATCTACTAAATGTCACTTACTGAGCATACATTATGCACCAGGTGTTTCACCGACATTATTTTATTTAATCCTCCCAACAACTCTGCATGATTTAAACGTCCCTATGTTCAATTTACAGACGTGGAAACTAAAGTTCAGAGAGATGGAGTAACTCGTCCAAAGTCACAGAGCTTAGCACCCAAGGTGTGCAAGTTGGTACTCAACAAGTAATCGTGAAGGATTTAAATACTAGATGGAGGGATGCGGATGGGTTGATGGGAGATGGATGCATGGAGGGATGGGTAGCTGGATGGACGGGTGGATGGATGGATGAATAGACAGCGAATCAGTGGTCGAGCCAGATTTACCTGACTCCAGCAAGGTCTTTCCATTTGCGCATAAGGAACTCCTGCTTTTAGCACCCAGAGTAGGCACATGGCAGGATTCAATCACTATCAAACAGTTCCCCAAACACACAGTAGCAGCTGAGCATCCTTGTTCCAACCAGTTTCCATAGCTACCTCACCAAGGCAGGCTGAGGGATGCTGGATCCAGCCACGGGCATAGGTGATCCCTGAGAGGTGAGGACCAAAGACTCTCCTCCCTCCCTCACAGCAAGACAGGCTGATGAGCTGAGGTTCCGTGTGGAGGATGTGGGTGGGATTCTGGTTTACTGAATCCCACCCACACCTGCTTAGCAAGAGACTCCCTCGCCAGGCCACAAGGGGGCAGCAGTTCAGCATCTCCGGGCATCCGCCCACCCCGGGGCAGGCAGGGCCAGGTCAGGAGGCTGCTGCTGGTGAGCGGGTTCCTCCAGGTGCCCCACCTCGGCCCTCGCTGCGGGCTCCTTCCTGCACCAGCTGTTGGGGTGGAGGGACCGTGGCTGGGAGTGCTTAAGAAAGCACTAGAACCAAACAAAATATCAGGACCGGCTGTTAGGGGGCTGCTTAAAATGGTCACGGCGTACACAGTTCAGCCCTGCGCAGCCCTTTTGAAGAACGTGGGCCTGCTGATGCGGAAAGGTCCCCACTGTACATCCAGTGACAAAAAGCAAAGTGCTGAACACACGGCCAGTATGACCTCATGTGTGTAAATGTTAAATACGTGTAAATAATTATATGTATTATTTATCTGCGGGTCTATGCAAAAGAAGATTCACGAAGGAAACCCAAGCAGCTGTTTTAAGGCTACCTTCGGAAGAAGAGGCTTTTCCTTTTCTTTCCTGCCTTTCTGTGCTGTTTGAATTACTTTTTTGTCATTGGAGTGTATTAATTCTTTTTAAAGATTTTATTTATTTATTTTTTCCCCCAAAGCCCCAGTAGATAGTTGTGTGTCACAGCTGCACATCCTTCTAGTTGCTGTATGTGGGACGCGGCCTCAGCATGGCCGGAGAAGCAGCGTGTCGGTGCGAGCCCGGGATCCGAACCCGGGTCGCCAGCAGTGGAGCGCGCTCACCCAACCACCAAGCCACGGGGCCGGCCCAATTCTTTTTAATTAACAGGGGGTATCTGGAAATTGGGTTTTGGAGAGATTTTTTGTTTGCTTGCTTTTGCTTTTTTGAACTTTCTTGGTTTGTTAACCTAATCAACACTGTTTATAAAGGAGGAAGAGGGCAGTGTAGAGCTTGCTGCTGGCCCTGCCTCTCTAGCCCCTAGGCTGGGGGGCCAAGAGGCAGCGCCAGGCTGCATGGGCCCCTCTGTCTCCAGGGCAGGGTGGCAGCTCAGCCTGGAGCACAGAGCCCAGGACAGCCCGAGCCTCAGGGTGGCCAGCACCATTGGATTTTCCGAGGCTGCCTTTGAGGAATCAGGACAGCTCCCCGGGGGTCTGAGGGCTTGGCACTTGGTGCTACAGTCCCGACTGGTGAAGCCCTCTGGCCGCTGACGTGGAAAATGGAGCTTCCCGGTGGGCCCATGAAGCGAGCTCAGAGAAGCGCAGGACCACGGAGCTGTGAAAGCAACAGGTACAACCTGGGGATTTGCCATCCTGCTTGGGCTCCAGTCAATGCCGTCCTGAGAGTAAAATGGGCAGGGCTGTAGGATCCAACAGACTTGACTTAGAGCCTGGCTCCTGCATCTGACGCCGAGTGACTTTGGGCAAACGACTTGACCCCACTGAGTCTATTTTCTCATTTGTAAAATAGCAGTTATAAGAGCACTGTTAGACAATTTAGCATTGGGGTATGTAAATCTCCAAACAAAAAGATTGGCATATAGTTGGCATTTAATTAATGGTGACCATTAATTACCATCATCTTCTTCTTCTTCTAGAAAGAAAAGCAACCATAAAACTGAATGGAATGAAAACTGAATCCAGAAAGTCTCCAGCCTGGTCGTTGTCATCTAACTGCCCCAGGTCCATCTCTGAACCAGATCATTGTCCCTCAAGACTGGGGAGGACATGCTGCTCCTCTCTCAACGCTACATCTGAAACCACAGGCCCCCATCCGCGGCGCAGACCGCGGCTCCCGGGCCTGCAGTTCCTGCCTGCTCACGCTTGAAGGCAACATTGAGCTTCGGATCTCAACCTGCCCGGGAGCGCTTCCCTCTCCTCGGTTCTCCAGCCTCAACTGCCAAATCACAGTCTCAAGACCAGGCCACTCTTCATGCTCTGAGAGCAATTCCAGAGACAAAGAAAAGGCATGCTCCTTCCCACAGCACTGAGCAAAGGCGTGAACCGCGCTAACCATCAACGTGGGATTGGCTGGTTCCAGTAGAAAGGAGACAAAAAATAAGGCGGAGCGTGGAGAGCTATGTGCATCTTTACAGACTTATCTATGAGTAATAAAAATCACAAACCACATAAATGGCTGTGATAGCTAAGTAAATGACGATAGGTCCACTTGAGTAAACATTTAAATTCTAATGATGAAGATTATGCAGCAACTTGGGACAATTACATAAGTGGAAAGAAGAATGTGATTTTTTCTATATTTTTATTGCAGCCATCTAAAGATTACATCTGCTTGTAAGAAAAAAAAAAACAAAGGGAAGAGGACTAGATAAAAATTGAATTGCTGAGGTAAAGGACTACGAGTTATTGGTTCATATGTTCTGTTTTGCATTTGTGTTGCTTACTCCCTATTTTAATACTCAGGACTGTCGATGGGTGTTGGTGCAGCGTGGTGTGGTAGAAAACACGCAGATTCTGTAAGAACACAGTCCCCACGCTGCTGCCGCTGAAGTCATTGACCACCCACGGGGAGATGCTCCTGCGGGTTAAGATACAAATGGTCTCTGGAGAGCGCCTAAGAGATTGTTCATCTGGTGGAAGGGGACAAACACCATTCCACTGAAATGCATTAGAAAATAAGAGTGTGTGCATTTACTACGTTCTCTCTCTTTATACAAAAGCAGAATTTCACATGAGGGGAAGAGAATGGAAAAACAAGGAAGGGGATACTATTCCATGATAATAATCCCTTATGTGAGCAGACCTGGTTTACCTACCACTTGTGTCATAATAATAATAATTTGCCATCTATTAGGTGCCAAGCATTACACTGGGCACTTCATTATGTTCTCCCATTCAATGCACTCAACAACCTCATGAGATAGTAGGTTTTACTTTCCATCTTTTTCAGATAAGAAACAGAGGCTGCGAGAGGTCATCTGCCCAAAGTTGTGTGGCTTGTTAGAGGCCAAGCCAGGATTTGAACACAGGTGTGTCCCTTCTCACAGCCTGTGCTCCTTCTGCCCCACACACAGCCAGACAGGGGGGGCTGGGCAGGCCTAAGGTGGGTAGGACCTGGGCGTGGCCTTAAACACGAGGTGAGAGGCAAAAAGCTTCACCAGAGCCCCTCGTCTTAGTCCTGATGGTGACACGAATAGTATCTGTGTGCCAGCGGGTTCCGGACACTTCTGCTGGGATTAAAGCAGAGTGGTTGACGGGCGGGCAGGGGAGGGTCTTCACTGGAGCCCACGCTCTCACTCACCACAGTGTGACGCCTTTCACTCTTCGAGACCGCTGAGACGGAAAAAAGAACAAAAACAAAACCACAGCAAGCTCTCTGAGCCTCAGGCTCTTTGTCCATAAATTGGGATAATAATAATAATTAATATGATAATACCTACCCCAGAGGGTTGTTGTGAGAAATAAATGTTAATCCATGTAAAGCAACCCACGGGCTGCATTCAGTAAATATTAGTTGTTACTTAATTATTATTGAGATTATAGAGTCAAGACTTGGGAGGACCACAGTGACCTGGTCCAACCTCCCTATGACAACCTCCAATCTCTGCTTAATCTGCGAAGGAGCCATCCTTGCTCCTGAGGCAGTTTCTTCTCTCATTAAAACGTTCGTGATTGGAACGGTCTTCCCGTGTATTTGGCTAAATCTGGCTCGCACAACTCCCATCCTCCCTGCTCTCTCTCTGCCCTGGGAGAGGACACAATGAAGCCAGTCCCCCTCGCACTGGGCAGCGCTGTTGAGCTGAGGAGCCCACCACGCCCGGGCCCTACGGACCCCTCCCGTCACACGCCTCCCAGACCCCCTCACCACTCAGCATCCCTGCCCCTCAACGCCCGGACCGGGACGCGGGTGTCAGCGGGGCCCTGCCACTTCCCTGCCCTGGGCTAATGTTCATGAACGTGGGTCCCCTTCTGTCTTGCACTGACAGAACGTGGGATAAAGAGAAAAGACATGGAAAGCACAACACTGAAAAATAAAAAGGGCGGTTGTATCTGGAGCACTTGGTGATATGACAAATCTCAGTTCATGACACTTGTCGATCTCTTCACTTCTATCCCCCAGCTCATTCTCACGGACAGGAAAGCTTTTCTGGAGTGAGGCCTCAGTTCTGGTTTCTGTTCTAGGGACTTCGGTCTGGAACTGTCCTCTTCTAGCACTCAGGCACTAAGAATAAACCGGGCAAACGGGGCTGGGTTCAAAACACATTTCTGTCCACACACCACGTACCGAGTGGGCCAGGCCTGCCTGGAAGCCCGAGCCCTCCTCCGCCAGCATCCATCACTCGTGCTGTGTCCACACCGCGTCCAGGGGAGGGTCAGGCTCTGGGCCAGCTTCTCACAGAAGCAGACTCGGTGTTTTAAGTGTCTTTATCTCCCAGAGGCTTCAGGGAGCTGGGACCCCTGAACGAGCCCTCTCCACACCAACGGAAGATGCTATTAGCCAGCAGGGAGGATATGATATAGGGCTGCCTTCTCATCTCTGAACTTAACAGGGATTCTCTTGAGTGTGTGGAAGTGTTCTGAAAAGTCGAAGCTTTATTCCAAGCCTGGACTAAGTGCGTCCGCCAGGCGCACTCCTGCTCTGACCTGATCATCTTGGTATTCACACTGTATTGCAACTGTCTATTACCTCGTCTAGATCTCTCCCTGACGTGTGAGCTCCTTGAGGGAGGGGTGCATGTCTCCTGTCGTCCTCTGGTTCCCCAGGACCTAGCACAGTGCCCAGAAACAGTAGGTGATCAAGGAATATTTGTTGAATGAATGGATTAAATGAATGACTCTTTTTAGCACTTACCATCTGATCAGCACACTGTACTCTAAATGAAGCTGCACAACCTAATGAAATGTATATTGGGGAACCTCCAGTTTCAAGATGGTGGAACAAATTTTCCTCTTGGAAATCAAATGAGGACAAGCAGAAGAAGAAACAGGCACAAAACGCATCTTCAAGGAAACCAGAAGATACTGGTTACCCCGACCCCAATATATAAAACCACAAGTACCCAGAGAAATGTAAATGACCTCGCAGAGAGACAGCACGTCAGACTTAAGGGCCTGCAGGGTTGGGTAGGGTGACCCACAATTTGGTCTACAGAAAACACCCCAAAAGCCTCAAGAATAGGAGGCATCAAGTTCTCACGTTTCATGTTAAGGTTGAACAGGGAATGAACATAGGAATTATTTATTTGAAAAATCTCTTTAAAAAGTACACAGAGTCCATCAACTGATGAATGGATTAAAAAATGCAGTATATCCATACAATGGAATATTATTCAGCCATCAAAAGGAATGAAATACTGATTCAGACTACAATATAGATGAAACTTGAGGACATCATGCTAACTGAGAGAAGCCAGACACACAAGACCACGTGTTGTATGATTCTATTTATATAAAGTGTCCAGAATAGGCAAATCTATAGAGACAGAGAGTACACTAGTGGTTGCCAGAGGCTGAGGGAGGGTGGAGTGGGGAGTGACTGCTAATGGGTACAGGGTTTCTTTTTGGGGTGATGAAAATGTTCTGGAATTAGATAGTAGTGATGATTGCACAACCTTGTAAGTATACTAAAAGCAACTGAGTGGTATACTTTGAAGTGATAAATTTTATAGTATGTGAATTACAGCTCAATTTTTTTAAAAAGAGTGCACAGAGCTTCCAATCAGCTTCTTCTGATTTAAGTATGAACCAAGAGGCCAGGATCACCAGAATCTTGAAAGACAGAGACCAAAAAATACAACAACAATAAAGAAACTCAGAGGAAACAGAGCTAATGCAGGGCTCGGAAGAAAACTTCAAAGAATTATAATTAATATCCTCTGCATGATAAGAGGATAGTGCTCCCATGAAACAAGAGCAGAATACTGTACAAAAGGAAAAGCCAAAGAACAAGAAATTTCTCGAAAATTAATATTGCTGAAATAAACAAACCCTTCAATAAAAGGATTAAAAGGTTAAGTTAAGCATATCCCCCTGAAATACTCTCTCCCAATAAAAAGTCAAAAAAATGGCAATAGATGAGAAAAGATTAAAAAGAATTAGAGAATCAATTCAAGAAACCTAACATGAAAATCCAAGTAATAGGCATTCCAGAAATGATAGCAGATAAAATGGTGATATGGAAATTATCACAAAATAATACAAAAAAAGGTCACAAAAATCATAGGACATAGGTCTCCAGATTTTAAATCCCTCAAAGTTCCCAGTACAATAAATAAGAAAATAACTATACCAAGGAACATCACTCTGAAATTTCAGAACAGCAAGGATAAAGAAAAGATGCTGACAGTATCCACAGAGAAACAAAACAAATTACGTACAAAAAGATGAAGAAATAAAATGGTAGTCAGCTTCTCAACAACTAGAGATAAATGGAGAAGTGACTTCAAAATCTTAGGAAACATGAATTTCAACCTCTATATCCAACCAGACTGTAAGTCAAATGAAAAGATTCAAATTAAGACATTTTAAGCATGCAAGATCTCAAGAATTCACCTCTTGTACACCCTTTCTGAGAAAACTATTGAAGGATATTCCCCAAGAAAACAAAGAAAGCAAAGGATCAAGAGAAAGAGGAACCAACATGAGAGAAAGGCAAGTGGATATCCCAGAAAGGAGTGAAAAGAAATACCAGGACAACCAATAGCTGTGCAGAAAGCTTAAAGAGCAGGAGGAAGAAGAAAGACTTCAAGAAAAATATTGAACTGATGAACTGCCTGATAGGTTTGATCATATAGAAAATTTATGGAGAGGTTTACAGAGCTGTTGAAGAGTGAGGCATAGCCAGTCAGATACTGAAAGAAAACTTAGCAAACAAAAAAATTGTACAAGAAAGGAAATTTAATCACAGTAGACTATCAGATTCAACAATGAACAATGCTTACAAAGTCATAATAATATAAATACTGAATAAGGATTTTATAAATATTGAAAATAAATTATATTGGAAGGAAAGGGAAAGAGAAGATATAAGCGGGCTAAAATCTTCATCTGCCGTGATTGGAAGTCAAGCAATAATGGTCAAATTGATGAATCAAGAGATGGTTTAATATATAAATCTTTTGGAAATATGCAAGCAAATGCCAGAGTAAATAGCTAAATGGGTATAAAGATGTTGTTTCTGGGGAAAAGGGGTCAGAATTAGTTGAGTGAGCTGTGGGAAGATGGGGCAAGATAATTTGACAAAATTTCTTAAATTAGGTGCACTGGCTTTGAAGTCAGGACATGGTTTGACCTGGTTCTGCTGCTTCCAAGCCGATGACCTGAGTGAGTTCCCTTCTCTGGCCTCAGTTTCTTCTGTGTTAATAATCCCTCTAGCTCATAACAAAGACACAATGTCTTTGTAAATGGTAAATAAACGGGGGTCCCTTCTCATTCCTCCTGTTTCACGTGAATATTGTCGTGTTTCTTCTGGGGGCAGGGGCTGTGCCCTCTGCTCATTTTCTAACCCACTCAGCACCCAGCAAAGTCTGTGAATATCATTTGACAAAGCTGCCAAACTGAGTAATTGGCAGTTATGACATATTGGTCATCTGAGAGTAGGTATTTCACTGAGGGAGAATTATGGGAAAAAGGAGATAACACCGTTATAATAACACCATTACTACCGTGTCCTTTTAATTGTCCCTACAGTGACAGAGTTTTATGGGTTTGGTTAAAATAAAAGACTACAAAATAATCTTGTACAGCTAATAATTTCTAGCCATTTTTTTAATAAAAGCCCCCACAGCTGAAGCCACTGATTATCCACCAGCCTCATTTTTCCCTTGTTCCTTTTAATCATAGAACCCGCCATCCTTACCTTAGCTGACCAGACAGAGACCACATTTCCCAGCCTCCTTTGCAGCTAGAGGTGGCCCCTGACCACGTGCCCACCAATGACTGTGGGAAGACATAATGTGTGCGACTCCCCCATCACCTCCTCAGAAGAAAACTGCCTACCCTCCACTTCCTGTCTCTTTCCCCCATCACACAGGCTGGGACCTGGACATGGTGACCAACAAGACAGAAGGAACCTGGGGCCCCAGAGGACTTAGTGGAGCAGAGCTGCCTCCCTGCCCCATGGCCCAGCTGCTCAGCGCCTGCAGCCTGTCTAACCCAGCAGCAATTAGAGTTTGTCCCTAATTAATTTTTATAACATATACACATGCTTCAAAACTCAAAATATGCAAAAATAAATGTATACTATGAAACTTCTCCCTTGATTCTAAGTTCCCCAGGCCGGATCCCACCCCACTCTCAGCCCCCAGCCAACTACTATTATTGGTTTCTTGCGGCGTCTTCCATAATTTCTTTACGCACATACAAACATAGATGCTTATATTTGCTTCCGATTTACACAAAACACAGTTTTCTACATTCTACATCCAACACTCTACGCTAGTACCATTTCTGGGAATCTATTCTTAGAAAATAGCTAGAAATTTTGCAGAATGACCAAAGATATTAATTGCGGCACTATTTATAATTTTTTTTTTAAGGAACTCTTAATGCACAAACCAGGAAACGTAGCTATCAAGATTAAATTTGTAAAGAGTATTCCATGGCATGGGACAATGCTTACAATTTTACTAAGTGGAAGAATCAGATCAGAAATTGCACACACTGTGGCTTCGGCTACGTGAAAAATACGTACAGAAAGACGAGGGGAAAGTACCACTCCTGAATATTGGCAGTGCTTTTCGTCAATTGGTGAAATTATTTTTTCTTCTGCTTCTCTATTTCCCAAAAGGACAACAATGAGCTTGTGATTCTTTTATATAATGGGGGAGGGGATAGGATGGGGGAGGGTAGAAACCTGTCTCCCACCTCCCTCCCGAGGTACTTCCGGGGTCTCTGGGCGCCTTCACAGGCAGGGGTGACTCTGAAATGGGCGAGTTAGGGGAAGGGCTGAATTGCATTTTTCTTTCCTCTGCTTTGCACACAGGAACTCCTTGGCCCTGGGTCTTGATGCTGTCATTTCTTCCGCCTCTGTTCAGCTTGCCCCTGTGATGATCTCGATCCCAGTACAGCCAGCACTGGGACATCACTCTTCCGGGTTAAGAAGGCACATGAGAGGCGGAGCCTTTGTTTTAATGGGATGAGGCTTTAATTTAACCTCTCTTTTCACCCCAAGGAATGAATATTCCCCAAACAAGACGCCGCTCTACCTTCTCCTGTCCGTCAAGAAGTTTCTCCTTTGCCATCCTCACCTCTCCTTCCCCCCACCAGCCCACACCCACCAATAAGCCCCCATCCAGGTATGTCCCCCTCCCTACCCACCCCATGCCAGCCCACCACGGCTCCCTGAATTCTCCACATTTTCCCATCTTTCTTTTAGTTAGGCCAGAGTTTTTCAACCAGGGTAGTAGCTGGATTTTAAAAAATTAGTAATTATTTACTTTAAAGTATATTAAGACAAAATACAACTAGGGTCTCAAACCCAGGATTTCTTGGATATTATGACTTGGGACAAGGCTAAAATAAGTTTTCAAGAAAAAAAAATATATATATCCATTTCAATAAATATATTATTTATTTAATGTATTTATTTATTTTTATTTATATATCTTTATTTATACATCATTTATCTTATCTGCCTACAGCAAACAACTGTGATTTAAGAAACTCTACATTCACTTTTTTTCATGTTTTAATACATACCTGGGAGGGATCATTCACTGCCACCCTCGAGATTCGCACCCTGAGAGGCGGGCCTGGGCCGAGGAGCACGGGCAGAGGCAGAGCTCCACCACGGGCAATGGGAGGCCAGCGGCACCTCAGCAACGCCCCACTGAGGGTACTGTTTCCCCCGTGGATTCTGTGAGGGCAGAATTCCACGGGCCTCTATCCGGAGCATCTTCCTAACCAGATCTGAAAGCTCCCAAGCTGGGCGGCCAAGGCCTGGCCTCGTCTACTTTCACCCGGGAGAGGGAACGAAGCTGCAAGCAACCTTCCCAGCACCATGGAAGAAGCCCCACTCACCACGCACCGGGGCTGGGAGCAAATCCCACTCCTAAAATAACAGACTTGCTATCATCCAGTCCAATCCTAGTGAGATACAACACACTTTGAGAAACCTCTCCACTTCCTGAAAGAGGAGCTGACGAGCCAGGATTTCCCCCATCTCCTCCAGGGAGGGGGACAAAAGAGAGAAAGAAGAGAGCTGAAAACTAAATGGATCCAGTTAAACAGAACAGGGCCTTTTAATCCCCTGCACTTAAGTTCGGGGCTCTCTGGCACTTGGTGCTTCTCTGGGCAGCCTACAACGAGGGCCTTCAGCACTCCTTACATGCAAGTGGGGAGGCTACACACGGGTGGAAGTGGAGCAGGGGCAGGGGGCAGGCAAGAGGCTTCCTAGACTCGAAGACTTCAGGGGATTAGGGAAGTGACAGGCGTCTCCTGCAGGAGCGCTGCCCCCCCACCCACCCCTGCGCCTGGGTCCAGCCTTCTCCCTGAATGCCCAGCCTCTCCCTATGTCTCAGTTCACGACTCCGGAGATTTGGGGCGGGGGGTGGCAGGCTTGGCAGGTATGGTCCCCACCAACTGGCACCTTGCTGGGCATGGGCAGAACAGCAGGCGGGTCCAGCAGGGAGGCGCAGTTTGCCTATGTTGGCACCTGCCAGCCTCACACTGCAGCTTCCGCGATATAAATACAGGGAGCGAAAATAGCTAATCCCAGATAACAGCAGTGTAATCACCCAGCGCCCGGCCTGGAATCCTGGAGAATTTGGAGGGAGCAGCTGCCGGGGCTGCCCCCATCAGCAGCCCACTGCCCCGGGGTGGCCCGGGCTGAGAGTATAAGCCAGAACAAAGCGGGGGGAGCCCAGAGCAACTGGAAGAGAGACCTGATGAAAAACACCTCTAATCACCGCTCTGCCCGGGAAGAGATGATTTTTCTAGAAGACCATGAAAATTCTGAGCTCGCAGCAATGTGAACCTGGTCTCCCTGCTCTTAGTCGAGACGTGATGACACACGCGGAATCATCTTGTTTTGTTTTGTTTTAACTTCTGGGTATTATTATCATTATCGGTATTGTTGTTGTTCTTCAGTCTGGGAGGGTCGGGGCCTCTCTCAGGCTCCTCCCACATCCTGGCACTGAGCGCGAGGGTGGTCGATCCATGGCCACCAACTCCAGGCTCCTGAACTCAGTTCTGACATGCTGGCTATGCCAAGTGGTTATGCTGAAGTTCCAAAAGATGGCTTGTAGCCACTGCTCCTGCAGAAACCACCAGTCATCGGGGAGAAGCTGCTGAGCTTGGGTCGTCAAACAGGACACCTAATTAGGGCTCGGTGAGATGGCGCAAACAGCTCAGGCCTCCTCTGTCCTGTTCAGTGCGCAACCTGGGTCTCTGGCTGCCGCTTGAGGGACAAGCGACACTCAGCCGCCAGTCATGTCTTTCCTCACACCCTCTGAGGTTTGTCCTGGCTTCCCAGTCGTGCCTCTGAAGGGCCCTGGACACTCAAATCCTTTCTGACGGTCATGAGGCACGCTCTCTCGCAGACACGGATTGCAGACACAGCCTGACAGCCACAGAGTCAGCTTGGGCTGAGCTGCTATGGAAGGACGCTAATGGGGTGAGGCCACAGAGGTGCTCAAAAGCACGGGTGGGGGCTGGGCCTCAGAATATGGCCTCAGTGAGCACCCAAGACATTTGATTCCCTTTGAAGCATCATCACCATCCTCTGCATATGCAGGAAAAGGGGAGAGGAGCATTCCAGAGCAAACCAGAAGGAATGGGAAATGGAATCATTGTCATCTCCACACTATCTGGGGGTGGCAGTGAGCAAGACTCCTCCTGACTGGTGTCTGAGAGGCTGCTCTCTAATTCTCTAGATTGCAAAACCCAGATTATTATGAATGATGTTGTTTTTGTTTGGAGTTCCGTGTCATTTCGTCATACAAGAGTTTCTTATAGTCAACTGCAGATGAAAGTCACCTGTGTGCCCCCTACCCCAACAGGGTCTTAGATTAGCTGCAAATATTTCAGTGGAAAGCAAAACATGAGCTCCACAAATCTCTGATCCCCAAGCTGAAGGAGGCAAGTAAAGTGGATAGAAGGTTTACCCACCTCAGAGTCCCCTCAGCCCACCTGAGATGGGAGCCTGCGAGGTTGAAATGCCACCCTGGGCCACCACAGGAAGCTCAGCCACCAAGATCAAATTTGAAAAGAGTATTTGACGATGTGGGGAAAGGCTTACAATTTTATATTAAGTGGAAAAATCAGGACAAAAGTTGCATATGATATGATCTCAATTATGTAAAATATATGTATATTAAGATAACGGAAAGCCACACGCCTAAACACCGTCCGTGCTTCCTGTCACTTAGTGAGATTATAATTTTTTCTTCTTCTTTCACATGAACTCATCATGCCATGGGCTTCTCTTCAATTTCTTTTGCTTCTAAAGAAGAGACATTGGACCTGACAGTCACCTGTGTATTAAAGAAACCCACAATTTCTTAGATATGATTGCTTAGGTGAAGGCTGAAAACAGTTTTCAAGTTTTAAAAAAGTCAATTTAAATTAAAATATTAAATAAAAATAATAAAATAAACAAAGAATAATATATTTCCTTATTGTGGCAAATGACTGATGTTTAGGAAACTCTACATTAGGGTATTAATTTCAAAAAAGAAAAAACCTTTAAAAATATGTACAAATGTCTGACTTGGTGGAGGTTAATCCATTTCTTTTTTTTTTTTTTAATTTTATTTATTTATTTATTTTTCCCCCAAAACCCCAGTAGATAGTTGTATGCCATAGTTGCACATCCTTCTAGTTGCTGTATGTGGGACGCGGCCTCAGCATGGCTGGAGAAGCGGTGTGTCGGTGCGCACCCGGGATCCGAATCCGGGCCGCCAGTAGCGGAGCGAGCGCACTTAACCACTAAGTCACGGGGCCGGCCCAAATCCATTTCTACCCCTGAGATTTGGGGCAGATTCCTGCCCCAAAGGGGGGATCCACGCAGAGAACCGGAGAGAGGGAACGAGCTCCATGAGGGGCGTGTGGGAGCCCTGCAGGCCCCCAAACGGAAGGCAGCACTAAGCTTCCTACTCAACCCCAGTGAACCCAGGAGGCTCTATCTGGAGCCTCTTCCTGACCCAGCTTCAACCTTGGTCCTGATGCTGTGCACCCCCACAGATCCTCGGTAACAGTCAGCCGAAGACTGAGATGGAAGATCACACCTGGGATAGTAACTACAGTGCATCCTAACTATATCTGAATCTCGTACTCCTCGTCAAAACTTTTTTCCTTATATATTTAACTGAAAATGAACCCAAAAAAAGAGAGAATAAAAAGAGAAGGGAAACGCCATTCATTGAATGCATACTATGTGCCAAAAATTATATTGGAAACAGGATGTATTTTACTTAATGCAGCCCTCACAACAACTAAGAGATGGATATCACACTGTCCATTTCACACATGAGAAAACTGAGCCTCAGAGAGGTTAAGTAACTCACGCAAGGTCGCCCAGCTAGAAGGGGTCAAGCAAAGGTTCAAATATGATGAATCTGACGCCAAAGCCCAAGGTCTTTCCACCAAACCTCACTGCTTCCTGCGTCCGCAAGGACTCAAATGTGCACAGAAGGCAATGAGGGGGTAAGAGGAGGAGAAGGAACATGCGCTGAGACTGACAGGATTCCAGGTGGTTGACGAGCTTTCTCACCAGACATTGCAGCATGGGGGAGACACATGAGCTCAGAAAAAGACAGCCAGAGAGGGAAAAGAAGGAGAAGATAAAAAGCAAACACACAGGACAGCACACGGAACCAGCTCCTCGGCTCCGTGCTTGTTGGGCTACTGCCTCCTGCTCCAGAAAGGAACCCCTCCTGGCCAGCGTGTAAATGCGGGTTCCACTGCACATGAAATGTACAGGACCGGCTCTCCCATCTCTGCCAGACAGGCAACTCCGGCTGTAATCTAATCGCACCCCTTGAAGGCCCAGCCAGCAATCTCTTTCCCTCACCCTGTCACAAATGCCATCACACTGCATCACAGATTCCCCTCACACGCAGCCCCGGCGGGACCCTGGGACCTGTCTTGGCCACACATCCACAGATCGGCAGGGTCAGACCTGGTTCTGCACAGTTCACAAAGGCCACAATAAGAGTGAGACCCAGAGGGGCCCTGCGGGAGGCAGGCCTGGCTGGCCGAGGGAGGTCCAGGCTTGGAGGCCGTCTCTTAGCAGAGTCCCGGTCGTTGCGGCTGCACATTGTGAGTCTGCTCACAAAAAGTTATTAGAGACAAAAAGTAAAGAAAAAGAAATAATCCAGGGATGCTTCCCAAGATGCAATTATTTGGAAAAAGAAGTGAGAAAACATAAAATAAAAACTCACCTGATGATCCAGACTTAAGATTTGACTGCTATAGTGAACAGTGATATCAATGGGCCTGATGCTTAGAAAGTCACAGAAGGGACTGTCTGATGCAAACTGCGTTGGGCACCACCACCTCAGGGCTGGGAGCCACCTTGGGCCCTCCCTCCCAAAGAGTCCAGATGCTTCTGGAAATCCTGGGATGAGCATCAAGGGAAACAGACTTTAGCACTGTGCATTTATGTTGGGTTCTGTGTCTCCATGTAGCTTATCTCATCTGCTCCTACAATAATCTGTGAGGCAAGTAAGCCCACATCATTGTCCTCTTTTGACTAATGAGCAACAAAAGCATGTGGATCCGCAGTCCTACAAGTAATTGGTGACAGAGCTGAGACTAGAACTGAAATAGGGAAGAGTGAACTCCCATGACCAGTAATGGCAAACGAGGTAATTCAGACCAACCTCCATTCTGCTGAGAACCAAAAAAAACTGCAGACGAGCAAATCCTTAACCAACAAATGGAAGAAATTCACGAATTTTCCTGGAATTTACTAAAAGACAAATATTGCTAAGCTCTATCTGTTCCTTTCCCCGGCACATTTAAAACTGGGAGACTATTAATAGACTCAAAGGCAGCAACAAAATTACCCTGCCTCTCTTCTCAGTAAATGTAAAATAATAATAATAAATTATTATTATTATTATTATTATTATTATTATTATTATTAGTCCTAAATAGTGATTGCTTTGCCTCAGATGAGGATGTGGCACTAAAGCATGCAAAGGTAAAATAAACTGAAAGAAAAATCTATTTTTTTATAAGTGGTTTCTTTGTGAGAATTTTGTCTGCCAGAATATCTTTTGAGAAAGAAAAGGGATAAATCCATGAAATATATTGTCGGCTTACTTTGTTGTTGTTTATGAACATTTGTTTTAGGCTTTTAATAAAATTGATGATTATTCAGGGTAAAAAACAAACAAACAAAAAACCTGCATAAAGACACCAGAGAACTGACAAAATAATGAAGAATTACCAGCGGGGTTCCTGGGGAAGAAGGAGCCCAGGGCAGCGAGTCCATTCTTTGAACTCCTTTGAGACATGGGGCATCTGCTAATTCTGCAAGGGGTGGCTGAGAGGCTGAGTGACACTTTTGACAGCCTCACAGGGCTAAAGAGGCAGAAATGGAATCTGAGGCCCACCAAGAGTAGGATTGGGGCTTGCTTTGGATTGGACCTCCAAATGGATGCTCTCTATAAGTAAGTAAGAGCCAGAAGTAGACAGGCCCTTGCAAGGACTACAGCTCAGCTTCAAGTGTTCTAAAGCCCTGAAATTAGATTTAAGTAATCCTGGATTGTCGGTGCCCCAGGAGCCTGGCAGAAGCAAACACAAATCTTCTTAGGAGGAAAATAACAGCATTGGAGGCCTCAAATTAATTCTGCAAGCAATTTTGCAAATACAATGCCAAAAACATCATAAAAAGTAATAAGGCACAAGGATACAAAGCAGTATTTTTAAAAGGAAAATATAGAAAAATCAACGAACAATAGAAACAGACCCACAGAGGCTCTAGATATTGGAGTTATCAAAGACTTTAAAGTAACCGTGCTTACCACATTCTAGAAATAAAGTAAATAAAAGGTAAGACTGCGAATTTGGCAGAGAACTGAAAACTATAAAAAAGAACCAAACAGAAATGTTAGAACTGAAAAATATAATACCTAAAACTAACAACTCAAAAGATAGTTTTAGGGGCCGGACCCGTGGCTTAGCGGTTAAGTGTGCGCATTCCGCTACTGGTGGTGAATGGCCTGGGTTCAGATCCCGGGCGTGCACTGACGCACCACTTCTCCGGCCATGCTGAGGCTGCATCCCACATACAGCAACTAGAAGAATGTGCAACTATGACATACAACTATCTACTGGGGCTTTGGGGGAAAAAAAGGAGGAGGATTGGCAATAGATGTTAGCTTAGAGCCGGTCTTCCTCAGCAAAAAGAGGAGGATTAGCATGGATGTTAGCTCAGGGCTGATCTTCCTCACAACAAAGTAAATAAATAAATAAAAATAAAAAGAGGGCCGGCCCTGTGGCTTGGCGGTTAAGTGCGCACGCTGCGATGCTGGTGGCCCGGGTTCGGATCCCGGGTGCGCATCGAGGCACCACTTCTCTGTTCATCCTGAGGCCGAGTCCCACATACAGCAACTAGAAGAATGTGCAGCTACGACACACAACTATCCACTGGGGCTTTGGGGGGGGAAAATAAAATAAACAAAATCTTAAAAAAAATAAATAAATAAATAAATAAAAAAATAAAAAAAAAATAAAAAGATAGTTTTAGCCTTAAAAAAATTTGGGTAACTATGTTAGGTCAGAAGAAATTACCAGAATACGCTAAGAGAGACAAAAGAAGAGATGATACAGAAGATAGGGCAAGAGACATAAAGGACACAGTGAGATCTAACGTGTGTTATTAAGGGCACAGGGTAAAGACAGAGGGAATATGTCAGAGCAATATTTGAAGAGATAACAGCTGAGAATTTTCCAAAAGTGATGAAAGATAGCATCACACCACAGATTCAAGAAGCCCTACAAATCCCAAGCAGGATAAATAAAGAGAGATCCACACTTAGGCACATCATTAAAAAAGTCTGCTGAAAACCAAAGATGAGGAGAAAATCTTAAAAGCAGCTAGAGGGTAAAAAAGATGGATTACCTTAAAAAGGAGCAGGAATTAGGCATACAGCTGACTTCCCACCAGCAACAATGGAAGCCAGAAGACAATAAGACTGCACCCTTGATTTGCTGAAAGAATACGTGTCCTGACTACAAGTCTAGTTCTCTTTCTACTGCACTGTGCTGCCACCCAAGCTTTCATTTCTTAGAGGCTTCTAGAGCTGGACAAGCCTGAGTTCAAATACTAGCTGTTTGATGACAAGCCTCTGCTTCTTTCTGTACAACACAGATAGTAAAATTTAGTAGAAAATTTATATAAAGCGTCTGCCACTTAGCAGCTCAACCAAATAGAATCCCTGCTCCCTCATTTTTCTTTCTCCCTCCCTGAGACTCTTATATCCCCTCAAATAACCATCACTGGTAAATTTTGTTCCCCTTCTCTGTTTTTTTTCTCATACAGTTCAAGTCCTAATGATTTGCTGAACCATAGTTATACCCATATTTAAATTTTCCAGGGGAATGGTCTGCTTTATCCCATCTCACTATCCTAAATGGTTCTTCCTTCTTGGGCCCTCCCCCACTGTCCTGGTCTGGATCACTCAATGACAGACCCTGTAAGCCAGACCTCACTGCTCTGGCCACCTCACCTCCTGACAGCCACACATGTGAGGGTGATGACCACTTGTCTTTTCCTGCAGTGATGCATCAGATACCTGACTGCCTCAGGGCTGGAGCATAGCTGTAATCTGGAAGTCCAAAAGCATGAACTTGACCGTGGCAAACCGAGAGCTCCAGGATGACAGTAGTTCCTCACTCAATCATACCATCATATGACACCAGTTAACGCTTAGTGAGAACCTACCAGGGATCGGGCATTGCACTGAGCATGGCAGCTGCAGAGAGAAGACACAGTGCCTGCCCCCAAAACACTCCCAGTCTACTGAGGAAGAAACCATTTCAACAAGTAACAAAATAGAATGTGATAGAGTTAGGAGGAGGAGAAAACTAACTTGAGCAAAGAAAAGACCAGCCCTGAGCCCTCTTTTCTTTCTCTACACGCTCTCTGCTTAATCTCATCATTGCCATGGTTTAAATGCCATCTGTACACTGATGGACTCCAAACCATATCTCCAACCCAGACCTGTCCACTAAAGTCCAGACCCAGAAGACGAATGCTCACCAGAAACCTGGATGTCTGTAACAACACAGAATCTAAAGAACCACACATCTAAAGAATCTAAAACAACACATCTAAAAGAGAGCTTTGAGGGGCCGACCCTGTGGCGTAGTGGTTAAGTTCACGCACTCCACTTCAGTGGCCCAGGGTTCGCAGGTTCAGGTCCCGGGCATGGACCTACACACCACTCATCAAGCCCCATATACAAAGTGGGGCAGCGTCCCATATACAAAGTAGAGGAAGATGGGCACAGACGTTAGTTCAGGTACCATCCTCCTCAAGCAAAAAGAAGAAGATTGGCAATAGATGTTAGCTCCGGGCCAATCTTCCTCACCAAATAAAATAATAATAGTAATAAAATAAAAAAGAGCTTTGAGTTCCTGCCTTGTATCCCTCCCCTCACTCATACACACACCCCCTAAAAACCTGATTTTCTGCAAGTCTTCTCCACCCCAGGAAATGATACTATTTGCCTAAGCCAGCCACTTATGTACTGAGGTGTTATCCTCAACTCTTCTCTTTCCTTTATCCTCCAAAACCAATCCATCAGCATGGTAGTGGGCTCTACTTTCAAAATGATCTTATTTATCTGTTTGAATCTGTTCATTTTCTTCCACTGGAATGTTATCTTCTTAAATGCAGGAACACTGTTGTTCTTTTGGGTTTTGCTTGATTTATTTTTACTGCTGCACCCCCAGCTGCTTGTGGACCAGTGACTGTCATTTAACAGGCCCTCAGTAAATGTGGTTACCAGCTAAGAATGTCAGGGAATGTGTCCCAGGGGAGGGGATAGTTGAGCCGGGCCTTGAAATATAAGTAGCTGTTCCCTTGCTAGAGAAGGAGGAAGGAAACACCCGGAGGAGGGAACCATATGAGCAAAGACAGAGGAGCAATAAAAAGCACAGAGTGTCTGAGAAGCTCCGACTCTGAGGTCGGGTGTGCTCAGTTCAAATTCTGGCTCAGCCCCTGCCTCTGTAACCTTTCAAAAAGTAGTTTCCTGATCTGAGTAAAGTGGAACTAATACAAGTATATTCTTCATAGGGCTGTCCTGAGAATTAAATGAGAATGGGGGGCCAGCCCTGTGGCTTAGTGGTTAAGTGCGCGCACTCCGCTGCTGGTGGCCTGGGTTCGGATCCCGGGCGCGCACCGACGCACGGCTTCTCCGGCCATGCTGAGGCCGCATCCCACAGACAGCAACTAGAAGGATGTGCACCTGTGACATACAACTATCTACTGGGGCTTTGGGGGAAAAAAAATAAATAAATACAATTATAAAAAAAAAATAAAAAATAAATGAGAATGGGCACAGCACACTATGAGTATGCAATAAACGGTAGTAATATTAATACTAATCTAATACATGTATTAATTAATAGCACAGTTTTAATAATTTTGTATGACTAGAATGTGGATTGCAGGTGAAGTTTCCAGACGATGTGGCTAGATGGTCAGATTGGAGTCAGATCGCTAGAGGTCAGGAGATCCTCAAAATCATGTAGCAGCAGTGGCCAAGTGATCATGGCTCTGCAAATTATCCTGTCACTCAAAGCATCAGGTGATCAGCAAACTCTCACCCGAAAGCAAGCTTCTGCTCTTATGCAGGCTGAACAGCAGTCAGCTAACACAGGGCAGCTCTCAATTATGAAAGTTGATGTACTAGTTATCTATTGGTGCATAATAAATTACCCCAAATTTTGGCAGCTTAAAGCAACAACCAATATTTATTATCTCATACAGTTTCTGTGGGTACAGGAACAGCTTAGCTGGCTCATTCGGTCTTGGAGTCTCTCATGAGATTGAAGTCAGTTGCAGTCATCTGAAGGCTTAATTGGGGCTGGAAGATTCACTTTCAAGACTGTTCACATGGTTGGCATGTTCAAGCTGGCTGTTGTCAGGAGGCCTTAGTTACTTGTCACGTAGGCCACAGGGCGGCTTGAGCGTCCTCAAAACATGGCAGCTAGTTTCCCCCAGAGCAAGTGATCCGAAAGAGAGGAAGGAGGAAGTCACAATGTCTTTTATGACCTAGCATCAGAGGTCACACACTGTCATTTCCACAATACCTATTGTTTCCCAGGTCAGCCCTAGTCATTGAGGGAGGGGACTGGGGGCCTCAGTTCTCCACGTGGCCTTTTATCCTTCCAATACCAGGAAGTGAGGATCACTGGGGGCCATCTTGGAAGCTGGCTACCACAGTTGGCCAGAGTGGAACTGAATTTCTTCTCACATCCCAATAGATGGAACCAATAACAATAATGACAGAGAAAGTCCAAAAATGGAAAGCAGAAGAACAGGACTGTGCAAGGAAAAAAGTAATAATAATAGTATCGTAATAACAATAATAGCTGTCATTTCTTGCTTCCCTTACGCAGGGTAAAGGCGAAGTTCTGTCCACGCTATATCTCAGATGTCAACAAGCTATGGTCCGTGGGCCAAATCTGGCCCACCGCCTGATTTTGTGAACAAAGTCTTAAGGGGACACAGCCACACTCATTCGAACATGCATTGTCTACAGCTACTTTCACCTACAACAGCAGCTGAGTACTAGTAACAGAAACCATATGGTCTGTAAAGCCGAAAATATTTATCTGGCCCTTTACAGAAAAGGTTTACTGACCTGTGCTCTATCCCATTAAAACCTCATAAAAACCCCACGAGGTAGAAAAACAAAAAATTTAATTTTAAAAATGTGAAAACCCACGAGGTGAGTGATATTACTTTCCTCATTTTATAGATGAAGACACTGAGGCTCAGAGAAGTGAAGGGAATTGCCCAAGATGTTGTTTGTCACAAGTAACAGAGTAAGGCTGGTATCAGGCAGCCTGATCTCAGGGCCTGGGTTACACTGGGATGGGAATCAGAAAGGCGGGCTTTTCAAGGAGCTATGTGACCTTGAGGAATTACTTAATGTCTTGCTCCTCATTTTTCTCTGCTAGGGATAGATTTTTAAATGTCTGACAAACTACTTCACGGGAAAGTCAAATGATAAATATAAAAGTGGAATGAAAAAGTAGCAAACATTTCAACAAAAGGAATTAGCATTCTTAGCATGTGATGCTAAGGCTTACAGAGAAGAATAGCGCTGGGAGAATGACCAGAAGAGAAATATGTCAGTCACTCCTGCAAAACAGACCACCCAAAACTTACTGGTTTAAAGCAACAACAATTTATTATTGTTCATGATTTTGTGGGTTGGCTGGGTGGTTCCTCTGCTGGTTCCCCCTGAACTCACTTATGCAGCTCCACTCAGCTACAGCAGAGATTCTCGACCAGGGGCGATCTTGGGGGGACATTTGGGAATGTCTGGAGACATCGTTGGTGGGTGCTACTCTCATCTAGTGGGTAGAGGACAGGGATGCTGCAAAACATCCTATGGTACATAGGGCAGCCCTACAATAAAGAATTATCTGGAAACAAATGTCAATATTGCTGAGGTTGAGAAACCCAAGCTAGAGAGTCAACTGAGCTGGAAAATTCAAGATGCCCTCACTCTGGTATTGGTGGTGGCTGTCGGCTAGGGGCCTCAGTTCTCCACGAGGCCTCTCGTCCTCCAGCAGGCTAGACCGACTCCCTTATATCATGGTCTCAGGGCAGAGGACCAAAAGAGTGAAGGTGGCAGCTGCAAGGTCTCTTGAGATCCGGGCTCTGGAACTCCCCCAAGGTTGCCTGCATCACATTCTGTTGGCCAAAGCCAGTCACAAGGTCAGCCCAGATTCTAGGCAGTAGAGGAATCCACTCCACCTCTGCTGGGGAGGAGCAGCAAAGTCACACTGAAGGGGGCATGTATACTGAGATGGGAGGAATCGATGACTATTAAACAATCTACTACAAGAAGTAAGATTAAATATGTTTTAGCTGGAGCTCCACAGCTCAGGGGACAGCTCTAAGCTAGTGGTTCTCAAAATGTGGTCCCCAGACCTGCAGCATGAACATCACCTGAGAACTTCATAGAAATGCAAATTCTCAGGTCCTGTCCAATCCAACTGAATCAGAAACACAAGGATGGCAACCAGTAACCTGTGTGTTAACAAGCCCCCCAAGTGATTCTGATGCTCACTCAAGTTTAAGAACCACTGGCCTCAAGTAGGCAACCAGATCAGACCCCTATATATGCCCAGGACACTGGCTTGAATGTTGGTAGAAGCGAAAACACCTCTCCCCACCTCTGCCCACCTCTCCTTGAGTCTCTGGCCATTCACCTGAGGACAAAACTCTGTCTTTAATAATGGAGTTTAGCAGGAACAACCCTTACACAGAAACGTGTCAGCGGTCAAGTCGACAGGAACCTGAGGGGCAGCTACTGCTCAACAGAGAGCTGCGGCAGGGCAGGAGGGGGAGCAGAGGGAAGCCAGCACGGCTCAGGAAGGCAGCCAGCCCTCCTCGGGAACTGGACGGGAGGAACTAGAGGACTTTTCTGGTTTTGTTTCTGCTACTAACAATACTAGCAGAAAATAAAATGGGAAAATGTTAATGTTAAATAAAATGAATTTTAAAATTTTAAGGCTAAAAAAAAAAAATGCTAGTAGAGCCCTTTTAGAATCTTTTATCCTCAGCCCAGAACTTAAATTTACAGCATTGATCAAGAAGTAGAATGGGCCTACACCACTACTGATGACCGCCAGCCAAAAGCACACGGAAGGTGGTAGAAACCCCGGTCTCCCAACACCACTACACTCTGCAGCCCTTAGGCAAAACCAGAGGTAGGACATGGTCAAGTTCCCAAGCTCCCCGTGAGTCCCCTCTGATGACTATGCCTCTGGTTTGTTTTCTTTGTTTTTGCTTTTGTTTATTCTGGAAATTACGGAGACAGCTTATGACCTGGAAACGGCCAGCTGAGAGCGTTACACAGGGGAACATTGAAGCCCAAGGCTGTCCACGAGCACCAGAGAAGCCTCAGGCTCAAGGAGTTAGAGCAAGAACGGGGTGGGACTCAGAGCCTCGCCCCTCTTCCCCTCTAGAAAGCCTTCCACCCAGAGCCAGCCAGGTCCTCAAGCTCTTGAAGGAAGAGGGAGACCTCTGACTCCCACTGGCCTCTTACAGTGTCCATTCGATCCGAGTCAAGATGGACTTTACCAGATCCCTGATAGACCACATAGTCCAACAAAATGACTCAGTCATTGTTTAGCACAAAAATGGCTCAGCAGCCTGAGATATTCACCATCTCCAGGGCCGGTACTAAATGGGCTACAGGATCCTCCTGGGGGCCCATGTGGATGGAAACATACGATGCGCAGCCTTTGACGGATTTGGGAGAGGAGGAGGTAAGAGTGATTTACTGGCGTTAAAGTAAGTCTTCCTCACCATTGGCCTGATCTTAGAATAGTAGGGGCTGCCTTCCAAGGTGGTGAGCTCCTCTCACTGGAGTTATGCCAGCAAGAGGCAGGACATTAACAACCAATCATTGGGGGTGATACAATAGGGATTTAGGGACTGGATAGAGAATTTAGACACAATGGTTTCCAAACAGGAGGCAGCATGAGGACAGGAGGACTCCCCTACACTCAGTCCTTCTGTTTTATGAATTGGAATTCTGCATAAAAAGATCATTTGCAATAAGTGTTCCATTGCTTTAAAACAAAACTTTGAAAACAACTGAACTGGATGACTGCTAATATTCCTTCCAACGTTCGGATTCCAAGGTTCTGTGTACTAAGTATCTGGGTGCCCAAAGTATTCAATAACCCCTATGCCATAATCCTTGTAATAATCTCTAATGTACGAATATAAACTATCACTATAGCATAAACAACCCAACAGAACACTAATTTCCCCTTCCACTGAAAAGTTTAAGTTCTTCTTCCTTGGTCTGAACAGGGGAGGCAGAGTTGGTTCATTATTGACCTTTTACTCTTCGTCGCTATGAGAAAATGGTGATGACATCTTTTTGGCCAGATGGAACTGATGGGAGATTTATGGAGCAGCTGAGAACTGTCAAAGCCAGGCCAGGCAGATCCCCCAAGACAATGACCATGGCCTTTTCATCAAGGAGCATGTTGCTTTCTGGAATCCACTAACACAAGAGGTTCATATCTACCCAGTCATCAGCAAGATTATCCCAACACCCCACCAGCTGCTGCCACCCAATCCGGAGGCCTCCGCTTCTGCTCTTGAAGGATGGCATGTGACTGCACAGGAGTCTTACCCCCCACCCACCATCACCCCCCTGCCCCAGTCTGGTACCCACAGCCCTCCCAGAGTGGGAAACCCCATCCAATGCCGTCTCCATTACAGAGATTTCAGAAATTAGTCACAGAAAGGAGGGCAGGAAGAGAAGGGAGGCTTCCTGAAGGAAGCGGTAACAAGATCTGGGGTGTTTCACCTCAAGGTCATAGCAGCTCAGACTGTCCCTGAGTTAGCAACACGTGGTCAAGAATGAAATCACCCTCTGTGGACCCTCTGCCAATCTGTCCACCATCGACTGTACACAGGGCTTCTGCAAGGCAGGACTCCCAGCAAACAGGCCTCCCCAGTCACTGACCCATTCCCTGCCCCTAGCCTCAGAAGATGGCCCAGTGCCCACCAACTATCAGACAGAAGGAAGGAATGGAACCGGACACTAGAGTCCAGCATTTGTTTGAGACAAGGGTTTAGATTGGCTTCCGATCTTCATCTCGTAAAGTATCCACCATCGAGACGCACACTGGGACTCCTCCTACAGCTCTGGTGATCCTGTACTGCTCTGCACAGGACAGTCCCAGCTGGTACCTCCTGTCGTCCCAGAATCATTACTGATATCACTGCCTTCCATTCTCAAAAGTCCCCATTTGGACAATAAACTAAACAGTCACTCTATCTTTGGCCCACCTATGCTTTTCAGTAAGACTCTGGAAAACTCCATGTAGCCCTGAAAGCCAAGAGATGTGGGGATTTTAAAAAGCCAAAGAGATCAAATATATTTCAATTAAATAAAAAAGCGCCAAAGGATGGTGATGTTCATTGGTTGGTTTGTGACAGGGGAAACATGGAAACAAGCCAAACGTCCATCAAGAGGAAATCATTTGATAAATCAAGGCTTATCAATATGGAATACTATGTGTCAATTCAAAAGAAAAAAGCGGATCCATGCGTACTCACATGGAAAGATCTCCCAGGCAGACTGGCAAGATAAAAAGGCAAACTGTTGATCAATGCAACATGAATAATCCCAGTTATCTTTTCTTTGTAATTGTACATGTAGATGTACAGATGTATGTATATAAATGCACAGAGAGGGCCGGCCCCGTGGCTTAGTGGTTAAGTGCCTGTGCTCCACTACTGGCGACCCGGGTTCGGATCCCTGGCGCGCACTGACGCAACACTTGTCCTGCCATGCTGAGGCCGCATCCCACATACAGCAACTAGAAGGAAGTGCAACTATGACATACAACTATCTTCTGGGGCTTTGGGGGAAAAAAAGGAGGAAGATTGGCAATAGATGTTAGCTCAGAGCCGGTCTTCCTCAGCAAAAGAGAGGAGGATTAGCATGGATGTTAGCTCAGGGCTGATCTTCTTCACAAAAAAAATAATAATAATAAATAAATAAATAAATGCACAAAGAAAGGTCTAGAATAACACTAATAGAAATACAATGTGAGCCACATATGTAATTTAACATTTTCTAGTACCCACATTTTTACTCAGTGAAATTTATTTTATCCACTCCAATGTATCCAAAATATGACGTGAATCAATATAAAAGATTATTGATGAGACATTTAACTCTCTTTCGGTACTAAATCCCCAAAATTAAGCTTACAGCAATCTCAATTCTTCCTAGCCACATTTCAAGGGCTCAGTAGCCACAGGTGGCTTATGAACAGCTCAGGGCTCGAAGGATGCACACCAGATAACAAGAGTTATGGGGTGGGGTGGTGGGGGAGTGGGATTAGGGAAACAGTGATTTGTGTAGAATTTGAAATGTTTACAATGAGAATATACTCACTACTTATGTAATTTTATAAAACAATAAAAACTTGAAATTTAAAAAAGTGAGCCAGAACATGAGATGTGAAACTAACAAAGACTATAAATGAACTATGAAGAAACACATTATTAAAATCAATTCATCAACCAATGAGTGTTTGCATTTTTTTTCTTTGACTCCCACGAGCCCCAGACTCCCACGGCAGGCCGTGAGCTGCACCGACCAGCCCAGCAGCTAGAAGCAGCTTCCTGAGAGCCGCCTGGCTTCCTTCCCCATCCAGAAACAGGAGGCCATGGTGCCTCCATGAGGCATCTGTCACCTCAGGGGAACAGGGCAGTGCTCCCGAATACTCAGACACTCAGACGGATGCTTCGTCAAAGTGCATACGAGAAAACCAGCACCATCAAAATAGGCAGGGGTGCTTGTTTCAAATGCAGACTTGTGAGTCCTACGAAGTAAGAACTTCCGAGGCGGGGTCTAAGAACCTGCAGTAAACAAGAACTCCAGGCGATTTCTAAACTCAGCTAAGATACAAAGGGATGTCATTCTCTTCTTTCCAACTTTCCACTGCCACACTCCGGGCTAGAATCTGATTCCACCTAGAATCATACTCACAAAAACTGGTAGAAGACAGCAAATCCAAACGCTCAGAACTCCCCCCCGGCCCACCCTAAAGAAGACTTGACACTTCTTTCACAGTACTTCTTGAACGATGCTTCAAGACCCCACGGCGAGAAAGCAGGCCATCCCTCAGTGAAGACGAAGACGGTCTCGTCCACAATCAGCCCTGCTTCCAATCCTCCGAAGCAGAGAGAGCCCCGGCTGGCAGACCCAAGCCTGCCCTCAGCCCCGGTGCCGACTGTGGGAATGGAAAAGGTATTTCTTTCTACTTCCACCACCCAAGAGGTGATATTGGGACATCTGGGTGGAAGGGTTTTCTTCAAGGTGAGATCTTGTATCTATTTGGTTTTTATTGTTGTTTACATGCTTTCTCTTCTTTCTTTTTAAATAAACCAAGGTGCTGTTTAAAAATGGGGAGAGGCAACTTCTTCAAAGGCATATTCTCAATAGTGAAAAATTATTGCTTGCATGTGTGTGACATCTTCCATATGCGTTGAGCCCTCCAAACATCTCACAACCAGTGAAGGTGACAGGTGTAATTATCCCCTTTTCACAAAAAAGGCCAGGAGGGTTAAGGGGGGAGTTGGAGGGAGAAACTAACCTTTACTGAGCTCCTGCTCTGTGTGTGGTCTTGAGCCGGGTAGTGTATGCAGGGGACCACAGTTCATTTTCATGACAACAGTGAGAACCTGGTATTGTTACTCTTCCCACTTGCACAACTGAAGGAAGGGGATGGCGGCTCACAAGGCCAGTGAGACACAGATTATCCCCTGGACTCCTCTGCTGGTGCTCTCTCCCCTGCTTCACACAGAATAGTTCCCTCTGACACCAAAAGATTTACTGCTCACTTCACCCCCACTCAGCCACGTTTAGCTGATTAAAAGAAGGGCCCTCTCACAATAGTTAAACAAGCAGATGAACGTTTTCATCAAAGCTAAATGTTCTTTAATAATCTGATGCCCATTCTCCTTCCCTGACACCTGGTGGCTGTCAGTCTCCATGAGCCAGAGCGAGAGAGAGCAGAGTTTTCCATCTCCCCACAGGCCTGGCTGGGCGCCTTCCCTCAGGCTTGGAAACTCTCCTTTCCCTTGAATGTTCTCTCCCTCTCTCTCTCCCCCTGCCCCCCAACCTCTCTCTCTTTCTTCCCTCTTCCAGTCTCTTCTCTCTCTCTCTCTCTCTCTCCATCTCTCCTCTCTCTCTCCTATCTCAATCTCCCTTCCTCTCTCTTCCAGTTCTGTAAGAAAAGCAACCAGCAGCGACGGCAGCAAAGCAGAATGAAGGGCGGGCAGGAGCACCGCAGCGGGGCACCCTCCGCAGGGCGGAAGGTCAAGGTGAGAGGCGGGGGAAGCCCGGGGGGCGTGGCCTGCGCTAACGATCTGTCCAGATGGTCTGCAGCGCAGACAAGGCAGACGATCGGCCGGTGCCGCTCTGCCTGCCGCCCGTCAGAAGGAGGAGAAGCCTCCTGGATCTAAGGAGGGCTGGGCGGCGCTCACCACGGAAACCTAAGATTCAGAAGATTCGGCTCACGGCCCCAGCCCAGGTCTCCACGAACCCCGAGGAGGCTGTGGGCCAGGACACCATCTCCAGAGAAAAGCAGAACGACGGTTCTGCTGCCGCTTAAAATGCTACACTGTTGGCTACAGCCAAGGTTTTCCCCTCTGCAGGTCTGAGGCCCCAGATGTAACGTCCCTGAGTTGTCTCCCCTGAGCCCCTGGGGAGGGAGAGAGAAACCGGTGAACTTGAACAGGGCCCACCGACACTGTGAATCCCGGCCACGGAAAAACCCCCCTCCTGTGCGGGAGGCGCTGCGCACGCGCACGGACCTGCTGTGAAGGCTCTGCTCGACGACGTTGGTATTTATCAATCCGCAAGCATTTGTTGTACACCCACAACCTGCCTAGACAGTGTATTCTCTGCCCTCAAATGCCTGCAGAGATGGCAATGCGTGGGAAGACAGGCACTTAATAAATTGAAAAGCGGCGCACGGAGGCAAGAGGTTACTGTTAATCTGTGTGATTATTACTACGGTTACCATACTATTATGGTTTTATAGTTCAAGCAACAAGATGTTTCCTAACACCTCCTCTGCTCCCCAACCCCACATTCCCCGAGCTCCACTCCAGCCTACAACCCTTGCCAACACGCCTCTAGAATTTATTTAAAGGAGGAGCGTGATGCAAAAAGAGAAGATGCTAAGGCCCTCCCACCGCCTCCTTTCGTGGCTATTTGCGGTTTGGAACTCTAGAGACAGGGGGCAGGGGGACTCACATTGGAGCCAAAATAGAGACACAGTCCAGGTGGAAGGCCTGAGATCATCTTGGATCAACTTTCCTGTTGATCCAAAAAAGCCTGTCTGCTTTTTTTCCTTTAACAGCCTTTTGTTCTCCACTCTGGGACAACTCAGTCACCCATAATACTAAGAGCCAGTGTTTATTTAGCACCTACTACCAAGCAAACAGTGTGCTAAACCATTTTGCTTAAACACTGTTCTGGTTATCTGTTGCTGCATAACAATAGACAATAGACCTAAAACTAAGTGGTATGAAACTACCATTTTCTTATGTTCACTGATGTCGTGGGTCAGGAATTTGGACAGCACACAGCAGGGATGGCTTATCTCTGCTCTAGGAAGTCTGGGGCCTCAGTTCTGAAATCTTGACCAGCGGGGTGCTGGAAATCATCTGGAGGCTTCGTCACCCACAGGTCTGGCGCCTAAGCTGCCAGGACTAGAAGGCTGGATCATCTGGAACTGTCAGCCAGTGTGCCCACATGTGGCCTCTTCATGTGGCTTGAGCTTCCTCACAGCATGGTGGCCTGGGATAGTCAGACTTCTTACATGGTGGCTCATGGCTCCACGAGCAGATGTTCCAGCAAATAGGAAAAAAGCTACATGGCTTTTTCTGACCTAGCCACAGAAGTCACATGGTGCCACTTCTACAGTATTTTGTTGGTCGGTCGTATTGATCAAAGCAATGGCAGACCTTCCCGGATTCAAAAGGCAAGGACATGGACCCCCACCTCTCCGTGGGAGGAACATCGAAGAATCTGCGGCTATGTTTTACAACACTAACTTCTTTAATTCCCAAACAATAACCTTTTGAGGAAGCATGAGTATTATCCTCATTTTACAGATGAGGACACTGAGGTTCAGGGAGGTTAAACAATTCAAGCAGCCCTACTCCAGGGCCTGAGCTCCAAATTCCCACGAGCCTCACTGCCCATCATTTCTTTTTTTTTTTTGTGAGGAAGATCAGCCATGAGCTAACATCCATGCTAATCCTCCTCTTTTTGCTGAGGAAGACCAGCTCTGAGCTAACATCTATTACCAATCCTCCTCCTTTTTTTTTCCCCCAAAGCCCCAGTAGATAGTTGTATGTCATAGCTGCACATCCTTCTAGTTGCTGTATGTGGGAAGCGGCCTCAGCATGGCCGGAGAAGCGGTGCGTCTGTGCGCGCCCGGGATCCGAACTCGGGCCGCCAGTAGCAGAGCACATGCACTTAACCGCTAAGCCACGGGGCCGGCCCTCTGCCCATCATTTCTGATGGCCTCCTTTGTTCCGGATGCTCCCCAAAGCCCCCCAGCCCAAACTCCAGGACCCCTCTTTCCTCACCTCTTATCTGCTCCAAATTCCCTCCTGCCCTGGGAGAAGCCAGTGATACTCCCTTCTCCATTCCATCCTCACGTGGAGCCCGGGATGGAAATTCCAAGGAAGGCACCCCCCAGGTTATGCCAGCTACTTATGGGCTCTTCATGCTCTACTAGGCCAGAGTGGGAATGATCTTTGTCCTATGGAATCCCCACCACCTCAGGGAGCTGCTGCGGTGGGCTGGGGCCCTAATGCGCACAGCCTGCGCTCTGCCACTAGCCACGGCCAGTCCCAACTGGGAAACAACCCCACCAGTGTTTGAGTATCTCCTTTGTACATTATCATCAGATGCCTTAAAATAAAGATGAAGGTTTTAGGAAGACAAATGGGAAAACAGTAAAAATACTTGCAGCATAAAATAAAATGACAAAGGGTTATTAGCTAATATAAAGAGCTCATAGAAATCAATAAGAAAAAACTACGATCTCAGTAGATAAATAGTCAGAAGATGCAAACAGGTGATACATTTTAAAAAGAGTAATACAAATGGATTACAAACATTTGAAAATAATCAAAATAATTAAAAATAATTATAATATCCTGTTTCCACCTTACATATTTGTAAAAATTCTTAAAATGAGAATTCCCAAGTTGCTTTCCAGAAGGATGTTACAAAACTATACTCATGTTTCACTCATGTTTCCAGAGGAGAGTTGCAGCAATCAGGAAAGACTACCTGGGAGAGGCAGGACTAGGACCGGGACTTTAAAAGTGGGTAGGAGGCCTCAGCTATGCCTCTACATTTACATTGTCTATGTTTTAAAAACTCATGGAATTTAAATTCTTCCATTTAACCAACCACTATGTATAAAAAAAGACACATAGTGAATTCAGACCTCTCCTTTAAATCCAAAGGTTCTATTGGGGTTTCTCCTATTTAATAGATGACCAAAATATTCTCAGAAAAGACAGTGCTCTAGCAATTATGAGGAAAACAAGCAGAATCAGGCCTGGATTCTGTCTTCAAAGAGTCTACCATGGAAGGACCTTCTGGTTGCCCAGAAGGAACCTCAGCCACAGATGCCCCAGACATATAGACTAGCAGTGCCACTGCCTCAAGGTCAGAAGCATGTCACTAGACCAGAGCCAAAAACAGGTGCTATGGCACTAAGAGAGTGAAAATGCAAACCACATCCTGGGAGATGATGTTCACAATGAGCATTTATCCAACAAGGAACTCATATCCAAATAAAAAAGAACTCCCACAAATGAGCAAGAAAAAGCCAAAAGATTTAAACAGGCACTTCACAAAAGAGGATATTCAAAAAGCCAAGGAACATTTGGAAAGGTGCTAAACGTCATCAGTCAGCAGGGAAAGGCAAAATAAAACCACACTGAAATATCCCTCCCCTCCTACCAGAATGACTTAAAATTAAAAATTCATAGAGCCAGCCCTGATGGCCTAGTGGTTAAAGTTCGGTGCTCTCACCACTTTGGGGGCCTTGGTTCGTTTCCCAGTTGCAGAACCACACCACCCATCTGTGCTGTGGTGGCGGCTCACGTAGAAGAACTAGAAGGACTTACAACTAGGATATACAACCACGCACTGGGGCTTCAGGGAGGGAAAAAAAATTCATAATACCAAGTATTGACAAGAATGTGGAGCAACTGTGATTCTCATACACTGCCAGGATGCGTGTCACTTGGGACAACTGTAAACTGCAAAACTGTTGAGTAGACTCTCCTAAAGCTGAATTTATGAATATCCTATGGCCCAGAAATTCCAGTCCTAGATACACACCCAATAGAAATGTGTACATGTTGTGCATGTCACCAAAAGACAGGCACTAGAGTGTCCATAGCAGCTCTCACTATTCATAAGTCAAAAACTGGAAACCACCCAAATGTGCAACAAGCGAGAATGGGTCAATAGTGGTATATTCATACAATGAAATGTTATTCAGAAATGAGAAGGAGCAAGCTACAACTCATAGCAACTACAAACAATGTGGACGAATCTCACAAACATATATTGTGTAAAAATTGCCAGACACAAAGAGCCTACATAGTACACAATCAGATATACGGGAAGTTCAAAAACAGCCAAAACTAATCTATGCTGTTAGAAGTCAGAATGGTCTTCATCCTGGGGGAAAAGGAATGTGCTTCTAGGTACTGATAATGTTCTATTTCTTGAACTGGGTGCCAGTTACACAGTCGTGTTCAGTTTGTGAAAATTCTTAGGGCTGTTCACTTTAATTTTGTGCAATTCCGTGTTATGCTGGAACAAAAAGTTTCCCAAAACTAGGAAGGCTGCACAGCTACACACTCGTGTTCAATGAGGGAGGAGCAATTGCACTGCTGGACTGGGTCAGAGGCCTAGGGGACCCCTGGGTTTGTCACAGGAACAAGCAAAGCTCACTTGCTCACCCCAAGTAGCGTCTCCCAGAGTCACTGCCGAGCTCAGGATCCAGGAATTGGCTAAGAACTGTTCCCAGTGCCGCCTGGCCCCACTTCCCCTCTCGCCACTTCTAATGAACCAGCAGTCCAGCTTCCCATTAAGAAAAGGGCCTAGAGCTTCTAGAAGATGACGGCCACATCTAGATGGAGGGCAATGCACTGAGGTCCACACCTGATCCCACCCTTGGCTGTTCTCACCACTCTCAATCCTAAATGTCCCAACTTCCCCATCTCTCACTCACACATCTTGTTAGAAGAAAAGAAACGAAGCATCCTGGGCTCCTTCTACAAAAGTATTCGTTCAGAGGAAGCCCTCTCTGAGGGCCATCTCCAGGTCTACCCAGGACTGAATAACAAGGTCGCCAGACTAACTCAAGAGGCCAGGAGATGAGGGACATTTTGCCATTGGTTCAAAGACGGCATGATGGTGTCCAGTTCACATTCTCTAGTTTCAACATGCCACATGGTACATATGATCCACCCTGCAAGAAAACACAGCTAGAGTCTCCCCTCCACTTCCACCAACCTTTGGTTATTGATAATAACCACATTCAGGATTTTTAAAATTAAGGCTGAGATAATATGAAAAGGCCCACAGGGAGTAGGAGGGCCTAGACCAGGGCCTTAAAGGATGAGAAGCTTCAGAAATGCCCCCTCCTCTCCATGAGGGAGGAAGGTGATACTTTCCCCCACTTAATTTCCCCATAGTAATTTCTAATGGGATAAATAAACCCTGATAAATGAGAACCCAAATTTTCCCAAGACCTGCATTTCCCCTGGAAGTGTTTTGGTGGGTGGTCCTCTCTCAGCAGTTGGAGTAATCCAGATGATCCTGGGCAAGTTGGAAGGAAGCAAGTCTGTATTGAAGCCAAGAAGTAATGTTTCCCCTCCAGCCTCCCAGGAGAAGGGAACCCTGTGGGTATTGTGAGGCTGGAAATAAAGGCGGGGCTGGTCCCAGTTATCTAGATGGTTGGTGGTGGTGTGCGTGCTTCCGGGGTGAGAGGGAGGAGAGATTGAAAGGTTTTTGTTACTATTTGGATTACTTTTCTTTAAAAAAAAAAAAAGTTGGGTACAAACGACTTTGAATATAGAAAGAGAAAAAGGAGAAGACGCAGGTAACAGTGCTGAGACATCAGAGGAGGCCCGGGGCCTACTGGCTGGTCGCCACTTCTAAAAACACTTCTGCGCAGGGCCTGGCCTGCAGGAGATCTCCGCGGAGGGTTCACTACGGGAGCGAAAGCCAGGTCGGCCACAGGGCCTTTGCTAAGGCTGGAAGACCAGCCTTGGGTTGCTCCTGTCTGCTCCGCCTTGCCCTCCCTCGGCTGGCTGGCGTCAGCTCAAGACTGCAACTAGCCGCAGGCCGGGGAGGTGAAGCCGCCAGAGGGGGCGGCGGCCGGATGCGGAGCTCCCACTGACCCTTAGGGCTCTGGACCTCGCTCCTCTCCCCAACAAAGTCGCCTGGAAGCTGCCAAAAACCCTCACTTGACCGCACCGCGAAAGGTAACCTCGCGCCCGGCAGGGGCTTCCCGAAGTCCCGGCGGCCCTCTCCGAATGCTAAACCTGGTTTTCCTCAGGACGCGGGCAAGCACGGTTGCCCACACAGCCGCCAGAGCGCTGCTCTCAACCAGCCTACAGCCCAGATAGACTATTTTCGTGGTTAGAAAAAGAAAAAAGAAAAGAAGCACCCCTGAGTTCACCCGAAGGCGTCCCACAGGCAGGTCGATTTCAGCCGGTTTGTCAGTTTCCTCCCCCACCCGGTTGGGAGTTCCAGGCCCCCCCCCATCCCGGCCCCCGCCCCTCTTCCCACCCTCCCGGACCCCGAAGGGGCGGCGGGGCCCAGCCGGGGCGCTGCGCGTGACCCCGAGCGGAAGGGCCCCAGTCTGGGTCCTAATGCGGGTGGCGTCTCCCTTGACAGGCGGCGTTTGGGGACAACAGCGGGGACGGGAGATAAGGTGACATACCAGAGCAGATTTGGTGAGCGCGCTGATACTCCTCTCCCGACAGGAAACGCGGAGCTATTTAAAAGACCCTATCGATTACTTTATCTTTCCCGGAGGAAAGCTTCTTGCCGAGAGACAAAAGATGTTCCCTACCTAGAGATACAAGGCCTTAGCCCTCCACACACCACCGAGGGTCTGCACAGGCGACGCCCAGTTGGGGCGCAGGGAGAGCAGAGACACGTTTACACGGCGGAGTGCACAAATGCGTGTGTGCCCAGAACGCTCTGCAGGGCAGCAGGAGCGGAGAGAGGAGCCAGGGGTACTTCACAGGATGATCTTCTGTACCCTTTGAAATTTTTTTGACCGTGTGCACTTAAAACACACACAAAGAAAGCGACTCTGCATTTAAAGCACGTGTATGTATACCCGTGCCTTTTCAGCATATGTAAAGCGCACCGGTAAATACATTCAAAGCGGGTTACGGGTCGCTGTGAATGTACTCCACGGATCCGCGTCTCAAATGTAAACGCTCCACTGTGCTCCTTTTAAGGGCTTGAATGTCTACCACTGTCATGTGTACACTTAACGTATGGGAGGTGTCAACACAACTCTTGATAGTGCGCTCATTTCGTATTTGAATCCCCGCATTTCGCCAATTTGTTGGGAGAGCAGAATGCCGTCAGCGATACCCCGCTGCTGACAATCAATGTGCCCCGCAATCCCGAAGCTTGTTGGCTTCCGGGTCCCCAGAGCCCTGCCCGGGGGAGGCTCTCAAATACTGATTGAACCGAATGGCGCGGAATTGAATGGTTTTTCCTGTGCAGCAATTTGCCATCTACTCATTCGCGTTGCGCTCCGCCCGGCGGTGGAAACTTCGCCGCGTTTCCGCAGAGCAGGTTAGAGGATAAGACGAGGAAAGAAGATGCGGAGGAAGGAAGGGTGGCGGGAAGGTTCAATCGCCCGCTGACCCGCCATTTCCGGCTTAAATTCAACACTCACCAGGCCGCAGCAACCCAGGCTGGAAGCTCCGCGGGCCGCGGCCGGGTGTCAGGGCGGGTGTCCGAGGGCCGCACGGATCTGGGCGCGACTCTTAGTCTCTCGGGGAAGCCGCGGCCCCGGCGCTGCTGTAGGGCCCGCTACCTACCCCCCGGACCCCCGACCCCTGGGAGCTTTGGACAAAAACTGGCAGCTGTTCGCCCAGCTCGGCTTCTCCCAAACTTGCGCGCCCAAGCCGAAGGTTCTTGCAAAGCCTCGGCTCCCCAAGGTGCACACCCGCCCGGCAGGTGTGGACCGGCCCTAGAAAATCCGTTTTCCTCTTCACCGTATTCTGAATCGTTGGCCATCTTATTTGAATGTCACCTGATTTTTCCAGCTGTGACCTTCAGCGACGGGATCCCGAGGGACTGATTCGAGTGTCTCGGTTCTCTCCGCCTCTCCGCGCTGTTTTCACTGAAGCGGTTTGCAGCCCTGGGGGGGGGGGGGGGACAGCGGGAACCCAGAGGAGAAATCACCCAATAAACGCGAAACGACAGAGCACGTTTGAAAGCGACTCCCTCCGGTCTGGTGAACGCTAACACGAGTTTTAAATCGAGTCATATCTACTGACGCAGGATAAATTCCGTTTTAGAAACATACCCCCCAAGCGCGAGAAAGTGACTTACACAAAGATACTAGCAACAAAAACTGGCAACGACAGAAATGCAAAGGATCCCCCAAAGGTAGTTGTTCTCAGAGGGGAAAAAAAATCCAATGCATAATAATACTTAAATTTGCAGAAAATGTCTTTAGAAGGACATATTTTTAAAAAGCCGGTGACCGCCTGGGTGGGGCTGGGAATTAAGTGGGAAGGGGAAGAAGGAAACCTTTTGGGGAGATGAGAATGTTTTTGTCTCTTGATTGTGGTGTCCTCACACAGTTCATCCATGTGTCAAAACTCATCAATGGTACACTTAATTGTATTCATTCTGTTCTTGGCACATTATGCCTCAAAAAAGTTGATTTAAAAAATAAATAAACCCAGTAACAACTTTGCCTTTAAGGAAGGAAACTGAATGGCTGGGGGAGAGATCTGACACACTTTTCAGTATATATCTCTTTTTTTATGTGTTTGTTTTAGTTTTTTTGTCGTTGTTTTGTTTTTACGGTGTATTACTTATTCGTAATATATAATTAGGATATTCGGTGATGTGAATATAAAACAATTGTTAAGGAAACCAACAAAAGCAGGAACAGAAGATGCTTGTACACCCCGTTGTAGGGATAAGAGAAAGTACGCGCTGTCCAAACCCAGAAAATATTTTGGAAAGGGGGATATCTTTAACGTTCGGATTTGTTTGGTTTGGGTTTTGCTCATATGTTTAACACACCAACGAAAAATGAGGACCCAGAACTTCTCGGGGCCTTACGTGTGGTGTGGGTGGCTGTCATCTGCTCGGGGACTCGTAGGGCAGGCCGGCCACGGGAGCAAGCGCCAGGAGGCCACAGGAGCGGAAGGGAGGGTTCCCCGGACGCTGCGCCCCAGCCTCCGCGAGCAGCGCCCCATCCCGCTTGGAGCAAAGACACAGTGGTCCTCCGGGCGAAGGCCAGACCTGGGGTGCTCAAGACCGGCCGGAGGTGGAAGCCCGGCCTCCGAAAGGCTAAGCAGGTGGGCGGGGTCCCCATTGGCCTGAGAGGCCCGAGACCGCGCCGCCTTCTGGACCCAGAGCTTCAGAGCGCGCGCGGTCCACCTTCCCATGGGGCCGGCAGTCTGGGACTAGTGACTGCAAGGGTCTCACCTCTGTTTGGGGGAACCAGGTATGAAATACCTCCATTTGTCGCCCTGGAAGATAGGGAAGAGTCAATTGTTAAGACAGATTCCAGATATGGTTCGGATTCAGAGCTCTTTCAGAGAGGTTTTTGGAGGCTGGCCCTCTGAGGCAGATGGACAGTGGCTCGGAGGCCGGGGGCCAGGAAAACTAGGAGCTGCCAGACTCCTCTGCTGTCCTGGGGGCAGGGTCTGGGTGGGGTTACCAAGCCCGCAAGCCAGCTTCATCTGCTGCCTCACTTACAGCCGCCAGACCCACAGCACCTCCAACCCGCCAGTCAGTGCGTTGATTCCTGTGAGGGAGCTGCATGCGCCAGGACCCCAAGACTCGGGTCTGCCTCCGAGACCAAAGCACAGGTCAGGGGGAAATCATAAGGGTAAATCTGCTGGGTGCCAATCAGGACCACCGAGGTCCTGTCCCTGCAGGGTGCTGGATAAAGGCCATCCCACTCCCCTGTCTCTGGGGCTCCACTGACCCCTCTCCTCAGACTTCCTCCAGCTGATGGCTTAGCTCCAGGCCCCTCTCTGAGAAGTCACTGGATTGCTGCTTGGGCTGCTGTCTCAAACTCTGCACACCTTTGATTTGTAAACGCCAGGATGAGAGGTGGAGCCCAGAAATGTGCATTTGTAACATGTACCCCAGGAGATTCTGGCCTGGATTATTTCCACAGCCCCAAGAGTCTCTTCCCCTTCTATGAAGGTTTAGCTTTATTCACTACATTTGGGGTTTACCTTCATTGTGGTTTTTAAAAATGTTTTTAAGGCAATACATGCATTTGGTAACAACAAAACAAAAAACAGAAGGAAATTGTTCTAAAAAATGTGCTATGGAAAGTACAATGTTTTATTCCTGACTGTCCCCCCTTCTCTTCTCTAGAAACTTTCATTACCATTTTGTTTATCGTCCAAAAGAAATCTGTAGAACCATATATATGTACATATGCCTATATTTAAAACACAAATTCTGCAATTTGGTTAGATATTTAATGTATCTCAAAATATATTCATAAGAGTACATATAAATGAAACTGATTCTTTCTCAAGGCTGCTGCTATTCTGTTCCACCAGAGAACATAATTTTTTTAAACCAGTCACCAAAATAGATATATTGGGGTTTTTTTTGAGGTTTTGATTTTTTTTTAATTAAAAACTGCAATGAAAATACTTTTCTTGTGTGCATATACCTATAGAATGGAGTCCTAGAAGTGGAAATACTTGTTCAAAGGGCTTATGAATTTTTAATTTTTTTAAATTTTATTTTATTGAGGTCACATTGGTTTATAACACTGTAAATTTCAGGTATACATCATTATATTAGGCTTCTGTATAGACTGCATCATGTTCACCACCAAAAGTCTAGTTTCCATCCATCACCATACACATGTGCCCCTTTAGCCCTCTCCCTCTGCCCCCAGTCCCCTTCCCCCCTGGTAACCACCAATCTCTTCTCCTTAACTATGTGTTTGTTTGTTTATCTTCCATATATGAGTGAAATCATACAGTATTTGTCTTTCTCTATCTGACTTATTTCACTTAGCATAATATTCTCAAGGTCAAGCCATATTGTCACAAATGGCATGATTTCATCTTTTTTATGGCTGAGTAATATTCCATATTTTTATCTGTTCATCTGTTGATGGGCACTTGGGTGGCATAGGCTAATGGAGATAAGATGCTATCAACAGAAAAAGGACGAGCTCATCTATGAGATATTTTATACAAACCTCATGGTAACTACAAAATAAAAAATCAGAGCAGAGTCACAAACCGCAAATAAAGAGGAAACTGAGAAAAACATCACAGAAAACCACCAAACTGAAATGGCAGACAAATACAAGAGAAAAGAAACAATGGAAATATAGAACAATCAGAAAACAAAAGATAAAATGGCAATATAAAGCCCTCATATATCAATAATCACTCTAAATGTAAATAGATTTTTTTAAAGATTTTATTTATTTATTTTTTCCCCCCAAAGCCCCAGTAGATAGTTGTATGTCATAGCTGCACATCCTGCTAGTTGCTGTATGTGGGACGCGGCCTCAGCACGGCGGGAGAAGCGGTGCCTCGGTGCACACCCGGGATTGGAAGCCGGCCGCCAGCAGCAAATCGCGCGCACTTAACCGCCAAGCCACGGGGCCGACCCTAAATGTAAATAGATTGAATTCACCAATCAACAGACACAGAGTGGCTGGATAGATTAAAAAACAAGACTCAGGGGGCCAGTCAGTGGCCGAGTGGTTAAGTTCAGCCAGCTCCACTTTGGCGGCTGGGGTTTGGTTCCTGGGTGTGGACCTACACAACTCATTGGCGGCCATGCTGTGGCAGCGACCCACATACAAAATAGAGGAAGACTGGCGGAGATTTTAGCTCAGGGTGAATCTTCCTCAGCAAAAAAAAAAAGACCTGACAATATGCTGCCTCCAGGAGACCCATCTCAGCTCTAAAGACAACAGTAGGCTCAGAGTGAAGGGATACATCTTTTTAATTTTGATAGTATCAGATTTCTCCAAAGAGATTTACCAATTCACACTTCCAATCAACAATGTAAAAGAACACCTAGGCAGAGTAATTATCAAACTTTTTGATCTTTGCCAATCTGATAAGTGAAAACATTTGCCTCTTTTTGTTTTTTCCTTCTTTCCTTCCTTCCTTCCCTTCCCTTCCCTCCCTTCTTTCTTTCTTTCTTCCTTCCTTCTTTCTTCTTTCTACCAGCAAGTTTCTGTAACTCTTGGCCAATTCGTCAATTGTTTTCTTTGGTCATTTTCTTATTGATTTACAGGAACTCTTTCCATATTGAGTAAATCAGTTTTTTGTTGTCAGTTTTTCTAGCATTTAACTGTATGTTGTTTTCTCTGTGATTCTATTTATGGTGTTTTCTGCTGTGCACAAGTTTCTTTTTATGCCAGCAGGTATATGTAATTCATCTTTTATGGTTTCTAGATCTTTAATTCTCCTCATCCACCCTCCCAAATATATAAACATTCCAAAATTATCTTAATCATCTATAGCACTTTTATGTTTTATTTCTTAGGTTTAAATTTTTAATCAGTCTGGAATTGAATGTATTTGGTGTAAAAATAATCCATGTTCCTTTCCCTAACATGACTTTCACTTTATTTTGGATGTTTATTGTTGTATAGACCACAGTCCCAAAAATAGCATAATATCGAAATTGGCAGGGATGACAATTTCCCATCTTAACCAGTTTCACTTTGTAGGTTAGACAACCACCAACATGGCTCTCCACCCCTCCCACTACCCAGGCGAGTCCAGGTAACAACCTGAGATGTTTCCCAGAATAGCACAGCTGGGAAGGGACCTTAGGTACACCTAACACCACCAAGGAAACAAACGTGAAACTGGTGCCTGGACAGAAAAAAGGATGTGCTCAAGGTCAGCCAATCAGTGATGGAGGTAGGACCGGAACCCAGTACTGGCTCATAGTCCAGTGCTTTTTGTGGTACAACTCTGCCTCCTTCAGGGTCTGTGTCTTGGGCTGTGCAACCCCAGCACCTGGAGCATGGTGGGCACCCATGCAATGTGGGTAAAAAGATGCAGGAAATCAGACCAAGCGTCCAATAATGACTAGGCTGTGGGGCACTGGGAGGCTGGGTGCAAGTTCTCGCCCACTATTTCAGCCCTTCCCCTCACTGCCCACCCCCCAACACACACACACTCACACAACCACATGTACAATACCCACCAGCCAGGTGGATCTGCCCTCTGCTCTCCCCATCCGGGAGCCCCAGGCCCTTCCGATGGCCAAGCAACCTTGGAGAGACAGCTCTTAAAGCATCTCAGGGGACTTCCTGCCTGTCCCAGCTGAATAGCAGGGGCTAGACCCTGGAGCAAACGAAGCCCAAAGCCAGATAGATTACAGGGCCTTTGGAATATGAAGATGGTATTTCCAGGGCTCTGCTCAGACTGCCAAGAAAGCAGAGCCAGCTATATAATTTGTGGGACCAAGCGCAAAATGAAAATGTGGAGCCTCATGTTCAAAACTTATCAAGAATTTCAAGACAGCAACAGCAGAGCACAGGGCCCTTCTAGGCTCAGGCCCTGGGTGACAGCACAGGTCATGCATGCCCATGAAGCCAGCCTTCAGGGAAAGATAGGGTTAATTATGGGGGGGTCGGGGACTCTTCCTGAGGCCTCTAAAGGTTCAGATTTTAGGGTAAAGTGGGCTGCCGGATTATTCATAATAGCCAAAAAGTGAAAACAAACCAAATGTCCATGAATGATGAATATAGAAACAAGATGTGGTATATCCATACAATAGAATATAATTCTGCCATAAAAAGGAACAAAGTACTGATCCGTCTTACGACATGGATGAACCTTGATAATATTATGCTAGGTGAAAGAAGCCAGTCACAAAAGGGCACGTATTATATGATTCCATTTGTATGAAATGTCCAGAATAGGCAAATCTAGAGAGACAAAAAGCAGACTGATTAGTCATTGTCCACAGCTGGGGAGATGGGAGATGGGGGAGAGAGTTGGGGTTGATGGCTAAAACCTACAGGTATCTTTTGGGGGTGATGAAAATGTCCTAAAACTAATAGTGTGATGGTTGCACAACTCTGTGAACATACTAAAAATCAGTGAATTGTATACTTTAAATGGATGAATTATGTGGTATGTGAATTACATCTATTATATCTTAATAAAGCTGTTACTAAAAGAAGAGGAGGGGGAGGAGGAGGTGGAGGAGGAGGAGGAGGTGGAGGAGGAGATATCTTAAATTTCTTTCTCTCTCTCAAATGAACTTAATGCTGGAAGCCCCCCTTGTCGATGAAGGTTTTGGGGAACCCAGCATCCCAAATCCAACAGCCTGGTCCTCTTCTCCAGCTGAGTGGGGTGTATGCGGGCTAGTGTTTTGCTTCCTCTCCAGGGGGTGAGGCTCTAGGAGGCGGCGACGTGCAATAAAAGAGAACATTCCCAACTCGGTAGTCAGTCCTCTGTTCGAATCCTGACACTGTCAATTCCCATCTGTGTGACTTTGAGCAAGTCACTTCACCTCTCTGAGCCTGTCTCCTGTGCAGAGCAATCGAGATGAGCGGATCAGCGATGACACAGGTGAGAGCGTGTTAGAAACGGCGGCAGGAGGAGGATTTGGTCCCGGTTGAGCTACCTAAAAAAGGCGCGTGCCGCGGCAGGAGAAATCCGGTGCCGCGGAGGCCGCCGGACTCTCCAGGAGCCACGGGCGAGCCCTCAGAGCCGCCCCCGCCCCCAACCCCGGGCCGGAAGGAAGCCAGGGCGGCAGAGGGGCCCCGCGGCCGGGCCGGGAGCCGGGCGAGGGCCGGAGCTGGGCGCGCAGCCGCCGCGGCTCATCCATCAGCCGGACGAAGAGCAGAGGCGCGCTCTCGGCCCTCTGTTTGCTTTCTCGCCAATTATTGCCGCGCCGCAGCCCCTTTGTTGATACAGTAGTCCGAAAAAGTGCTAATGTTCATTTATCAGGGGGCCCGCCGGGGACTCCCACGAGTTGCGATTCTTCCCAAAATATAAACATGGGGCGAGCGTCCCAGACAGAAACCCCCATCTGTTTCCCCGGCGCGGGCGGAGAGCGAGGCGTTGTTGAAGATAAAGCCGCGGATAACGCCGCCTGTCTCCAATGGACGTCTCCCCGGCGCATTAATGACATTCCCGGTGATAGTTCCAGCTTATCTTTCAATTAATCATATATACCTTTTGCGGCCGACCCTGCTGATTGCAGGGAAGGGGGGCCGGCTCGGGCCGCGCCGATCGCTTTTCAATTAATAATATTTTATGTGCGCAGAATGCGTTCAAGTCATCCTGGAATTTGGCTCGTTTGAAAGCACTAACTCTTTAAAAGGCAAGGAAATAGATAGATTTTTGATCTCTCCTCTCAGCCTCCTTTTTTCTCTTTCTATCTTTCTCTGGTCTGAAGGCTGTTTGTTTGTCCTGCTAGTTTGGCCAAAGTGCGGCTTAGAGAGGCGGCCAGGTTGGGTCAGCCGCCCTCGGGAAGGAAGATGCGTCCCTGGTGGGGCTGGAGAATCAAGTTTCGTCCCTCCCCACCCCCAACCATTGCAACTTCTATTTAAAGCAAACAAAGTTTTTTCTCACTCAAACAGTGAAGACTGCAAAGAAAAGTTCGAAATTGTTCTTGGACATTTCTGCTCGCAGACCAGCATGGGTCGCCCCAATTTCTGTTTTGCACGTATTTATCCGGTTTTGCCCCGGTTTCCTCTCTCTGGCAACGCTAAGGCCTGTTTTAGAGCCAAGAGAAATTATTATCGGATTCATAGAGGGGGTGGGAGGTGTAGAAGTCACAGATTTTGTCCAAATAGGGAGGGTTTTGTTTCCTCCCCTTTTCATGACACCTGACCCACAGGTCTATCTGTCAGCCCTGGGAACCCCCATACCCGAAATAGGTGATAAATCTTCCGCTCCTTGATTTGCAGAGGAAATGCTGAATTTTTTACTTCCTCCAGAACTATCTCTTTTAAACACACACACACACACACGAAACCTAAAAACAGGGATCCCGGATGCAGCCTCGATGTCCCCCATTAAACGGTAATATTTCAGGCGTCGGCTCTCACTAATCTTTCAAACTGTCATCGAGAGCCGCCCGGCCAGCCGATTCACTTCACAGCGCTCCCAGGACCCTCGCTCCGAGCTCTTTTCAGCGAGACGTTTAATTGAATCGGATGTGGCTCGTTTGCCAGACGTCACCGCCTTGGCGATAGGCATCCTCTCCACTCCCCAAAAACAATCTTCAAAGGCGAGGCGGGCCCCCAAGCTAAGTTAGTTGAGAGCAATAATTGTAACATTGGGCAAAAGTCGTGGCGAGGAAAGGCCGAAGAGAGGCCACTGATCTGCAGATCCGTCGAGGGAGAATCCGGTTTGGGGGGTTGGGAGGTGGGTGGGTGCCAAGGGTTGCTGGGGCTTGAGAGCCCCCCACCTTTGGAAAAAGGCATCTCTCCGCAAACCGAGCTAACAATCCCAGAACCGCACGTCGTCCCTGGCTCGAAAACTGGAATGGAGCTTGCGCCGCGGCGACCAAGGCTTAGTACTGGCGGCTGGCGCCTGGAAGCCGGGGTCGGAGTGCTCAGAGCCGCCGGCACGCCGCGCAGGGCTCCTCTCTCCTTCGCCCTAGCCCGGAGGCCACAGGCCCTGGGAGTGTGGGTTTGATAAGGGGCTGGAAAGGTCCCCACATTAGGCCTATGCTTGACTCCACTTGCACCCTTCCTGGCCGCGTTGCCCGACGGCTCGTCGTCCCGCTCAAGCGCCCTAAGCTTCTTGATCTTGACGGACACCACCTTGTCCCCCCGCTTTTTGCGTTTCCCCGGCGCCTTGAGCGCACATTCTGGAGTCTTCGGTCCGGAGCCTTGTCCTTAGCTTGCCTTTGGCCCTGAGCGTCTTTTTTCTGCTCCCAACCGCTTCTTCCCCAGTCCTCAACTCGCTCTCTGCGCGCACATCCGCGGGCCCCGCCCGCGCCTTCCCCACACAAGCTCGGGTCGTGGGAAATCGACGCTTTTCCCCTGACAAGCTTCGCCATACACAAAGATAGGCTAAGGCCGCGACCTTAACCTGGGGCTATTCTGCCTGCCTGGATCCTTCCTGAAATTGCACACAAAATAGAATGCCTTTCTGCAGTGTTCTGGAAGTGAGAGGAGGGCCCGAAGCTTTCATCAGATCTCTCAAGGGACCCAGAGGGATGAGGCGGACAGGCGCAGGATCTGGCCAGGTAGCTTTCGCTCCTGAAACACTGGCAGATTTGTCTGACAGAAGATCCCTACTTTACCTGAGCTAAAAATTAAAAACACCTCCCTTGCCCTGCCCTTTTCCCATGCACCTGGCTCCATCGCCGCCGGGAAGCCCCACTAGGCAGCAGTCCATAGACCTCAGAGAAATCCCGGCCAAGCTGGGCTCAGAGGAGCCCCGCCTGGCCCAGAGCTAAACCTGGGATGGGGCATGAGGCCCTGGAGCTGGCAGAGGCCTGGAGGCCTTGCTGCTAGGCAGGGAGGGTAGGGGACAGAGGGAGGCACGAATGGTGGTGTCCAGAACAGGATAACCTAGGGCACCCTGGAAGACAGCTTTCTTCTGGGTAACTGAGCCTACTGACTGGGATTCTGGATTAGTTTCATTATTAAGAGGAGGGTCATCTCTCTGGGAGGAGACTGGCAGTGACTGGCGCTCCCTGGAGGTGTGTGTGTATAACTTGCACTACTGTAGGAGGTGGCCACTTTCCACCTGGCAACCACCCACCTTGCCTTTCTGCTTGACTCACCCAGGAGCCCCCAGGGTCTGGGCTCCTGGGGAAGGGGGGACTACTGGGGCATGACTGGCCCTATAGTCGAGCCAAACAGAAACCCAAAATATTCCCCTCCTGCCATCACCCCAGCAAACTCTCTCCCCCATGCTTTCCTTATTCAGAGTCTTCCCAGTCAGAGACATCTTCAGTAATAAAGCCTTTAAGACTCCTGGAAATAACTCCCCTCCCCCAGCTCCCCATTCAATCCTTCACTCTCCCACTCTGTTTCAGTTGCTGAGGAACTTTTCTTCAAATCCCAGATCCATCCAACGCAGCCCAGACGCCAGATTCGGAGAATGGGGTCCTTCCCTGTGCATGCGTGATAGTGGGGTTTTCGGGCTAATACTATGGAAAAATCTCAGGCTGCAGGAGCAAAAGGAGAGCCTTCCAAATGCGTCGCGGCCCCTTTAAAAAGCTGAGCAGGATTCTTTTTTTTTTTAGAGCCGTATGACTATATTAGGTGACACGAAACTGCTCATCGCTCCTGTCAACGCGGCCCCTGGCCCAATGGCAGGCTGAATCCCCCTCCTCCGGCCTGGTCCCGCCTCTCCTGCCCCTTGTGCTCCGCACTACCTGCCGCCCGGCCACATCCCGAGCAGGAAGGCGGGTGCGCGGGCGAGCGGCGGGCACCATGCGGGGAGGCTGCCAGGGGCCGTGGGCAGCGCCTCTCTCTGCCGCCCACCTGGCGCTGTGAGAAGCACGCTGCCACCATGTTCCCCAGCCCTGCGCTCACGCCCACGCCTTTCTCGGTCAAAGACATACTGAACCTGGAGCAGCAGCAGCGCAGCCTGGCCGCCGGGGAGCTCTCGGCGCGCCTGGAGGCCACCCTGGCGCCCGCCTCCTGCATGCTGGCCGCCTTCAAGCCCGAGGCCTACGCGGGGCCGGAGGCCGCGGCGCCTGGCCTCCCCGACCTGCGCGCCGAGCTGGGCCCCGCGCCTTCGCCTGCCAAGTGCGCGCCTGCCTTCCCGGCCGCCCCGGCCTTCTATCCGCGTGCCTATGGCGACCCCGACCCTGCCAAGGACCCTCGAGGCGATAAGAAAGGTGAGGAGGAAACAGAAGCTCCTTCTCCACTGTGGGGTCGCTTTCGTCCCCAAACCCCGCCGCCAAGAAACTCTGGCCTGGGTAGAGGAGACGCGAGTGCCTGGGCGGAGGGCCGAGTGCAGGGGGCTCGGAGTCTGAGAAGTGAGGTTGTCGCTAGGGCGCTCGCGCCCTGCGTCCAATCGGAGGTTTAGAGGAAATGCAGGACTGAGATGATCAGAAACAAGAGACAAAAGGAAAAAAATTTTTTTCTGCCTAACAAAGCCCCAGGCAGCGGCAGCCCTGCTCCTGGATCTGTTATGAAGTTGAGCGATTGGTTTGTGGTAGGCAGAACAGGGAAAGAAAGAGATATTCTCTATATCAAAGGTTTTTTTTTAAAAAAAAAATATCTTTTGGATCTAAGGGTCTCTTGAGTATCTGAGGAAAACCGCTGAACAGAAATTAAAATACTGCACAGCAGTCCTGCTTTGGCGCACAACTGGAGGAGGGTCCAGGACCTTCTGTAGCCCACCTGTAACCCGGATTTCTGGGGCCTTTCCTCCTTTGCGCCAGGAGAGTGAAATCTTTGGGAACAAGAGTCTTGACTTAAAAATGGGATTCTGCGCACTCTCAGGAATCTGACTTAGCTTTATGTTTCCAGCACAATGTCAGGAGACGGCCAGGGCCTAGTTCTCTCCGGGAAAAGGTTAGAAAATGCCGCGCGGGGCAATGGAGGAGATGACTGGGGAAGGTGGCTGGATCGCCGCGCACGCCATGCCAAGGTCCGGGGGCAGGCTGGCCCAGCCGCGGAAAGGGGCGCGTTGGGGAGACGGCGGCCCAAAGCGGGTTGCGCGCGAACCCGGGGAGGCCGGGGCGCCCGGCGAAGGGCCGCTGTGAGCCCCGAAAGGATCTTTCTGTGAGCTTAGAAAGGTTTGTCTAGGAGCAGAGGGAAGGCCCCGGAACAGCTGCCGGCTGGGACGGCGAGCTGAATTGGTCGCTATCAATTCGAATCCAACTCGAGCACGCGGGCAGGGCAGGTTCTGAGGCCACCCGTGGCTTCTTGGGCTCTGCGAAAACTCCGCGGCGGCTGCGCGGGAGCCTTCAATCACCAAAACAACACCCCTTGGCCTTCTGGTTTTCGGTTCCATAACTTTGAGACAATGTGACCGACCCTGGGGTGAGGCCTCAGTGTCCCTTCATTTAACTTCTCCAACCAAAGTAGCCCTAATCTAATTCACCCCAGCGCATCATTTGGTTTTATTTTCTTTCAGCCTGAAATCTTAAGTCACTATCCATCTCCTTCACCAGAATGTGAACTACCCGAGGGCAAGGACCTCTCTTGTTTTGTCTTCCAGTGCCTAGAGCCGTGCCTGGCACATAGTAGACTTTCAACAAATGCCGACTGTCGAGAGGACACCGAGCGGTCCACGGCGCCCGGTGCACTCGGCAGGGCGAGCCGCAGCCAAGCTGGGCGCTCCAGGCAGTACAGGGTGGCTCGCACTAGGGCCCATTAGCCGGCGGGCGCTCCGCGGGTCAGGCCGCTCTGACCCAGCGTCTCTCTGCCTCTCTGTTCCCCCTCAGAGTTGTGCGCGCTGCAGAAGGCGGTGGAGCTGGAGAAGCCGGAGGCAGACAGCGCCGAGCGACCGCGGGCGCGACGGCGGAGGAAGCCGCGCGTGCTCTTTTCTCAGGCTCAGGTCTATGAGCTGGAGCGGCGCTTCAAGCAGCAGCGGTACCTGTCGGCTCCCGAGCGCGACCAGCTGGCCAGCGTGCTGAAACTCACGTCCACGCAGGTCAAGATCTGGTTCCAGAACCGGCGCTACAAGTGCAAGCGGCAGCGGCAGGACCAGACTCTGGAGCTGGTGGGGCTGCCCCCGCCGCCGCCGCCGGCCCGCAGGATCGCGGTGCCAGTGCTGGTGCGCGATGGCAAGCCGTGCCTGGGGGACTCCGCGCCCTACGCGCCAGCCTACGGCGTGGGCCTCAACGCCTACGGCTATAACGCTTACCCCGCCTA